>NC_137673.1:9810397-9991092 GCF_963422515.1 Blennius ocellaris | reverse complement strand
AGACAAGATCAAGAGACGACTAAGACCAGAGAATCCCAAGACCAAGACTAGAGAATAGCATACCAAATCCCAAACAAGACCAAGACTAGAGAATATCATACCAAGTCCCAAACAAGACCAAGACTAGAGAATACCATACCTAGTCCCAAACAAGACCAAGACTAGAGAATAGCATACCAAGTCTCAAACAAGACCAATACTTTAAGGGTCTGAGACTGAATCAAGACGAACATCTTGAAAATGTGGTCTCAAGACAGCTTTTGAGTACAGCAGTACAGTAGTTCTCGGTTGGAGGGTTTGTGGGTTCTCAGGTTCCAGGGTTCAAGGTTTAGTGCTCCAGGTAGAAATTCAACATGAGACTTCATCATGCCCCCCCCCCCCCCGCACCACTGGCTCGTGGCTCTTAAAGCGGGATTAAGGCTCTTTATGTAATCTGGGCTCCGCTGGGAGATTGCAGAGAGACAGCTGGCAACAGAATCCTCCTCTGGCCTCCCACCAGAAACCCCCCCACACACACACACACACACGCGCGCACGCGCAGATTAACAGCACATAGAAACCTGGAGGCACCACCACAAAACAAACACACCCACAACAAACACACACTCTGTCCATGGAAACAACATTTAATTTGTAATTCACAGGGGAAAAAAAACCCTGCATATTCAAAATGTTCTTCACATTTTGAGGCAAACACAGATAATATAATGGAAATGTTTATTTTTATATCATCAAGGACTTGTTTTAAAACTTTGCACCAAATACAATTTATCTGGAGCCGCAAAACATAATTATCTGAAATGAAGAAAAAAAACTTCTGAAAAAAGATGCTATAAATACAAAAAATAAAGTGTCACCATAAAGTGTTTTAATAGATTTTTCCCACTTTAGACAGTTAATACATCTTGGCTTGTTTAGCCTCTTTATCTGTTCATAGCTGCTGTTCATTTCTATATAAGCAGTTAAAGATAAACTACACATTATATTTTTAGTTTTTTCCTTCTACCCCCGTTTTGATATTTTTTCTTTTTTCCTTGTTTCTTCTTTTTCCCCTTTTCTGTTGTTTTCCCTATTTTCTTCCCTTTTCACTTTCTTTATAAAACTTTCCATTTTTATTTTTTTCCACCTTTTTCAAGTTTTCCTTTTTCTGTTTTTTTTTTTCTTTTCCCTATCTTTTTCCCAACCTGTTTTTTTTTGTCCTTTTTCATTATTTTTCTTCTTCACCTTTTTGTTTTCCTTAAATTTCCATTTTTCTTTTTTATCTTTTCTTCTTTCCTCAAAGTTCTAGCCGACATAGCTTTTACCTTATTTATCTGTTTTTCACCTGGGGATTTGACCAGTTTAGAAAATGAGTGAATAATACAAACAAAACAAAAATAAAAACAAATGTTTATTTAGAACCATATGAAGCTATTCATTATTCCACCTTCAATATAAAATATGACTTTACATTATTAACTTTTAAACATGTTCTTTCATTATTATCATTATTTGTATGACCCATTAAACACTGTAAATGCGTAATCGATCATTTGTCTTGTTTTAAAAGTTGTTTATTTGTTTTTAGTCCTTGATTTTACAGGATTATCTTATTTCAAGATTTCTTACCAAGTCAAATTTGCTGCATGGACATATCATTCCACTAGTTTTAAGTCATTTTCCTCTCAAATTTAGTGTTTATATCGTGTCTTTTAGCCCCCCACGTTTTGAGACACTTGTTTGCCTGAAGGTGAGCAGCTCCCAGCCTGACCTGCATCGCCCCCCGGTGGTGAAGGCCACACACTGCAGCAGCTGTCAGGCTGGATCAGAGCAGGGGAGGCTGAGCAGATAAAAATAAATATGGAGGAGACATATGCTGACCTACATTCACTCAGCTCTTTTCTCTTCGTCACAGCGAGCACTTTCACCCCCTGAGGAACGAAATAAATAAAAAGCTTTTATCTTCTTTATGGATGATTTTTACCTCAGGACATTTAAAATATAAAAAAAAAAATGTTAAGCCAAACAAATCTCCTGTTTTTCTCCATTTCTTTTTATTTTTCTGAAAAATATAGGAAAGGGAAAAACTAATCTTGATTTTTTTTTCTCTTAAAGAAAGAAAAAAAAAGGCAAGAAAAAACCAAAATAGGAAATAGAAAAAGAAAAAAGAAAGTAATTCTCTTGCCTTTTTTTATTTGCTAAAGAAAAAGAAGTCTGGACAAGAAAAAATATAATTTGGAAACAAAAATAAAACTCTATTGTTCATTTGTTTGTTTGTCTTTTTTTTTTATCTTTATGGCTTTTTCTTTTTTGAAGAAAAATTAAGAAAAAAAGTATATTTTTTCTATCTTTAAAAAAAAAAAAGACCAGAAAAACTAAATAACAGAGTGAAAAATAACAAAGAACTACTCATAGTTTTTTGTAGAAAAGGAAGGGAAAAGAAAAGAAATATGGATTATTCTTTTAAAGAAAAAGAAAGGAAAATAAACAAAAAAGAAGAAAAATAGGAAAAGAAAAAAGGGGAAAATAAAAACTAATATAAATTTTTTTTGTCTTTTCTGAAGAAAAAGACAAAAGGTAAAAATAAATCTCGATTGGCATTTTCTTTCTCTTTTTTGGGAGAAAAAGAAAGAAAAAGGAAAAAACTGATCTTTAAATTTTTGCTTTTAAAATTCCAGATTTTAGTTTGAAAAAAACAACACACACAGGTTTTAATGGCAAAAGAATATCTATTCAAATATTCAAAGTAAATTAAAGCTTCGATTTAGTTTGATATTTTTGTTGTTTGAAAAATATCAAATAAGGCTGGGAAATATGTCTATTGTATATTGTTTGTGTGTACCACTGTGTACCCAAATGAAAAAAGATTAAAAAAGAAAAAAAATTAAAGCTTCAAGACATTTTCTTTCAGAATGATGCATAAAGAAATTAATTAGAAAAGAGAAATAAAGCTTGTATTGTGTCATCTGTATCTATTTGGCGTGTCTCAGGCTTCCCACCAAGCTGGCCCTCCAACTTCCTGTCTCGCTGGACCACACCCCCTCCTTCACGGCCATTCCCGACATGGAGCCCATCAAGGTCCAATCAGAAGGCGGCCTGAATGTGACGCTCACCATCCGTCTGCTCATGCACGGAAAGGTGAGCATTCAACAGTATGAGTGGATTCTGGTGACTTTCTTCACCACCATTATGCCTTAATCCTGACGATCTCTGGGTTTTGTGTTTCCACAGGAAGTGGGGAGTATCATAGGAAAGGTAAGAATTGTTTTTTTTAAAAATTGTAATTTTATCGTACTGCATTAATCCCATTTGGGGGAAATTTCAACACTGAATTCACCCAGTTACACAGAACATGCAAACCCAACACAGAAAGGACCCAGTTGGTATTTAAACTAAGGTATTTTATGCTGTGGGCAAGTGCGCTAACCACTGCACCACTTTGCAGTAATTTTTATTTATTGATAATAACAATCAACAATATTGTTATACAATAATATCAATATTATTTATTGATAATAACTCAATAAACAAACTCGCGAGCCATACTCAACTCAGTGCACAGTCCAGTGTTGCTATTTCAGAGCGTCCACTCTGCATACCCACCCAGGGATATGAGTGTCACTGCCATTGGTTTGGGAACAGCTAAGTGAGTAAAACCCTGACAGAAAATCTGGAGTGGAGCCCCTAAGGCAGTTGGTTGGACACTGTGACACCTTCCAGCAACTTCTGCAGCTACGCTGACACCAACTACATTGGCTTGTCCTTTCTATTGGATCCTGCCAGCAAGGTCGAGAGGGGGATTCAGAATTCTGGATCCCCATAACCTTCGCCCAGTCCAGCGACATAAACAACACAGGATACAGCAGTTATGGGTTATAAGTAGGGATGCTCGATATTGGCTTTTCTACCGATATCCGATATTCCGATATTGTCCAACTCTTAATTTCCGATACCGATATCACCGATACCGATATCACCGATACCGATATATGCCGGCTTTTCACATCAAAACTGTTCGGTAACAACAACATAAAATATCTCCTACTGTGGAATTAACACATTATGCCTAATTTTAATGTGACGCCCCACTGGATGCATATGTGAATCAAACATGGCTTTCCAAATGTACACACTGAGAAAAATAAGAGAACAACAACTTAAATTATGGAAAAAAGTGCCATATTTATTTAGTGTTAGAGAGAAACCTCAACAACAAACTCAACAACACCACAGACAATATAAAAAAAAGGAAGAGGTATATCTTCAGTCCATTAGTTGTAAACAGTCAATGAATGAATAACTGGACATAGCTTGTCAAATAATAGACTCAAACTGTGCTCAATCTCTTTTAAGAGTAACAAAATAGTGCAAATATAAACAAGAAAGGCACAGAAATGCTCACAAAATTAAAACAGCCCTCCTTTAAAGTGCAACAAAAACCAAGACTGAAGTTGACTCGTCCATATACTCGTCCTCAAGTTTACTGTAAGCCAGTGGTGAGTGCTTGAAGTGTCCTACCAGTCGCCTCCCCACAGCCAGAGCATCTGAAATGCTTCGGTGAGAAAGGGCACCTCCGTTCACTGCAAGCTGCAAGGTGTGCGCCATGCAGGGCAGACTTAACACACCAAACTCCATCGCAGCTTTAGCCATGTTACGTGCATTGTCTCTCACCACTACGTGCACTACTAGCCTTGGGGATATTCCATTTGTCAAACATCCCCTCAAAAGTAGACGCAATTCGGTCTGCCGTGTGAGACCCACGGCACTCTTGAGAATGAAGTACAGCCGTTTTCAAACCAAAGTCCTCATCTAGCCATTGAGCAGTCAAACTCAACATGCTAACCTGGTTAACGCTTGAAGACCAGATATCTGTAGTGAAGCTAATGGACACAGCACCAGAAATTAGCTTCTCGACGTGGCTGTAAACAATACTGTACAATTCAGGTAAGCACTGGTCTGAGAAATACTTGCAACTGGGCATGGAATAACGTGGCTCGAGGAACTCCACAAGTTTGGTAAATCCGGCATCTTTAACGATAGAAGAAGGCTGGTTATCCATTGCGATGCAGTCCATGATTTTCAGATTGATGGCTTTCCGCCTGGGGTGGTCCTTGTCGTATTTTTGTTTTTTCTCAGTTGACTCTTTAAGCAACAACTGTGTGGTTTTCTTCAGTTTCGGCTGTTGCTTCTTTTCATCACTTTGCTGCGCAAATGTAGCATGCAACTCCGCATGGTTCTTCTTGAGATGGGTTATTAAATTTGAGGTATTAAAGGAAGACACCTTGTTTCCTCCTCGCATAACCGACGCTTTGCAGTCATTGCAAATTGCAAATTTATTATCCGTGGTTGACACTTGGAAATAGTTCCAAACCACGGACATTTCATTCACCGGGCTTCTCCTTCTTAGCCACGAGTCCAGCGTGTTGTATTTGTTGTTGTTAAACGTCATCAAGCGTGCACCCGTAAACGTCCCATGCTGCGTTCATGCAGACTCGGAAATTCCAATATCGGTTGTAAAAATCCGATACCGATATTTCCAAATATTACATTTTTAAGTCAATATCGGCCGATAATATCGGCCCTCTGACTACCTGGAATGTCACAACGATGTGTCCTGGTCTTTCTGACAACTTACAGCAAGTTGATGATGTTAAGAAAAACAGCCATTGCTGACCATGAGCTGTCAAGGCTCAAGGTAGACATCATTGCCCTTCAAGAGACACACCTCCCCTCCAAGCCTCAGAGAGACTACGTTCTTCTGGCATGGACTGGACCCAGACGAGCACCCTCCTGTCCTCAGTTGAGCCTCTCTCCCAGGTAACAGCCAAAAATCATTGACCCTCTTCTGGACCCACAAACTTCCTGAACATTTACGCCCCCACACTCTGCTCTACATCTTGAGGCAAAGGATTTGTTGTAAGAGGAGCGTGAGGCCAAGGTCAGAGAGATGCCGACAAATGAACACCTGTTCCCCTGGGGGACTTCAATGCCTGGATTTGTGCAGACTACAACTCCTGGCCACACTGCTTTGGTCACTTTGGAATAGACAAACTCAATCAGAATGGACAGCAACTACTTGAGCACTGCTCTTACCATGACCTTTGTGTCACCAACAAATTCTTCCCCACCAAGCCACAACAAAGTGCCCTGGAGGGACCCGAGATCCCATCAATGGCAATAACTGGACCACATTGTCACCAGGAGACCCTTATTCAACCATGTGCTTGTCAACCACAGCTACCACAGTGCTGACTGACCACTCCTAGGTGAGCAGCAAGGTGCGTCTTCAGAAAAAAACCAAGTCTAACTACTGTTCCTCTTCTTCTCTTGTGTTCCAGAAAGGAGAAACGGTGAAGAAAATGCGTGAAGATGTAAGAAAAACTCTACTTTCTGTCGTGATTTTCACTCATTTTGATGCTTTTGAGTGATTGTGGTTTGTTGTCTGGTTCCTTGCAGAGCGGAGCGCGCATCAATATCTCAGAGGGAAACTGCCCCGAGCGGATAGTGACCATCACGGGGCCGACGGACGCCATCTTCAAGGCCTTCGCCATGATCGCGTACAAGTTCGAGGAGGTAAAAATAAAGTCTGGCCTTTAAGTCAAAGTAGAATGTAGAAAAAGATAAGGAAAAAATACATCTTAATTATTTTTTTAAAGAGAAAGAAAAAAAGACAAGAAAAAAAATAAAGTCTGGATTGTTTCTTTTCCTCTTTTTTTACCGAGAAGGTGCGACCCCCAGTGATCATAATTGGAACTGCAGCAACGCTATAACTGGAAGAATTGCAGTTAATGTTCATTTTGATGCAAAGTCCCCGTGTGTGTGTGTGTGTGTGTGTGTGTGTGTGTGTGTGTGTGTGTGTGTGTGTGTGTGTGTGTGTGTGTGTGTGTGTGTGTGTGTGTGTGTGTGTGTGTGTGTGTGTGTGTGTGTGTGTGTGTCCCCAAGTGGATTCCAAATTGGGGGCTTGGCAGCAGGACGTCCCACAGAAATGTGCTGATCTCACCTTGCGGCACCCTCTGTAGCTGGGCCAGTGGTGTGTGTGTGTGTGTGTGTGTGTGTGTGTGTGTGTGTGTGTGTGTGTGTGTGTGTGTGTGTGTGTGTGTGTGTGTGTGTGTGTGTGTGTGTGTGTGTGTGTGTGTGTGTGTGTGTGTGTGTGTGTGTGTGTGTGTGTGTGTGTGTGTGTGTGTGTGTGTGTGTGTGTGTGTCTCGCTCTCCATTGGTCCACTGCACCACTCCTGATATAAATAATACATGAAGATGCACACACACACACACACACACACACACACACACACACACACACACACACACACACATACTGACTGGTTTTACTCCCTGTGCAGGACATCATTAACTCGATGAGCAACAGTCCGGCCACCAGTAAGCCCCCAGTCACGCTCCGCCTTGTGGTGCCAGCCAGTCAGTGCGGCTCACTGATCGGTAAAGGAGGCTCCAAGATCAAAGAGATGAGAGAGGTGGGGTCAAAGAAAGGCTGAATATGTATATTTTTTCTTTTTTCCTATTTTATCCTTTTTTAATTTTTCCCCTTTCCCCCTAATTTTTGTCATTTTTTGTCCTCATTTTCATTCTCGTTCTTTTTTGTCCAATAAATAATAAGGTCTAAACACCATCCTAGCACCTCATGTGCCAGGCCTCTGTGTGTTTCTATGACACCCCCCCCCTCAGCCCACTAACCCCTCCACCTTTGTCCACCACTTCCCCCTGCAGTCCACTGGCGCTCAGGTCCAGGTCGCAGGAGACATGCTGCCAAACTCCACAGAGCGGGCGGTGACCATCTCGGGAGCCCCGGAGGCCATCATCCAGTGTGTCAAACAGATATGTGTGGTGATGCTGGAGGTACAGTGAGGGGGGGCACGCGGGGTCCATCAACACATTACACCGTGAAAAAAACACTGCTATGCTAACGTTCATCACAAATTGACAAACTGGCACACTAAGTAAGACTAAACTGATGCGGCAATATATGTCTGTTACCTGACCCTGTCAGCTTTGGCTGATGATGTGATGTTCTGGAGTGGTGCCATGAGTACTCATTTATGATCAACTAACCTGCTAAAAGGCATAAATTAACTTCCTTTCACTGAGCAATGTTCGTATGTATCAGGAGTCTGACACTGAACCACAGTTTTTGTGTCCTTGTGATACAATCACAACTATTGGTGCTTTCCCATGACACAGTTCTCGTACTGCTCCACTCGACTGAGCTTTGCTCGTTTTCCGTAACAATATTGTGCCACCTTGGCTTCGCTGGAGTCATCAGAGCTTTTCCTGGTTATGCAGTTAAATGGCATTTACCAGGACAGCTACAGATCAGTCGGACTTGTATCATCTGCTGTGACAAGGACGTCAGTCACCAGTTATCACAGGAATCCGGTTCATCCAAAACATTGGTGGCATCCGTCAGCTCAGGGACCTCCTGATACTAGTATCGTGTCGCTCCGTCTCGCTCCTGTTGAATCCTCTGGTTGGCCACCAGGCAAAGAAATGTCTGTACCTTCTTGTGGGGTTGAGTTCTGTGCTTACATTTCTGTTCCCGAGTGTCCTTGTTGTGATTTGGTTTTAAAAATGAACAATCAGCTCACAGTACTCATCGAGTGACATCACGCCCAGGCCAATCAGCTTATTTGGAAATGTGGTTGAGTAGAAAAGTACTTGGTATCATAATGGAAAAGACTAAAAGCCAAGTCAAGCTGAGTCAAGTGGCTGCTAGTGGAAAAGCCCAATAAGTGTGTGTCACATGAAGAGTTCCAGCATCCTGTGTGACAGTGATAGCTATGAGAAACGTAAAATTTAGGCTGTTTTAAAGTCAATACTGAAAACTTTGGCGTTGTTTCCACTGCACAGTATGTGCTGGTACGCGACAGGACGGTGCAATACGGTATGGTATGGTACGGTGCGGGATGGTACACTACAGGGTTTCATGTGTTTCCACTTATAAAAGTTGAGAATAGTACCAGTAGTGCTTGTACTGTACCTAACCACTGTAACTTTACATAACCCTCTGCTGAGGTACTTAGCACATCGGTATGGTTCTATAAGGAGGGGTGACAATGCAGCCGTCTGTTGATTGGTAGTGACGATCGTCACTCTCGACAAGCTACCATAATTACTTGGCTCATCGACCATATGAACCCTTCTGTTGTTGTTCACATATGCAAACAAAACTGGGTGTTTTGTTAACTTGGTTTATTGAAATCTCTGTGCCACTCTGCCCCCTGATGTTCTGACGAGGTGCAGATGCTCCTCCCACTAACAGGAAAGGTGAGAAGGACATTCAGCAGGATGCTGCTGTTCAGAATGAGAAAGTTTTCAAGTCCGAGCAGTGACAATAGAAATGCGTTGGTTCCACGATTACGGTCACATAATGATGTCACATACCTTTACGCGGCTGCTCTGTGGTGGAACCACGCAACAGAGTTGGGTCGGTATGCTTTGCCTTACCGTACTGGCACATAGTTTGTGCAGTGGAACCAAGGCTTACATGCTCAAATGTACTTACATTTTGTTATTTGGATTCTCTGACGTATTGCTAGCTAACCGTCTGCCGATTCTTCTCTTAGTCAGAGTCAAGTCCATGTCCATGTTCTTTAGCATGAAGCTCCAGACACACTGTCTTCGTGTCTGTCTCTGTCTCCCTCCATTAATTCAACCTGTCTGCTCAGCCAGTTCTCCGCTGGGCGCTCACGACGCCACTAGCCCTGGAAGCTGGGACATGTGTGACCTGACTGTAAGTCCCCTCCCACTCCCCCGCCATGCGGACCCCCCCCCCCCCCCCCCCCCGACACACATTCACCGTGGTGCGGAGTGTTGAGTCATCATTATCCAGTTGAAAGTGGTGTTCCAGGTCAATGGGAGTGTCGTGGTGCACTGAGCCACAGTTTGGACTTTGGATGTGAGCACGAGCACTTCCTGTGTCACGGGTCGTCTTTCCTCAGGCACCACCCCCCCCCACCCCCCTTTTCTGCTCTCACTTTGTACGGCACCTCTCTCTTGGCTAACACTCTCTCCACGTCTCGCCCCTTCTTCTTCTCCTCCCCCCACGCTCTCTCCTCAGTCCCCACCGAAAGGTGCCACCATCCCCTACCGCCCCAAGCCTGCCTCCACCCCTGTCATTTTTTCAGGTGGCCAGGTAAGAGCAGACCCTCTGGGGGCGTCCACAGCCAACCTCAGCCTCTTACTGCAGCACCAGCCACTGCCTGTTAGTGTCGCACCAGGTTTTATTCACTCTGCCTCCCCCCTCACTGACCCTCCGTCACCCCCTGACCCCACCACTACTACCACCAACAACTTGCATGCAGCCAGTACTGCTGGTTACACTCACGCCACCACCCAGCGCTATCCAGCACCACCCAGTACCACCCAGCCCCGGAACAGAACTGAGAGAATCTAGTCTGATGTTTCAAAGAGACTTAGAGATTTACCTGAGAGTCTGGTTGTCTATTTCTTCTCATGTGGTGAATCTGAAAAGAGAAAAATTACACTTTTCTAAAGAATCAAACACAGGTAGTTTTGTCTTATTAGTATTGTAGTCAAGAGCACATAACTCCAGACGAAACCAAGACCAGGACTATCGCATCTAAGACTAAGACTTTAAGGGGCCGAGACCAAGACCAGAAGTTTCCAAGATCAAGACAAGACAACCCCAAGACCAAGACCAGAGGATTTCACGACCAAGACAAAACAAGACAAGACAACACCAAGACTAATACATGATCTAGACCCAGTTCAAGACCAAGACAAAACCAAGTCGAGACCAAGACCACAAAATTTCATGACCAAGACAAAACAAGTCCAAGACAACAGCAAGACTTCAAGTGGTTGAGACCAAGTCAAGAACAAGATCCTGACCTTGCTCGGACTTAAGAACACCATGTCTTTGTACCTCCATGTGGTCTGATCTGGATCCACATCGCGACTTGGTCTCAGTAACATGAATCCAAACGCCGGAGCCATCCTTGCTCTCACTGCAGGACTCTGTCTTGACTCAGACCCAATGAGGTCTTGTTCAGTTCTGACCCGGGTGGGTCCACACACTACACATCCAATATGACGACTCACCCCCCACCCCTACCTCCCCCAACCCCACTTCCTCCTGTCTGAGTCCTCCTGTACTGACGTAGTTCAACTGGATTTGATTGATGAGTGAGTGTGTGTGTCGTGCATGATGTCGTGTGTGTGTGTGTGTGTGTGTGTGTGTGTGTGTGTGTGTGTGTGTGTGTGTGTATGTGTGTGTGTGTGTGTGTGTGTGTGTGTGTGTGTGTGTGTGTGTGTGTGTGTGTGTGTGTGTGTGTGTGTGTGTGTGTGTGTGTGTGTGTGTGTGTGTGTGTGTGTGTGAGACATTACTGTGACTCTTTTAAACATACGGTAATGAGTCTTTCTGCTGTTCACAGGCTTACACCATTCAAGGACAGTACGCCATCCCTCATCCAGATGTGAGTGCTCACTCCGCGAGGCAGCCCCCAGCTGCACCACCCCCCTCCCCCACCCAAAGCCAGGCTCTCACTCTCTTTCCCCATTATTAATATTAACTGCTAATATTAATACAGCTTCTGTTCTGACGTGTTTCTTCTGGATGTTCTGCCCTCTGTCGGCTATTGGAGCTCATGAGGCTTGGCCTGCGGGACTTTCTGGGGGATTTGGAATTGAAGCAGCAATGTTTAGCGGAAGGCTTCAGTTATTAGTGGAATTAAATCCGGTGCGCCAAGCCAGCAGGTCATCTCGGAGGTTTCACATAGATAATATGCTGAAGTACAATAACAAACAATGGTGAAGTCTCCGTCCCTGTCTGAACGAGACAAAATTATCATTGTGTCCTTGTCGTTTGTAAAAAAAAAAAAAGCTTCCCGTCCACAAGAAAAAAATTCTGCGGCCACACAAAACCGTGACGTTTGTGCCATTGCCGATAGGAGACGCTGTAACGCTGCCCAGAAATACACCAAAAACATAGAAGATTAACAGGGCATGCAAAAACTGAGAAATCAACAAATCTAACATCTGGCCTGATGAAAGCGATTAGCATCAGTAGCTTTTGCAGCTCCACCTGGAGGATGTAGTCCGCCATTGTTGTTGTTATGTGACATCATGGAGAGATTACATGAAATGGTGCTGTTGTGTGGATGACTGGCCAAAAACAATGTTACATGAAATGGTGTTGTCATGTGGACAAGGCCACTTCCGAGATAAACAGGACACATCTTGAGTCTGTAGTAATTCACCACCATAACACTAGGGGGCATAGAAGAATCAGTCTAGAAACCACATAAAACCTGTTGGTAGTGTTTATTCTCACGACATATTGAGTAATTTGGCCAATTTTAGCCAGTCGACTATCGGTGAGTTGAACACAAACTTCCTGCATGGTGTCGGCCTTATTTATCGAAAGTGTGCAAAGCGAAGTGTACGACACCAATATCAGAATTTTGTTTTCCCCGCCCTTGGACTCAGTGTGCTGCTCACTCTTGAATTCAAATTTCTCCAATAAAGTGCACATTTAATTGTGTAAATCATCCGGATCACAGTTAAGCGGACTAATCACAGCCTTCATGGGTACGTGTACTTCGATGTGTATTCCGAGAATTTGGGCTCTTCAGAGATGGTTCAAGGCCTCTTCATACTTTCTGCACTGTGCATCAGCCAACCTCTTTCACTTAAATACAGACAACCAATTCAGTGATGCCATTCATGCTACATTTCAGGCTTCACGTCAGTACATGTTCCATAACGGAACGTAATGAACCAGAGGATATTTCCACTTCTGGCGGCGGCATTCTCCCCCATTTGGCCACATTTATATTGCAGCATTTTTCGTCAAAGCTCCCAAAGCCGAATCCCGTCGCCTGCATGACCTCATACATATCAAATACATCAAAAAACCAAACACCACAGCCTGTAGGAATGTTGTAGAGGAATCAAACCATAAACTCACTTGTTCATCTCATCAACACCTAAAAATCCCTCGCTGACACTCCTGACCCAAATCCAACATGGAGTCTGTAATTTGTCCTTGTGGCCATCCCAAAAACTTGAATAGCTTTAATATTCACCATCAAACCGGAAGTATACTGTAAATACCCTAAACATTGTTCACTCTGGGTCAAACTTTACATGTTGCATTAGAGTCCAGATCTGATCAGAGGCATATAACAATAACAACCATCTGCTTGCAGCTTTGATTTATTTATTGGTTTGTATGTATATATTTGACCAACTTTTCACAAAAACTATTGACCCGCATTGCATGAACTCTTCAAGGAGGATTTGTCATCGCACAGCAGCTCCTGGAGAGGTAAGATAATTCCTCTGTTCTGGACACTGGAGCTCTGCGTGGAGCTGTCAGTTCCCTGGAAGCTACCGATAGCTGCCTGCTGGCATTGACTCGGATAGTGATTTAGCATTGTGCCCTCGCTCAGTGTTTTGAACAATGACGTGTCTATCTGACAGGCCAGTTAGCATCAATGCGGTCTAATGGCTAACATGCTAGTGATGCTAACTTGGTTCCGCAAACAAATGTTGCGTTGGTGAAGGTATGTGCTCTACCGAGTGTACATTCTAGTCTCTTGAATGTGATAGCACAGACAAAGATTAAGGCCAACCTCCTCACACAAGGGGTGAGTTGGTGTCCATTGTTGTGAGTTGCTCAGGTATGTCCAGTCCGCACAAGCACAAAAATTGAGCTTCACACGGTTGTCCATAGAGGGGTCTGCGTGGATCCTCGCGCACAGGAATGGATGACGATATTTACATAACAAGGTCCGGCGCGCGCCCTGCAGATATGTGGAATGTATGAATTGGCCAAAGAAAATTTGGGCAAAGGACCCAAAGATGAGCAGCAGCAAAACCAAGAGCTGAACAAGTCTCGCAGTATGTTGCCAGATAGTTGGCATCAATTCCAAAGCAGTGGAAGTGATGTGACTATAATCAACCATGACCCTCAAGAAAACACACATCTCGCATCTCGCATCTGTGAGCAGAATCAACCAGCAACCTGAGGTCCTAATGCTGCCATGTTTAGCTCTAATACAGAGATGGTCGCTATTTCTCAATATGTGTACTTGTGAAACGTCATCTGAGACTGAATCCTGATCCAATTGAAAGTGCATAATCGATAGTACGCATGAAATACCTGGATGTGTACTTGCTTGGCCAACTTTATTGAGAATGCACAAAGACTGGGCTTGTGTGGACTCGGGAAGCCAAATTGTCCATAATGCATTTCACAAGAAATTCTGAAAGTCTGTCCTTCCAAGAAAGTACTTGCAAGCACGTAATCACAGAGAATCACAGCAGTACGTACTGCAGGCCAAGTCCTCCATGAGCTTCTTCTTCTTCTTCTTCTTCTTCTTCTTCCTCTTCCTCTTCTGCTTTTTCTTCTTCTTCGTCCTCTACCTGTGTGTGTCAGATCTTCTCCTCACATCCTCTTTATCTTGTAGCACTGTGGACAGACCTCTGTGTGTGAGCGTGTGTGTGTGTGTGTGTGTGTGCGCGTGTTTTTAACGATGACCTCCTCATAGCTCTGCTGTCCTCCTCCTCCCCCCCTCAGCAGTTGAGCAAGCTCCACCAGTTGGCTATGCAGCAAACCCCCTTTACCCCCCTCGGACAGACCACCCCTGCCTTCCCCGGTACGTACCCACCTCTTCACCGAAGATCCTCTTCTCATTTTCACGCACTCTTCCTCCTCTTCCTCTCTCTGACTCTTCTGTCCTGTCCTGTCCTGTCTTCTCTGCTCCTGATGGCCTGCTGGTGGTCTGCTCTGGTTCACGTTGAGGTTTCTTTGTTTGTTTTTTTCTTTGCTCTCCTCCATGGTTTCCTGGTTTTATGTGCGTGTGTGTTGTTTGTCTTTCAAAGCTTCAGGCTGGTTTGTTTCTGGTAGGGTTGTAGGATCACACCTGGTGCTGGTGTCAAACAACAATGCTAACATCTCCCCTCCTCCTGTCCTGTGTTCAGCAGCAGGTCTGGATGCCAGTAACCAGGCCAGTACTCATGAACTCACCATTCCCAATGATGTGAGTACCTTTCTCTTCCTGTGTCCAGCCATTGTTGAGTCATACTTCCATTTTTACCTACAAAAAATAGTTGTAAATAATAATAATAATAATAATAATAATAATAATAATAATAATAATAATAATAAAATAGAGGAACATCATAAAAACATTTTCAAAAAAATTATACAAATAGTTTTGTATTATTAATATACCATTTTTAACACCATTTAAAATTAGAATCTTTGAATTTGAAATGTATTTCTTGCAATTTTATTGGGTTTTCAGATATTATTTGTAATTGTTTTTATGCCAAATCTTTTTTTTTAATTACATTAAAGATATTTTTCATACTTTATTCTGGTTTAAGATCAATTATACTCTCTTATATCCTTAATTATTAACATTTAAATTTGTATTCAACACATTAAAAAAGTATTCATATTTAATATGTTAATAATTCTTTTTGAATTTAATATTTTAATGGAATTATTTATTGGATTGCTTTGTTTCATTTTAAGAAAATTGTAACCGTTATTAATCACTCATCAACTTTTGTAGTTAATTATTTTTTATTTTTATGCCATTTAATATGTATTGCATTCCTTTATTTCAGAATTCTATAAATAGCTTTATTTGACAGTTAAATCTCTTACTTTAAGTTAGTTTTTTATGTATTTATGTATTTATATATTTATTTATTCATCTATTATTTTTGTTTCTAATATTACTTAATATAAAAATTGTTTAAACCATTTTTAAGCTTTTTTGGACTTTTGGGGAAACATCTAACCTGAGAATTAATTACTTTGATTGTTTCCACTCCCACTGCTGCTGCCGGTGACTGAGAGTGAGTCGGAGCTTTCCAGTCACTCATAAAGTCACGCTGCTATCACTCTCACTCCCTTGCTCGCTGCTGTGTCAGCTTTAATATCCATTACCAGACAAATTACAGACATTAATCCCTCATATTAAATCTCGGAGGTGGAACCTTTGTTGGAATACTCAAACAGAATGGAAGACGAGCTCTGATGGCGAGCTCGACGGTGTTCTGGGTGAACTTCACTTCCTGCTGATAAGAAGCGACAGCGCGGCCTCTGATCGTCTTAACGGGACGGACCAATCACACGCATCACTGCCACCATCCCTCATCCCCCTGTCTCCATCCTGTGCTCCAGCCATCCTAAGTCCCACCCCCTTTTTCTTCCCAGCTAATAGGCTGCATAATCGGACGCCAGGGAACCAAAATCAACGAGATCCGCCAGATGTCTGGGGCGCAGATCAAAATTGCTAACGCCATGGAAGGGTCATCGGAGCGCCAGATCACCATCACAGGGACCCCCGCCAACATCAGTCTGGCCCAGTACCTCATCAACGCAAGGTACTTCTTCTCATAGAACCCTTGAGTAGCGACAACTTAGAGGTACCACCTGCTGGTACAAAGTGGAACTTTTTAAGAATGACAGGGAGAAAAAAGATGGTTTTGGGATCATGTGGTCGGGGACTTTATGTTGGCCGCTTTTGGTAAAACAAGAGAAATGTCTTCCTTACCTGTCTTCATCTTCCTCTTCCTCATCTTCCTCCCCCTGCAGGTTCAGAGACGTGGCGGCCATGTGGAACGACCCATCCTCCATGACCACATCCTGAGCTCCCTGCCTGGCTCCTCCGATTGGCCCTCTCCAGTGACTGACCACTCCGGACTCTGGCTCTCCGAACGCACCTGACCACCAGCCCCACCCCCCACCCCCTCCAACCATTGGCTCTGCATCCAGCAAAGGAGGGGAGGGGAGGGCTGCGCTCACTTTCTTCTTCTTTTTTTTTCAGAGAACCAATCGAAATCTTTGAAAAGAAAAAAAGAAAAAAACTTTGGAAAAAAAAATGCAAAAGAATCCTAAAAAGAACTTTTCTGTAGGTTAGATTTTTTTTAGAGAACTGTGGAAGCATGTTGAATGTTTATTATTAGGAACAACTTGTGTTATGCTCTTTCTTCTTTTTCTCTCTCTCTCTTTCTCTCTCTCTCTCTCTATTGCTTTCTCTCTGTCAGTGCTGCGTCATAGAACATCTCTTTGAAGTATAATCTCGTAACCGCTGGCAGACTGTGGTAGAACGTAGTGACTTTACATAGAGCAGCTGCTCAGTGATGCTATCGGCAGAGTGTGGTGGGATGTAGCCTAAATTATACAACTTTCATATTATATCGCAAAAAAACACACACACAAAAAAAAGGGACTCTTCTGCTTTTGTCCTGATTCGCATCTTTGTCTAATCTCTACCCGTGACTCTGCTGCATCACATGACCCTTTTAAGCCAATGGTATCGCTCCTGGAGCCTCCCGTCACGTTGATTTCCCGGCTGGACGGTTTTCTTGCTTATATTGCATGTTTTTGGTGTTGTCTTGTGTTTCGGTACGTTCGCTAGACTCGTGCTCCTTCTCATCTTATTATTATCTTCAGATCTTTGTGCTCCGTCTCTTCTCCCATAGCGTTCTCAGATCGTTCGGGCTCCCGCCGCGTCCCGCCCCACACTTTCCCCCGCCTCCTACCAGCTCCAATGGGAATTAGAGACAAACCGAAGACACTGACTGAACTTTAAATGATTGTTTACTCTTGTTTGCTTTCATACAAGGAATTTTGTAACTTAACATAACTTCGTGTTGTTCTCACACCCCGTTAGCAACGTCATTACACTTTCCTAGTTGGACAACATTCATATGGATTTTTCTCCACATTCGCGTAGCTACCAGTTGGGAAAGTTGGATTTCCCACTTGTTGACGTGGCAGACAAACACGGTCATTACGTAAATCTACGGAAGTCGACACAGATAAAACAGTGCTCTTTGGTTAAAATGGTCAAAAGGGTGCTGTTTTTGTGCTAACTTAGGCTTAGCTTAGGCTAATTTCGTCTGATTATTTTCACGTGAGGTGCATTTAGCTTGAGACCCCATCCACACGACAGTGTGTCCAGCTAGAGCTGCAGAAGCAATTGATGCTCGTTGTTTCAATAAGGCTTTGGATTTGTTGATTTTTCAATTTGTCCATGCTCTGGTCATCTAATCCATTTTTGGTGTTTTTCTGTGGCACTGTCATGGCACCACCTATAGGCCAGGAATCATTTTCAGTAGTTTTTATGGTGATTTTGTAAAAGATTGTTTTGGCTCATGTGGACAGGGCCGAGATTCACTGTAATGTTCCATTAGTGACTCTCTTTGCCACTCAGGAGTTGGCTCATTCCCATTTCTTAGCTACTTTCAAATGCATCGTGATAACTGAGTCCTTCTATTAGCCCTGCCCCCTTAGATACTGTTGCTCTGACTGCCATTGTTTGGTATCTGTATGTGGGTGCAGTAGACTATTTAATCCACAAGGGGGAATAATTGCAACGGAATGATTATCAGTAGGAACCTTTGTGGCATCATATGTTTCTTCAGAATGCTTTCTGACCGCAACACGACTGTTACTCCACAACACTGAGACATAATTGTACAACGTTTATTTTTGTCGGAATGTAGCTTGTTTGTTGGGATGGCCACTTGGCGTCACTTCAGTAATCCGTCACGGTAGCTTTAAGCGTCGGGCTCAGCTACTACAGTCGTTATGCAGTCATTCTAGAGCAGCATCAGCCATAGCAACAGTAACCAAGAGGCCGGGGCCTGTGGAACGTAACTTTTTTAACAGAACAAACAGTCTAGGCGCTGACGATCCGCCATTCAAACGCAAACGAGAAAGCAAATCCAACTTTTTTATCCTCAATGGTTTTTTTCCTGTAACTTCAAAGCACTATGTGTGATCCCTATGACAAATAATCTGCAATAATCCTCACACTTTGACGGGATACCGCTAGCTCCTCGTCATCTCCGCTAACGTTCTGAGCCCAGACAACCCCTCCCCCGTTCCTCCCACCAGCTCCAATAGAAATTAGAGACAAACCCCAGACACTGACTGAAACTTTAAATGATTGTTTACTCTGTCGTTGTTTTAGTTTTTCAAGGACTTTTGTGAGCTAGCACATCAGTCGACTACGCGGCGCTCATGCAATAGACTTGTCAACACTTTCCTCCGTACCGCCTCGGACGTGGGAGGGTTGGTTGGACGTAGAAGCCGAGCGCAGTGTCCAAACCGTTCGGCTGGCTCACGGTTTTTTTTTCTGGGGGCCGAGGAATGTTCAGGGGTTCGTCAGGGGGAACCCGCGGGGTCTGGGCGGACGTGACCACGATTGTTCATCTCGTCATGCTTTTTTTTTGTTGTTTGTTTTATAGGTTGTCATGCGCTCGATTCGATGCTTTAGGTTTGAATGTCTTTTTATGGTGGTGTCCAGTGTTACGCGTTGGACGACACCTCCTGCTACATGGCTTGTATTTATTCATCTATTTACTTATTTATTCGCGGCGTGGTGATGCACATACCACTTTTTTGTTTGTTGGTCATGAAACTTCGGCTCGGTTGGTTTTGTTGCGTTTGCTCACGAGAGGGGGAGGAGTCACGACGTTTGCTGTGATTCAATCATTCATCCACCCGGCGGCGCCCCGCTGCGTTGGAGGGCCATGCCCGCTGCTACGCTGACTCAAACACACCGCTGTTGAATGTTATTGTTCAATCACAGCATCCCACACAGAAATGAGAGTCCAGCTGCTGTTTGACCTCCAGATGCTTTCGAGGTGGATTTCGGTGTTTCTGGGGAGCAAAAGTTTGGTTTTTCTTGATATTTAACTCGTAGAATCTGCCAGGGTCATTTGTAACGCAAGCAAATGTTCAAGTTTGCCAGGAATTCCTGCTGCTTTCATCACTTAAAGAAGTAAGAGAGTCAAAGATGATCAATTGGTAAAATTACCAAAAAGACGTTCCATTCCGTTACAACCAAAATAATTGTTTTCGGAATTTTTGTACCAAATAAAATTTCTTTAGAATTCCAAAAACGAGAATGATCTGAAATGAAGGAAAATAAAACGTCTAAAAATAATTTCTATTCAGCATAAACTGAGGTTGCTTTCATGACACGTCACGTCTATAATTTCTGTAAATTTTAATACATTTTTAGCTTCTCCGTACATTTTAAGAGATTTTCTTTTTCTAGCTGTTTTAGTCACTTTAGCTATTTAACTCTTTATAGCTCTGTTTTAGCAAAACTAGCTATCTTTTCTTTTCTTCTTATTTCTTTCTTTCATTTTCATCCTGAAAAAATCCAGACATGCATTTTTTTCTTTCTTTCCTTCTTGTTTTTTCCCTAGAAAACAAGCTATACGAGTATTTTTTCTTTTCTTTCCCTTTTTCCTGAAAAGAAGCTCTACCAACAGTTTTATTCATTTTATGAATAAATAGTAGTACTTGTACTAATAGTTTTACAGCTTTTTCCTGTGTTATTATTTGACTTTTTAAGACTATTTGAGGCTGATTTATCAGTTTTACACAATTGTATGTATTCTGACCGTTTTATAGGATGTTAGCCTGAAGTTTCAACCAGTTTTAATTGGCCGCTATCGAATTAGGCTCAGAAATCTCACTAATTTGCAGTTAACAGAAATAGTTATTTTTTTTAATACATTCACAAACTGCTCATGTCGACACACTCACACAGTCCCATTGACTCACATCAACAAAACTTCTCACTTCCCCAGTTATTTCCCAGCGACTTATGAAGAAACGACGGCAGATGAATCAAGTTCTGCCCCCTCTTAGTTACAGTTGCTGAGCATGCTTAAGTAAGATGTAAATTAAGGGGGCGGGGCTTCAGGAACTTTGATTGGAACAAACTGTGGAAAACAAAAATCAAGCTTTTGTTCCCCGAACTTTGAAACATCCGGTCACGTAAATTGACGAAATGCTGGATCACGACACGAGACGACTCTTCTGCAATAATTCTTCACGCTCTTGACGCAAACGCCAGATTTGTGTTTTCTTTTGGGTCACAGCTCGTACTTTGTCGGGCAAGGTTGAACGGCGAGCTGACGGTCGCCGGCGTAGCTCGGAGACGTTTGGGCGGCTAGCGGGCGACTGAAGGAATACCGAGCGGTAACTTGGCAGTCGTGTGATTTCAATAACATGGATATTCTTGTGTTACTCCGTGTATTTACATTTATGAGTATACTGCGACTCTGAAACAAACTGCAACTAATGCAATAATAGGGTGCAATGTGCAATTATTTATCGAGTTTTCTCTTTATTAGCGTAGCTTCGTAGCTAACAGAAAGAAGCTTTGTGGCAGCAACAGCAGGAAAAAAAGAATGACTAGACATGTTTCTTTTTTGTTGTTTTTCAGCTTTTGTTTGTGTAAAAAAAAAATGTGATAGAAGTTTGTAACTATTTTGAATTGATTTATTTGCTCTGTGCAGATCTATATTAGTTGTGAGTAATTAACATAGGCTTTAATTTTAAAGTGTTGGTAAGTATAAAAACTAATAAAGTTTCATTTTTCTTTCTGTGACTTGTCCTTCTGTTTCTTTCTATGACTCCCGTTCCATTAATACAGAGAATGACTGCAGCATGATGATTTTAATTACATAATGAGAGATGATGGGCTTTTTCTTTTTGCATTTTTCTCCCTTTTTTCTTTTTAGGGTCGAAGACCCTATTAAATACAAAAGATAATTATTACTTTTATTATTAAACTTTCTTCTACTGTTTGAACTGCTACATTTTTGACAGCTTTAATGTGCTCAAACCTTTGTGAAAATGTATAACCATGTCAGAAGTGTCGCTCCATTTCAAACACTCATTGACATTGAATATCTGATGGTTCCCATGAAACAGGAAGGGCCCATGCTGTGCCCTGCTGAGAAACCTGACACAAGGTAATAAGCTGCCAGACGTTAGACTGCTGGAGGAGCTACACTATTTCATGTCACTAACATTTACCTCTCTCCCAGTCTGTGATGGGTCTCCTACATAATAAAGTGTGGCGTTACACAAGCGGCGAGACTTACCTTTGGAATAATTCCAAACACAAAGTGGATGCTGGTGATGGTGGATCAAAAACCTCCTGTTTTGGTAGTGTGCCCTCTTTTGGGCGATTCTGGTTTGAACAAAAAGCCCAAGCAAAATGAATCAAACTCCAGATTTTCAGTTTCAACTGAGGTCCAACACCAATGTAGAAGGAAATAATGGAATTTCCACCTGATGACTCCTTTATTAAAGTGTGAGCTTACCTTTGGACTCTTGGTGAGTTGAGGCCCCCTTGTGGCTGAACTCGGAAACTGCTGGTTCAGCAAACGAGGTCTTATATTCACATAAAATAAAAGTTTTGTGACAAATTCATTTAGCTTATACAAGCGTGGCCAGGGCCTCGGTGATACAGCAACATTTTCAGGTGGACAGATGTTATGTGCTCTGCACGAAGACAAATAAAGGACATAAAATCTCTAACAGCCTGGAGTTTGGTCTTGGGGGAGTGGATGCAGACTTTTTCAGACGTTTCTTTTGCAGAGCCAAGGAGCTGTTGGGGGAAGTTTATTGGCGTGCAAGGGTGCCGTCGCTGGCCGGCGTCCAGCTGGATGCACCGCGGCCACGTCACACCGTCAAAACAACAGCAGCAGGGAGGAATCACTACTCACAGGCTTTAATGTGAGAAGGAAAAGGAAAGAACAGCTCAGCAAAATGAGAAGTTATTGTGAAACAGGAAGGGAGGATGACTTCAAATGTACTTCTGTCATTCATTCGTCATTTTATAGCCTGGTAACATAAAAAAAAAAATCTTCTTTCTGAAAACACTGAAGGATGATGGAAGGGAAACAAAAGCTTAACTATAACCGAGGGTCTACTCATTCATAAATAGAAAAACCTATTTGATAACGAGTCAAAACTAAAATGAATACTAGTCCATCAATAGGTGTTCCCCAGGTGAACCAAACACAACACAAATCCTTAAATATGACAACCACCTGCTTCCTATTCTTCCATCTGCTCTGATGCTCAATGTTGGCGCTCCCTGGTGGTTGACCTAGGTCGGCATTCTGGGCAGTCTTCATCAGAAACATCAGGAAGTTCTTCATCACTGTCATCAGGTCACCTGGCCTCTTTCGTCAGGTCACTTACTCATCCTGTATCAGGGGGGAACTGGCGCACCAGCGATGTAGGGGTCAAAGGTCATCCTCTCCACCGTCCTCTCAGCTCCTGCTCTCTAAATCAAATTTGACGGTAGTTCTTGTCCCTCCGTCTTTGAAGGTCTGTCCGGCAGCGAGGCTCCAGAGCAGAGAGAGACGTCCGCTGGCTCGGGCTGCAGGTTGGAGTGGCTCCATGCTCTCACTTACTGACAGACAACCTTCGCTGCAGAGCGGAGGACTGATGTCACAGCAGCCCGAGAGTCTTCACAAAGTCATTGGGGGTGGGGGGGGGGGGGGGGGGGGTGATAGACAGAGTGGCCACCAATATGTGGCAAAATTAATACACAGCTCATCCAAAATAAGTCCGAATCTAGTACATAAGTAGTCTGAAACTAGTACCTAAAAAGACATGAAAGGACAATAAATTCACAATTTCTATATCATTTAGCCAAAACCAGTAAATTGCTAAGTCAAAAACTATATATATATATATATATATAACTATATATAATAATTCGACTAAAACTCAAACAGTCCAGCTTTGCTGTTAAATGATTCAACTTAATGAGAACACATTTAATTTATATAAATAATACAAATTATATTATTAATTTGATACATTTGTATCGTTACCTGACTGCCTCTCCAGTTGATTGACAGCAGGTGTTTAAACTCCTCGAGGAGAGCGCGTGCAGTCCGATGCGCGCGCACCGTAGAAGGGGGGAGCGAAACTGCCCGCATCTTGGCCCGTTGCTGTTGCTGATGCTGCTGCGCCGCGCGCTGCGTACACGCGCTGCTGCTGCAGACCGGAGGCGGAGGGCGCCATGCAGCCGGTCTGCCCTCCTCCTCTCCCGGGAAACGGTCACCGGAGCACCGCGTCACTCGCCGCGCTGAGCCTGCACGCGCTCCTCTGGTGATGCGATCAGGTGAGTTCCCCCCTCCGCCGAACACAACTTTTTACGCATTTATCTCACTCTAGAAGCGCAATTTAAGTTAACTAATCAACTCACTGTTGTCATCATTATTGACGCATGTTATTAGGATCTTATTGTCATATTTCTTTATTTATAAATGAAAAAAAAAAAAAAAAAAAAAACTGCCCTGACACTCATCTTGAGGCGTTCAGGGACGCGCACCTTTGTTATGATAATGTTGAACAGCAGAGAGGAAGAAGCTTGGTTCATCTTTTTCCAACATGTATTTTTTTTACAAAAATAAATACAATGAAACAATAATACTAGTGCTAATAATAGCATTAGACAAGAACTATGATGAGTGATCACAACAATAATAAATAATAATGCATATTTACTGTCCGAAAAGTGGAGAGAAGCAAAGTGAAAGTTTTTCTGTGTTTTGAAGGTCAGGATTTCTAGATTAAATAGAAAAGTCTATCTCCCTCACTTTTAGCAAATGTGTGCTCATACAGGCCAATCACAGATTTTCCCTTGATGACATCACTAGGGGAAATAACTCACTTTTGACTCTTCCACAGAGTTTCATACCACGCTGCTGCCCCCTGCTGTCTGGCGGCTCTCAGCGCCTTCTTTTGGTTCTGATGGCTGAGGAACTTCATGTCAGTTGGTCCAGGCGCTGAAGACCCACATCTGAGTCTTCACGTGGTCTTCCAGTCTGGATTCATGTATATTAAGAGACCTGGTCCCCCCAGCAGATGTGGTCTCCGTGTCAGCTGATGAGGTCCACAACACCTCCAGTCCTCCTCATGATGATGATGATGGTTGTGGCCCTGGGCCACGCCTGCCCCAGGATCTGCCACTGCTCCGACAGGAACGGCCTGGTGGTCCAGTGCACCTCCCGGGACCTGGACCATGTCCCGCCGGACCTCCCTAGGGACACCGTCGTGCTTCTGCTCTCCTCCAACAACATCCGCCGCCTCCAGAAGGGGGTGCTGGCAGACCTGGCCCTCCTCCGGGAGCTGGACCTGTCCCACAACGCCCTGGACAGTGTGGAGGCTGGCGCCTTCCAGGGGGTCTCGGAGGACCTTCAAACCCTGGACCTATCCCACAACCAGCTGAGCAGTCTACCCCGGGATACCTTCTCTAAACTGCGGGCCCGGGTCCGGCTCTCGGGGAACCCCTGGCACTGCGAGTGCTCCCTGCAGGAGGTCCTGAAGGAGCTCAGGCTGGACCCTGAGACCGTCAACCGGGTCACCTGCTTCTCCTCGGTGCGGGACCAGTACGTGGGCCAGCCCGTCATACAGGTCCTCGACTCGGGAGTCAACTTCTGCAACTTCCACCACAAGACCATGGACCTGGCCATGTTTGTGGCCATGTTCTGCTGGTTCTCCATGGTGACTGCCTACATAGTCCACTATGTACGACAAAACCAGGAGGACACCCGCAGACACAGGGACTACCTCAAGACCCTGCCTAGGGACTACCTCCAGACCCTGCCCAGCACTCTGCATCTCACCAAGGACTCTGACACAGCCAGCAGTGTCTGCTAGTCCTGTAGGGCCTGCTAGTACTGTAGGGTCTGCTCATACTATCGGATCCTGTAAGCTCTGCTAGAGTCCTGTAGGGTCTGCTAGAGTCCTGTACGGTCTGCTAGAGTCCTGTACGGTCTTGTAGGGCCTGCTACAGTCCTGTAGGGTCTGTTAGAGTCCTGTAAGGTCTGCTCGTCCTGTAGGGTCCTGTTAGTTCTGCTAGAGGCCTGCAGGGTCTATAAAGCCCCGGTTCCACCGCACACAAGTGCCGGGACGCAGCGGAGCGGTACGGAGCGGTACGGAATAGAGACCCCGACCGAAATTTTGGGTCGCATCCCCACTGCAGAGAGGAGCGTTAAAAGTGGGCAGGGCTTATGAGCTCCGCAGAAATGTGACATAACAGAAAAGAAAGTCGTGAGATGTAGATCTTATGAATCCTCTGTTGTTGTTTAAATTCTCCACTTTGCACTGTTATTTTTTGCAGCGGAAAAAAACAAAGTTACTTTTTGCAGCAGTCATTTTTTGCAGCGGAGAGCTGCAGCGCAACTTCCGTGTTTGTTGTGAGAGAGCGAGCTCTGAGCTTTCTGCTCAAACGCAGGAGGCACTCCACTCCGGCGCTGATCGCGGTCCGGCAGCTCAGCGCCGGAACACGGAGGCGCCGAGCTCCGAGCGCCACTGACCGCGGCTGAACAGAACGCTGACCGCCTCTGGAAAGCGGAGCTGCCGGAGCGCGGTCAGCGCCGGAGACAAAACCTCCAGACTCCCGTGTCCCGGACGCGCATCCACGCCACGGCGAGCGCTATGCTGCAAACAGAAAACTCCAACGCGATGCAAAGTCCCTCCCCCCCGGTCTCCCCCTGCCTCAAGTCGCTCTCTCACAACAAACACTAAAGTTGAGCAGCAAAGAAAATAAAATGAAAATAAAAACAACCAGTGCACAGCTGACCACACTGACAGCAGAGGATTCAGCCAACACATTAAAATATTGACCAATCACTGACCAATCAGCAGACAGCAGCTCAAACTCAGACCCGTTCCATGGTCCCCGGCACCCCAACGGAAGGGTAGCGGAAAAGCGGTCGCCTTTGGAGCGGTTTAGACCGCATTCCTGGCGTGACACGCGAACCGGTTTAGACCGGTCTAGGCCGGTACTTTTTCTGCTAGAATCCTGTAGGGTCTGCTGAAGTACCCTCAGGGCCCGTTCAGGGATGGAAGTGGTTTCAGGGTCTCACCCTGATCACTGACGAGAACCACGTTGGTCACATGACCCTCATCAGAAACAGGAAGTGGTCACTTGTAACACTTTTCACTGCTTCACAAGAACTGGAGACTTTGTCTTCCACGACACTAAGAAGGAGAAAACGAACCTGAACGCGGGTCATGAATGGAAAAGACATCGTTTTTCAGCTCGTTGGATGATCAAGTTGTTCCAGAGCGAGATTCACCTGATTTTTCACCTGGAATTCGTAATCCAACCTAGACCATAACCCTATAAACAAAAAGTTTATTTTCAATTTTATAGCACTGTATTATTCCATGGCTTATCGGCAGCAGCCACACATAGATCCATTTTTATTTTTTTTCAGTTTTCTTTTTTTTTTAAAGATGTCCCATGTTAATGACCTGCAATATGTTGGAAAATTGTGAAAACGACTCTTTTGGCCACAAAAGTTGCAGACCTCCGGACAAGAAAGAAATCTGCTCTTCATTGTAGATTATTTATAGCAGCGGGGGGCCGACGTTCAGCCTCACATTCTTTGAATCATTAAATGCAACTGAAATATTTCGTGTGTGTGTGTGTGTGTTACGGGAACAGAGACGCTGCAGACACGCATGTTAACAATAGATTTTTACTGAATGTTACATTTGGTCTCCGTTCAACAGGACTTTTTAACAAATACAAAGGCGACTTTGGTGACGCAGAAACTTGACAATTAAAAATAAATTTAAAAACCTTAACTAAGGCACTTCGGGTGACGCCCTTATGTGAATCTCGTCAAAATCAGCGGAGTGATAAATAGGCAGCGTACAAAAGATAAAGTGCAACACGTGGTGGGAGCCTCCGGCTCGTGGATTCCTCTTTGCCCGGTCCGGGTCAGCTCGGGGAACGTCCCACCGTCAGCTGGACGCCGTCCGTTCCTCCGTCAGTGCTTCTTGTTTTAGACCGCAGCTCCGGCGCTCAGAGAGCCGTCTCAAAGATGACCACGGCGCCGTCCTCCAGCTCGGCGTGGCCGTTTGCCACCGTGGGTCGGGTCCTGCTGTTGTACGCCTGAAACCACAACGTCTCCCGTCACGTCGGGTCCAGAGGAGACAAACGGCGGCGTTCCGATTCTCACCGCGAGGTTTTTCACCTGTTTAGCTGCCGCCAGCAGAGTCGCCGCCTCGTGTTTCCCCGTCTGCTGCACCATCTTGTAGAAGATCCCCTCCTGATCCTGGAGCAGGACGTGCGGCTCGTCGTAGGCGCAGACCCGCCCCGCATCCAGAACCTGGACACACAAAACACCATGTCTCCTGTACGTCACGTCTCCTCTGATGGCCAATTCACTTCCAATGTCCAAAAAAATGTCTGCTTTACCCGTTGCCATGGAAACTAATTCGGACCGTTTTCAAAAATGTACACTTTACCTGTTTCTATGGAGACAAAGCATTTTGAAAAAGTTGTTTTCACCTGTTTCCATGGAGACTTGAGCAATTTCAAAAAGTAGTGCTTTACCCATTTCCATGGAGATAAAGTTGGAGTCTTTTCAATATGTTACATTTTCCAAATTTCTATGGAAACGAAGATGAAGCATTTTCGAAAAGTTATGTTTTACCTGTTTCCAAGGAGTCGGAGGAGTTTCAAAGAGTTGTGCCCCCCCCTCCCCATTTTCATAAAGATAGAGTTGGACTGCTCTCAAAATATTGCGTTTTTCCTGTTTCCATGGAGACGGAGTCAAAGCATCTTCAAAAAGTTCCATTTTGCCCATTTTGGAGTCGTTTGGAGTGTTTTCAAGAAGTTACAATCCCATTTCTATTGAGACTGAGTTGGGAGTATTTTCAAAAAGTTGCATTGTGAATTTCTCTTGGAGATCATTAAAGTATTTATCTATCTATCTATCTATCTTCCCCATTTCCATAGAGATGAAGCATTTTCAAAGAGTTGCCCCCCACCCCGCTTTCTATGGAGGCGGAGCGTTTTCAAATAGGCATTTTCTCAAAATTTTCAGGATCTGCAGCTTTAACCTAGAGCCTTGTGCACTCCACGGTGCATGTTGGACATGTCCTAGTCACTGTGTGTAGTTAGTGAATCTTTAATGTTTAAGGAACGTTGACAATGTTGACCAATGTTAGAAGTTGCGTTGCCTCACCAGGATGCGGTCGCTGTCGATGATGGTGTTGAGCCGGTGAGCGATGGTGAGCACTGTACAGTCCCTGAACTTGTCCCGGATGGTTTTCTGGATCAGCTCGTCCGTCCTGCACACGGATAGGAAGCAGCTCAGAGACCTGATCCAGACCGGGTCCGGCCCACTGGCAGAGGGGGGAAGGTGGCGGGATCCTCACCTGGGGTCCACGTTGGCCGTTGCCTCGTCGATGATCAGGACACGGTTCTTCCTCAGGATGGCTCTGGCCAGACACACCAGCTGCCTCTGGCCCACGCTGAAGTTGGACCCGGACTCGGCCAGAACCGTCTCCAGCCGGCCCGGCAGCTCCTCCACCACCGACCTCAGCTGCACCTAAGGACCACAGGACTCTGAACCAGGATGGTCTACAGACCACCAACGATAGTGAGGCTTTTCCACTACGCCTCCCTTCACCTCGACTCGCGAGAACTGTATCATGAGAAAGCGCCATTTGACCACCAGTCCTCACCTCTTCCAGAGCCGTCCACAGGTCCTGGTCCGAGTGCTGATTGAAGGGGTCCAGGTTCTTCCTCATGGAGCCTGTGAACAGTACTGGGTCCTGCAACATAATAATCAACGTCTCACCTGGGTCCAGGGGCCAGTCTAGATCCGGAGACCTGAATACCAGGCGAGCGCCGCAGGTCTACCTGTGGGATGATGGACATCTTCTGACGCAGGTCGTGGAGGCCGATCTCCGAGGTCAGGACACCGTCAATCCGGATCTTCCCCTCGGGCTCTGCCAGGCGGAACAGAGCCGAGACCAGGGAGCTCTTCCCGGCTCCGGTTCTGCCCACGATCCCCACCTGGTGGACAGACATGGAGTCAGTTCCTGCTGGGACTTGAATCCACGCCAAGCAGTCCGGGGGAGGGGGGGGGGGTGTCCAACCTTCTCCTGTGCGCTGAAGGTGGCTTTGAGGCCGTGGAGAACCGGCGCCGTGTCCGGACTGTAGGAGAAAAAGACCTGGTCCATGGTCACCAGGCCTCTGCTGGGCCAGCTGGGGGGAGGACGCTTGTCCGTCTCCCAGGGGGCTTCACTCTCCAGATGAGTGTACTCCACCACCCGCTCCACCGAGGTCATCTGACCAAAACAACACACAACTTTTGAGATTTGTTTTTCTCTTTTTCTCCTATTGTCATAAGCCTTGTTTCCACAGATGTGCTGGCACAGGACAGGACATTACAGGTTTTTGCGTTTCAACAAACCAAAGTTGTGGATAGTACCGAAAGTACCATATCCAACCATTACCATCTTTCATAACCCCTTCATTGAGGTTCCTCGCACATTGGTACGGTACCATAAGGAGGAGTAACGAAATGTGTTCCGCTTTGATTCTGCGTTTACTGTCGAATTGTAATGATGTGGCATGCCTGCGTCGTTGCAACTCGTTCACAACCCTGCCAACATTTTAACCGCACTCTGCGGTGGAAATAACGAAATAGGTTTGAGTCTGATTGCCTTTGGCCGTACCACCCCGTACTGGACCTTACTCAATGCGGTGGAAACGAGGCTATAGAGAAGAGGTTTGTCTCCGGCCCGGGAGCGTTTCTCACCATGTTCTCCACCTCGGCGCTCTGCCGGACGCCCCACTGGAACATCCCCATCAGCGTGACGGAGTAGCTGAGGGCCAAGCCCACCGAGCCGGCATCGAGCTCTGTCGGAGGAACACACGCGTTCAGGAGCAGCGCCAACACACACACACACACACACACATAGGGGGGAGGGTCCGTACGGTCTCGGAGCAGCAGGCAGCCGAACGTGGTGATGGTCACGAAGATGGCGCAGATGGCATCGAGGCGCAAGGCGAACCATCGGGAGGTGGTGAGGAAGAGGAACCAGGCCTCTGTGGAGGATGAAGAGCAGACAGGAAGCTTAGAGGCTGCAGGCTGAGAAGAGGAGGAGGAGGAGGAGGAGGAGGAGGAGGAGGAAGAGGAGCAACCAGAGTGCAGGTCCTGGTGGGCATCAAAGATCTTCTGGAAGCGGTCCTCGGCACCAAACGCCCGGATGGTCCACAGACCCTGAAGAGACGAGGACAGGTGGGAGAAGACGGGACTCCGAGCTGCGGGAAACGAGGGAAACCATTAGATTCGTCTTCACCCTGCTGCTGCCGGAAGCTCCAGAGGTCGACTCACTGGTGGACTCCAGACGCTTGATGTTTCTGGATGTCTGCAGGAAGTAGCGGCGCAAGAAGACGAAGGCGATGAGGAGCGGCAGCACGGGGAGCAGGACCCAGGGGATCACCGAGGCGGCCACGGCAATCACCCCGATGATCTGCAGGAACACCTGACGAGAGGAGCAGAAGAAAATGCTTAGGTTTATCAGGTTCTGATCCTTCTCTCTTCAATAGAAGAGGGTCCTCATCCAAGATGGCCACCTGTACTTTGCAAAATGTTGTAGCTCATGGAAGGAGGTTCGGTTCATCAAGTTCTGATCCTTCTTTCCTCAATAGAAACGGACTGTCAACAAGAAAACTACCAAGTCCCAGGAAAGAAGGACTGGGAATGAAGAATTGGTTTCCCGCCCTCACCTGAATGAAGTCCACGAAGGTCCAGGGCATCTGAGAGTCCAGAGTCCCGATGTCCTTGGAGAAGCGGTTCAAGACTCTTCCTGGGGGGGGGGGGGGGGGGGGGGGGGGGGTGGACACGTAGTCACATGGTCAGGGGGTCACACGTTACCTAGGAAGTGTTCCGTTTGCCGATGCTCACCGATGGGGTTGACGTCAAAGAAGCGTACGGGCGTCCGCAAGATGGCGTCGAACATGCGGTTATGGAGGACCTCCGCACACTTGACCATGACGTTGAACAACACCATATTCCTCACGAAGCCGAACACGATGGTGGCCAGCGTCAGGCCACCGTAGATTCCCAGGTAGAAGTCCAGCTCCAGTTCCTGCGTGGCGTTGTGGACGGCGGTGGCGTTGACGCTGTCATCCAACTTCTCCTGCTTGTCGGCCCTGAGGGGACAGGGACACGTTGAGATGCTACAAACAGGAAGTACTCGAGGAATCTGGAGAGACTGTTTACCAGTGAGCCAGCCACCAGTCCTGCATGATGTACGACACCTGGAGGAGGACAGGAAGTACATTAACAGACTTCCTGTATGAGCCCAGAGTCTCCAGAGGAACACCCCAAGTACCTGAGCCAGGAGGTTGATGAGGATGACGAATAGCAGGAGGAAGGCACTGGCGCCAGCCTTCAGGTAGGTGACGTACAGACCCACTCCGATGTTTCCCTGAGCGCGACTCTCCTCCGCCAGCGCCTGAACCGGCAGCTCGGCCTGCGGAAACAAACGTAATCGTAAAACAACACGTAATCGTGTTGTTGGGAGTCCCGGATGGCCGACGGCGCCGACTAACCGGAGCGCAGTCCCCGTCTTTGACCGACTGAATGGACGAGGCCAGCGACACCACAGAATTCTGGGACAGCGTGCGGCTCCTGGAGAGGATGTCCTGCTGCTGCGACGGCGGCTCCTCCTCGTCTTCCTCCTTCTTCAGCAACGAGGTGAAGTCCACCCCGGAGCGCTGCAGCTCCGTGTACGTCCCCTTGGCCACCATGTGACCCTGACACAATTTTAACATTAATTAAAAAAAATGACAAAAAAAATGTAATAATCTAAATGAAAAAAGATAACTTAAAGGAAAAAATTCAAGATATTTTAAAATTAATAAATAAAAAACTAAGCATTAAATCACTATATTACATGTTAGCATATGCATATATATACATATATATATAGACACACACACACACACACACACACACACACACACACATATATAGCTTTATGAAAATATTAAAGACTTTTTTTAAATTTAAAACAAACTAAAAAATATTTTTTTAGTGCTTAAAAAAATGTCAGCATTTCTAGTCTTTATGTAAATTCGCTTTCAGTATGTAAATGATCATTTTAGCATTGTCCATTCTACTCTTATGTAAATTCGCATTTTGGCATATAAAGTAGCATGTCCAGACTGTCTTTATTTGAATCAGCATTTTAGCATTTCTCCTGCTTTATTAAAATTTGCATTTTAACACATCTTTATGTGAATATTCCTTTATCACATTCAGTCTAACTTGCTGTCGTTGAGGCTGTGCCCTCTGGGGGGCGCCACAGCCAGGCTGCCACCCACCTCCTTGAGCACCAGGATGTGGTCTGCAGCCTTCAGGTACTGCAGCTGGTGCGTGACCAGGATGCGAGGTTTGTTCCTGAGTAGGCCGCAAATACACTGTTCAAACAGGTGGCGTCCCACCTCGGCGTCCACCGCGCTCAGAGGGTCGTCCAGTAGGTAGATGTCTGCGTCCTGGTACACCGCCCTGGAAGTACAACACCTTACAACTTCAAAATAAAGTCCACACGGCTCAGACATGTTTGACTTGGCGAGCATTGATGATGTTTCATCCTATTTATACTCTTCATCTCGTTTTTAGCACTTTTTCATGTTTTAGGGAGTTTTAAGTGTACTTAGCCACATTAGCGATTGTAGCTGTTTAACTTTTTTTTTTTTTTACCTCATTTAGTGGTTTAGCCACTTTGTTTTTTTTTTAATGATTTTAGCCATTGGTTTAAATGTATATATATTGTGGTGGCCGTTAAGACTCAGGCCTCTCACCCAGCAGGATGATGGGAAAAGGGGCGTGGTTTAACGCTCCCAAGCCTGGGGTCTGTTGCCACATTGTTCAGTGGAGTCTTGGCAGCTGCTGAATAAAGACGTGTTCATACCTTCAGCTCTGACTCTGAGTTTAAGTGGGACTTTGTGATCGCCTCCATTACTGTTCCCATTACCGGTGCTGATTTTCTCTTTGCTCATGATTTGCTGGTTGATGTCGCGAACCGCCGGTTGATCGATGCAGTGTCATTTGATACCTTTCCGTGTGAGACCGGGGAACTGGGCCGTTAACCCGCGCTAATTTTTTAGCATCAGACAATGTGTTTCAGCGTTTGTTGGGGGAGTATCCGTCTTTGACCAAGCCTGTATTTTCCACCATGGTGACAAAGCACGGCGTCAAGCATTTCATTGCTACCACGGGCCCGTTGGTTTTTGCGCGCGCACGTCGGAGAAGCTAGCTATAGCTAAAGAGGAGTTTGCTAATATGGAGCGTTTGGGCATCGTGAGGCATTCTAATAGCCCGTGGGCCTCGCCGCTTCACATGGTGCCGAAGGCAGATGGGTTATGGCGGCCAGGTGGAGATTTTCGCCGCCTTAACAATATCACTGTGCATGATCGCTATCCCGTTCTGCATATTCAAGACTTTTCTGTGCGTTTGGCAGGCACATCTGTGTTTTTTGAAGTGGACCTGGTGCGCGGTTCTCACCAGGTTCCTGTGCGTGCAGATGATGTGCCCAAGACTGCAGTGATTACCCCGTTCGGGCTTTTTGAGTTCCAGCGCATGCCTTTTGGCCTTAAAGGGGCAGCACAGACTTTTCAGAGGTTGATGGACTCGGTGCTGCGTGACCTCGCTTTCGTGTTTGTTTACCTGGACGACATCTTGGTGGCTAGTTCTTCAGTTGAGGAGCATTTGTCAGATCTGAAGCAAGTTTTTCAGCGCCTTGAGGAGCACGGCCTTATTGTCAATCCTGCTAAGTGCCAGTTTGGTCTGCCTGTGATTGACTTTTTGAGTCAATCACCTTCCGTTGCCTTCTAAGGTGCAGGCGGTGACAGTTTTCCCTTGTCCAGCTTCGGTTAAGGCCCTGCAGGAGTTTTTGGGTATGATTAATTTCTACAACCGTTTTCTTCTGCGTGCCGCCCACCTTCTGCAGCCACTTTATGGGGCTTTGCGTTTGAAGAAAGGCTCCGATCCAGTTGACTGGACACCAGATCATGTCCAGGCCTTTGAGAATGCCAAGACTGCTCTTGCTGATGCAATTCTTTTAGCCCATCCAGCACCTTCAGCACCCATCTCTTTAACAACTGACACATCTGATATAGCGGTGGGGGCTGTGGTGGAACAGCAGGTGGCTGGAGTTTGGCAGCCTCTTGCATTTTTCAGCCGCAAGTTGCGATAGCGAACGCAAGTATAGTGTTTTTGACCGTGAGTTGCTGGCGTTATATCTTGCAACTCGTCATTTCCGTTTCCTTTTGGAGGGCCGGTCGTTCACAGCTTATGTGGATCACAAACCGTTGCCCTTGGCAATGTCTCAGAGGGCGGAGCTGTGGTCTGCTCGCCAGCAGCGCCATTTGACATCCATCTCCGAGTTTCCAACCGATATTCGGCATGTGGCTGATAAGGCGGATTGTGTCGCTGATTGTCCGTCTCGTGTGCTTGTGTGTCCCGTGTATCTGGGGGAATTTTTGCCTGTGAGTTCTGCGCCGCGACCCCGGTCAGATGTCGGTCCATTTTCCTCCAGCAGTTTTTTGGCTCCATTCGCCACTGTTTGCCACGGTCGCTTGTTCCGGCGGAGATCAATTCGGCCCGTCTTGTGTCGTGCAACATGACGCTCACCGCTCGCCCTTACAACCCCCATATGATGGCTGATGAGGTCATGTGTCCGGTCCAGGTTCGCCGTCGTGGTCGCCCTCCTTCAAGACCCCCAGTGTTTTCTCCTCCTCATGGACGCCCTGCTCGCCGAGTTTCGCCTGCGGTTTCGCATGAGGGACAACGCAGCTGTTATGGTCGACCGTTAAAGCCTCCAGTGAGGTACTAACTGGTTTCCCAGTATTGCCTTCTAGGGCTCAGGCCTCTCACCCAGCAGGATGGTGGGAAAAGGGGCCTGGTTTTAGGCTCCCGCGCCTGGGGTTGTTGCCATATTGTTCAGTGGAGTTTTGGCAGTTGCTGAATAAAGACGTGTTCATATCTTCAGCTCTGACTCATCCTTCGTCCTGCCACAAAATCAGTTAAATCCTTTTTAGTTGCCAATTATTAGCTACCTTCTCTATTTTGGTAATTTTGCATCTTAAGTAGATTTTGTTTTACTCTTTAGCTTGCTTCAGTAGTTTAAGCTTTTTTAACCATGTTAGAAATTTTTGCCATTTCGGTAGTTTTTTGTTTGTTTGTTTTCTAGCTTGATTTTACCTACATTAGTCATTTCAATTAATTTTTTTAAATCAGACTTCGCAATTTCAGATATTTGAACCATTTCAAAACAAAATTAGTCATTGGAATCCTTCGACCACTAAACAAAGTGTGCAAAGTGTATTGAGTCGTGTGATGACGGAGTTGACGCTACCTGGCCAGGTTGACCCGAGCCTTCTGCCCCCCGCTGAGCGTTGCCCCCCGGTCTCCAATCAGGGTCCTGTCTCCGTCTGGCAGCAGCTCCAGGTCCTGCAGAGGACAGTGACAGCTGGAGACCAAAACCAGAAAAAGACCCACAACCAGAACCCCAACCAGAACACATCACAATCCAGTCAGACAGCGTGACTCGGCACTTTCTCGTCCTTTGACTGAACCTGGTCAGAGTGTAACTGATTAACCCGCCTTCATATCGCATACAACTACACGATCATAATGACTGGGTTTTTGTTGCTGTTGGGTAACTCGTTTGATAATCCCAATCCGACACAGGTTGCACTGAATACACGAGGCAGCTGAAGACTGCTGACTCAGCACATCTCAAACATTGAAATTATTCTGCTGAAGCACGTAGGACTCGTATCGTAATCATTTTTATCAATGACTGTGTTTCACAACAGTTTTCTTCCACGTAGCCTCTTTAATGCGCTAAAGATGAAGAAATACCAAAAGCACTGATAAAATGGTAGCATTTCCGCCAACAAAAGCTAACATTACAGCCTAAAGTGAGAATTGTTTCCGTTGCACCATGTTAGATGAGAGATGCTTTGCAGCTTTAAGCTTAGTGTGGTTATGGCACAGTGCGTTGTGTGATGCCATGTCGAAGCCGATAAACGTTTTCTGTCTCGTCGCGCAGGCTCAACTAATAGCTAACAGATAGCATAGCATCTCACCCTCTTGAGCACACAGGCTCAGCCAATAGTTAGCGATTAGCGTAGCGTCTCACCCTCTTGAGCGCGCAGGCACGCAGCACTCTCTCGTACTTGTGCGGGTGCATTTCCTTGCCGAACAGGATGTTGTTGCGGATGGTTCCGGGGAAGACCCAGGGTTGCTGGGCAGCGTACGTCAGCTGCCCTCTGACCTGCAGCCGGCCCTTGGTGGCGGGGAGCTCGCCGAGGATGGAGCTGAGCAGGGACGACTGAATACAGGAGGAAGAACTGGTTTTAACTTAAATAAATAGTAGTAAATAAATACAACCGTGTGGAGAAGGGAAGAAAGGTTCTGACCTTGCCGGCACCAACCGGTCCGATGACCGCCAGCAGCTGATTGGACCTCAGAGTGAGGGAGATGTTCTGGAGAGACGGAGCATCTAGACTCTGGAACATCACAGGAAACAATTAAACACTCCGTCACTTGGTGAAGTCAACAAACTGAAGCAAGTGTCGCTTTCAGGACATGGAACAGCGAGAAGTCAAAATTAAAGATGCTTTATCATCGTTACAAGCGCTTCAGGATGTTGTTATAGCCTTGTGGTTGCCATTTTATTTGTTTGGTAGTCGTTTGCATTGTCTGGTTGTTGGGGTTTTTTGTGGTTGCCGTTTTGGCTGTTTGGTGGCCATTTTGACTGTTTGGTAGCCATTTTGGCTACGTGAGTGATTCAGTATCCGATTTAACCATGTGAATGCCATTTAAGCAATTTGGTTGCCGTTTAGGATTCTGGTAGCCGTTTTAACCGTATGATTGCCATTTCAGCAGTTTCTAATCATGTTCACTGTCGTAGCTACTTTAGCAACATTTGACCATTTGGTAGCCATTTAAGTGGCTTATTAGACATTTTTGCCATTTGGTAGCCATTCAGTCGCCACTTTAGCAGCTGTTTGTTACCTGTATTAGCAGTCACAACCATGTCATTATATTTGCTTTTACAAATTAGTTGCTTTAGCTGTTGTTGCTATTTTAGCCATTTTTAACCATTCAGCTGCTCACTGTTTTAGCCGTTATAGCTACCTCCCTTTAGTTGCTTTTGCAGGTTTTAGTCATTTTCGCTGCCATTGCTACTTTAGTCATACTAAGCAGTTTGAGCCATTTAGTAGTTCTTTTAGCAGTTCGGCAGCTTTTCCCGAGATGGTAGCACACAACGCATTACGACAGTCACCTGGTCCCAGTAGCAGAGCAGATCCTGGACGTCCACCATCGGATCCAGTTTGTCCTCCTGCGGCAGCGCTGCGCTGCCTTTAGCGATCTCGTCCAGCAGCAGGAACTCCTGTGTACAACAAAGCGACCCATTAGCGACCTTTACCAACGGTTCTGGATGGACATGGCGGTGCTGTGATTAAACACCTGGATCCTCTTCACGCTGACGCGGCTCTCGAACAGCTTCTCCACGGCGCTGGGGAAGAAGAGTGTGACGGTGAGGCGCACGGCGGTGTACAGAGACACTGTCACAAAGACACGACTGGCTGAGATGGGGTTCCCCAGCAGCACGTAAATCGTGAAGGTCACGAAGACGATGATCTTGCTGGCGCAGAAGAAGGACGCCATGTTGAGACCTCGCAGGTACGAGCTCTTCATAATCTTGGAGATCTCCTTCCTGGGAAGAGACGTCGCAGTCTTTAGCATGAGGAAGACTTTAAACGCACGTTAAAAATGTTTGAGACCACTACCTTCTGACTTCCGACACCAGCGCGGCAAAGGGCTTCTCCCAGGCGTACATCTTGATGATCCTCATCCCAGAAACCACCTCGTTCATGGTGCGGATCCGGCTGTCGGTCAGGACCGCCGTCTTGCTCCTGCGCGGGACCGAGAGAATATACATTGATACAAGATTGTTTTGTTGACCGATCGTTTGACAGCTTAAGTTCTAAAACAGTTTCTTGGTGTTGGACGTGAACTTGGAGAAGAGTCTTCTGAACAGGTTCTGTGTTGGCATGAGGATTATGAGAACTATCAGGAACACGAGGACCATCGCGGTTTCTACCTGAACTTAGAGAAGAGTCGCCCAAACAGGGTCTGGGTTGGCATTAGGATCATGAGGACCACCATCCCCGCCAGGCAGGACGCTCCAATCTCGTTCCAGAGGAGGCCCACCACGGCCGCCGCCTGCAGGGGGCCCACCCACAGGAAGTGGAGGAAGATGGTCACCTGAGGAAGAGGAGGGGGTGATGAAGGCACTTCTCACAGTGCCGACGTCAAACATCACAGCAACAGACTGATTCAAAGCGACTCTGGCAGCTTCCAGCTGCTTTAATCTCCTTTTATTAGTAGAGTTAATTAAAGCTCGTAAATCACAAAGCAAACCAAGAATCAACTGGTGGAGGAGAAATGATGGAGAAAAAAAGATGGAATGACTACATCTTCTAGAATATCTACTTTTAGTTTCACATTTCAATGGTTATAATAACAATAATAATTGTGAAATATGTATTCTAAATTAATACTATATAAATCATATTAGTTGTAAAACAAAATTAAGATGAAGAATTATAATAATTGTTAAAATGTTATATCATAACAAAAAGTTATATATATATACACACACACACACACACACGCACATATATATATACCAAATTAATAGTTGTAAAATATAATTAATAACATGAATATTTACAATATTAGTAATATATAGTAATAAGTCATTGTGATAATGCAATAATAACTGGGACTGCAGATGGAAACGAGCAACGGCTAAATCTGGTACAAAGCATCTTTGCTTTAAATGTTTTTTGTACATGGTCCTTGAAAAATAAACAAATACACAAATAAACTAAAAATAGAATATATTTATTTTCCATATAATGTATAAAAATCATGTTAACAATTCTAAAATGAAATTAATAGGAATATTCATAATAATTGTGATGTATTATTATGTAATATGAATATACAACTAACACATCTTTAAAAATATATAACTAGAAATCATATTAATAGTTATATCAATGTGAATAAATACAATGATAGTGATAGTTACAAATAAAAACAATAAGTCCACATTTTTAAAAAATTAGACATTTTAATCCTAATTGCTAGGATAAAATATATATCAAGCAAAAACAAAAACATTTTTTTTTTTTATAATTGATTTTGGTCATTTCTTTTGTAAGTTTCAGCGCATCTGACTCCCTGTGACGTTTCCCTGACGTTTGTGCGAGCACGTACTTCGTCGAACTTATTGACGTCGTTGGACAGCAGGTTGACGATCTGTCCCGTGGTGGTTTTGGTCATCGCCGAGCTGCTGAGGCTCAGAGCCTGACGAGACAGAGCCACAGAACCGTTTCAAGGTGGAAAATGAGTGAAAGAATTCCGTTGGTGGATTATCTGTAAAGCACCTCTTAGCGGATCACAGGACTCATGTTGGCAGAACTTCAGATCACCCCCCCTCCCCCCCAACTTCCACCACCACCCTGACCTTGTTGTAGATCATGTGACACATGGCCACGCGGATCTTCATGCCCATCCTCTGCACGTGGTAGAAGTAGAGGTGGTGGATGAGCGCCAGGCCAATGGTGCAGGCCGAGACGCCGGCGGCATAGCCCAGCGTCTGGTGCAGCGCCACCGTGTCTTCCGGGTTGTAGGTCTCAAAGTACGTGATCATTTTACCCATGAACACCGGCTGCACCACTTTGATCACCTCCTGCAGAGGGAGAGAGCGAGAGCGAGAGCGAGAGCGAGAGAGAGAGAGAGAGAGAGAGACCGACCAGTTGAGGTCAGCAGAGGTCAACTGGCGACAGCTAAAACAAGTGAAAACAACTAAAGTAGCCAATACAGTCAATATGGCTAAAGTTCTAAAATGGCTCATTCCTCTACATGTCTAAAACTAGCAAAAGCAGCCCATCGCAGATTTTTAAAAAGATACAAAAAGGACGAACTGCAAAAAATGGGCTCAAGCGGTATGAGTGACAAAAAGTGGTTTGATTAAGTACGAGCTAAAATTCCTAAAACGTCTGAAATTGCTAGAATTCCTAAAACTAGAATTAGATTAACAGCTTCGGATGAAAGAGGGTTAAGCTTACAAAATGCCTGAATAGCTTATAGAGATGAAAATGTAAATACAAATTATAAATAAATAATAATAATAATAATAAATGTTTGGAAAAAAAAGATCTTTAATTGCCAAAATGGCTAAAAAGAACTTAAACCTCGAAAAACAAAGAATTGTAAGCTCTTTTAATTGTTATTTAAATGTCAGAAACAGAACAGAACTCCACATACAAGTCTCTATATTTTGTGTTTTGTAGCTCCGGGCCAATTTTAGTTGAAAGAGGCAAAAATGGTGATCTATGATGTTCTCCTTGACTTCCTGACCACATGATGCGTACGATACAATACGGTACGATACGTGCAATGCTCTATGTATAATGCAATCCGTGCAATACGGTGCGTATGACATTGTACAGTAATTTGTAGATAACCGACCTCCACAAGCGTGAAGAAGCCCAGCACTGCGTACGGTTTCCAGTAGCACTTAATGATCGCTCTGGAGAGTCGAGGTTTCTTCATCTCTTTGGTGGACTTGAGAACTTCCAGGTCCCAGAACCTGGCGAACAGAGAAACCCGGCGGCAGCATCAAACAGAGGCGTCACTTTTGCTGAACGCCACCGGTTACGACCGACCCTTCTTACCCGAACCCGACCCAGATGTTCAAGACCGGCAGGTGGAGGTGGACTTCACTTAAGTGCGACGACGTTAATGAGCTTGTGCTTTGACATTAGATTTTTTTTAAAGAACGATCTTTTTACTGTTGCTACTCTATTTCATTTTATTTAAAAAGAAGTTTAATCTTACAGATTGTCTTGACAATTTCAATAAGACTCAAGTTTCATAGAGCAGGATGTTAAAAGGTTATACAGACCATCATGTAAAACACTGCAGTCCTTTTTTGATACTTTGGTTTACATATTAGTAATATTATTAATTATTTTTACTTAATTTTTAGTTACTTTTACTTTAATTTTGATGTTTTGTTACATTCATAATTTTCTTCATTTATGCGTGTGTGTGTGTGTGTTGGGGGTTGTGTGAAGAATTTCATGTACCTTGAGGAGAATAAAACAAACATTTAAATGGTTAAAAAATGTATGTTTTAATTATTTATTTGGAATTCTCGTGTGTTTTGGGTTTAAACTGAGCAAACACGTGACAAAACAGTTGTGGAGGCAACATTATGTAATCGACATCATAACAAAATAGATCAAACAGAATCTTTATTGTCAGTGTTACAATAAAATGTAAAGTGCCAGCTTGTTGGCAACAGTCGGTGGGTATAAAATGCGAGAATAGGTTTTCTCCAGGAGGTTGGGAGTATCTGTGCTGTAACTGGGCATTTGTTTTTTGACAGTTTCCACTTTTAGGAGATGAAATAAGATGGATTTTTTTTTCAGTTTCAGGGGCACCAGACTAAAATTAAACAACTTTACGGTTTTTAAAGGTCTTCAATCACTGATGAGACTGGTGCTCTGTGAGCACTGTGTTGAGACATGTCTTTAAAACAAACATGGCTGTGGGCGTTTTTCATTTTTCTTATCTACGGGTCCAATAAACATCAGGGGGGTGGGAGGGACTTTTTTCTTTATTTAGCTGCTGCAAAATAGTACAAGTTCAATTATCTCTTGAATGGCATCCTAAATTCAAAATAGAAATAGCTGCTGACGAAGGCGTCGGGTGCAAAAGAACAAAAGATGTTTCATTAGATTATATTGTGTCATATATTATACTGCACTTGGAAAAAGGTTGGATAAACGCAGTCGGACTGGAAATAGGTGGCTCCTCCATCATGGCCGCATAAAAAGATCAATCCCAGATTTATTGGCTTTGTTCAAAGAATTAATAGGCAAGTGTAACACGTGTTAAACGTAAAATAGAAATGGCAATGAGAGCAAAGAGAGGAAAGTCTGGCAAAAATTCAACAACCCGACTTCGATGAGCTAAATATTAATTTACAACTGAAGCTTGTTAGCATGTAGCATTGCTACTGTGTGAGCCCCTAAACTTGTAAGCAGGTAGCATCGCTACTGTGTGAGCCCCGACGCTCGTTAGCATTTAGCATGAAGCCTTGCTAATGTGAGCACTGAAGCTCATTAGCCTGTAGCACGGTGCCTCGCTACTGCGTGAGCACTGAAGCTTGTTGGCATGTAGCATGTAGCCTCGCTACTGCATGAGCCCCGAAGTTCTTTCATTACTGAAACAGTTCAGCGAAATGTATTTCTGAAAACATTTAAAGCAAGAAATAAGCGGCGCAGTTGAAAAGTTAAAAAAAATTAAAAACCTCTTCAGATACACGTGGCTGTTGAGAGGGAGCGTGGCCATGTGTGAGGGGGGCGTGGCCTCCAAGTTTGACAAGTTCTTGAAGTATGAACTCTCCTGCTGAACAACAATTTTTATGACCTCACAGCCAAGCATGTTCTTCTTCTCATGAGAGTGAGACTTCACGGAGTGGTTTTGTTTGGTCTGGTTTAACATGTTTGGGTTCTGTTCTCAGGCTGCGACAAACATGGTGTCCTTTGCTTTAGTATCACAATAACGACTGGCCATAATTCAAACACCTTGCTTTTATTGTATTTTCTCATCATTATGTAGAACTCCACCCCCGACTCGAGTCTCTATAAATCTTTGAAGACATCCAATCAGAGCGACTCCACTGTGGCCTCTGACACACTGAGATAAACCCGGCGCTTTACCCTCCCCACCCGACAGATACGTAACGGCAGTTTATTGAGGTATGTTGCTGAGCGCTTCAACAAAAACCTGTGACCGACAGTAACTGTGAACAAGTGTGAACCGGTTTGTTTTACTATCTGGTGATTGTTCAACAAGACAGAAAAAAACAAAACAAAGATCTCTCGAGTTCTTTATATCTACGAATACTCTATGTTCAGAATGAACACGGCGATAACCAGTGGACGACTTGGTAATGAAACGTTTTGTGATTGACACACTGCACACTCGAGTTTTAAAACAGATGACGAAAGATAAAGTTGGGTTAAAGTTTTAAATTATGGCCAATTTCTTTTCTTTTTTTTTTACAGTGGCTAAAACAGCTAAAGTGCTAGCCTTTCAGTAGCTGCATTCACACGGTCACTTTTCTGTCAGATTGAATTCTTCCCAATTAAATAATCAGCTTGGCCCGTTAACATGAACAATGAGGCCACATCCGCACGAGCCAAAACAATTTTTTTAGTCCCCAGGTTTCTTAAAATAAAATTCAGTCCATACTTCATTATGAATGCGGCTCAATACGATACTTCAGGGCATATAATACACATGCCAGGCCTTTAGGGGGTGCTGTGACTCCCCAAACACATCAAAAACACACAAACCATGGAAACCAATACATTATGAAGTTATTTGATCCACCACACCACTCCTTCCATCAGTCGTCATGGTTGTTTTTACAATTTCCGTGTGACGCCCCCTTGACCTTTGACCCCCCCCATCCCCCCCCAACCGTAAACCAGGGTCATGAGTTCATTGCCTCTCGACCGCTGACCCAGTGGCTTTCAAAGTCAATGGAACCATCCTTGGATAAATACAAAACATGCAATTTGGGTCAATAGTTTTTGCGAAAAGTTGGTAAAATTCATATACACGCAAATAAATAAATAAACTCACGTTATCATTCCTAGCTCCGCTCTGGAAAAAAAAATGTTTCCGAGACGGTGGAATGACAAGCAAACCAAAATATTCCCACACTGATTCAGAGTCCCCCGGTCGACAGAGACGCAGAGATTACGTGTCAGCAGGAGTTAAGAAAGCAAGGCCTTGAGTCACACCAGGAGTAACACGCTGAGAAACTGAAACCAGCACCTCGGAATGGAACAGGAGGCTTTAAACGCAGTAAGGGTGTAAAAAAGAAAAGGGGCCAAGACAAATACCAGCAGAGACGCAAAGTCCTGTTGTTTGAAGAACAAATTCAAGACGTTTCCCGATACAACGACAGATTCATGTGGAGAAGTACCACAACATATAACAGTACTGGTCTGCATCGGTACTTGTCAAGGTGCCAGTAAAAGTTAGTATCAGTACCAGTATACGCCTGTATCGGTACCAGAATCAGTAAATCTTTGGTGATCTTCAATAGAACCATTTATGTTGAACATATGATTGGAATTGATCTAAAATGACCTGCTGATCTGACGCAGACCCAAGCTATTCAATAACTTCTTCCAGGAACTCTGAAATGAGCAGAGAACAAAAAGAGGAAGTTTGGTTTGCTCAAATTGTGTGAAGTTTTCTCAGAAAATATACTCTGCCAGGAGATTCGGGAGGAAAACACAATGCGAGCGATAATTTCAAAAGGACTTGTGGTTTTATACACAGACGATGCAGTAGGTCTCTTAAAGGTCCCACCTGACCGTTAACCTCTCTTTAACAAAGCAGAGAAGAAGGATGGAGAAAACCGAGGGTGCTGTTTTGACTTGGGTTTTTTTTTTTTTTTTTTTTGCTCAAAGCAACATTTACCTCTGCAGGTCCTGGCCCAGCTTCTCCGACCGGTCCTCGGCGAGCACCTGGAACATGTCATCCTCCTCCAGCCGGCGTTTGTATCCGGTTTTGAACAGAGGGTTGAGCCACCTGACGGAGAGAAGACCGTTCCATCAGCGTATTGTCAAAATCGACAAGCAGGGAATTCTTATCATGACGCGTTGAATTCGATTACTCTCGGTCGATGTTCCACTTTTTTTCCCTCCGTCTCTGATCTTTCTGTGAAACCTTTGTGTCCAAAAATAAAACGGTAAATAAAGAGGCCTTGTGGTGACACTGTCAGAAAAACAAGCCGAGCCAACTTAACTATTTACATTGTAATATAAAAAGCTACAATTGTGAACATTCCAGTTATAAAGGATTAAAATACAACCAGGAGACAGTTATAATTTCACCTTATTGGAAGTGCTGAGTCACATGTGCACCAGGCAGTGATTTAAAACTATTAAAATGTCGCTTGAAGTCGTTTATTTATTTTGTGAATTTTAACGTCCTTTCCTCGATTTGTCACACAAAAAATAAGCCACATTTTTTTTATTTTTAATATTCGGAATGAAATCTTAATATTTCTGATTATTCTTCTCACTTTTCAAAGCAGGATTAAATCTTTAGACTTTTTTTTTTTTTTTTTTCAATAAATGTGTCTGTAAATTTAGATTTCTGACTGTAGTCTCTTAACTGGACATTTTTATGAATGAGTTCAAGTCATATTTCTGACTTTATTTCTGCATTTAGGCCATGGACGATGACTTTAATCTCAGAATTTACATAAATCTCGTAATTTTTACTATTTCAAAATCAGACTACAACATATTTTTTACATATTTATACAACTTTTTTTAATCAGGATTATGTCTTTAATCTCAATGATTTTTCAGATTAAAGTCAGATTAAAACATTCTCTATTATATTTCCTCATAATTCACACTTCAATCTCTGAATTCTGACTTTAACCTAAAAGTGTGATTTTTTTTCTAACTCACATTAAGAAATGTCTAACTTTTACTTTGAATTCATACTTCAATCTCTGACTTTAATTTAAAATTAGGACTTTTTTCAGTCATATTTCTGAAGTACTAATACTAATTCTGACTAATTTCAACATTTTAAGTTTTTTCTAAGTCAGATTTCTCACTTTTTTTTTACAGAATGATGACACCAATTTTAAATTCTAAGTGATGATATGTCATTTTGATCATTTTCTCATCATTCTGATATATTCTCCAATTTTAATTTGAAAGTCAAATTGAGACATATTTCTAACTTTTTCCTTTTTTCAATTATACTCGTGACTTTACTTTTAAACTTAAGCTCTAATCTCAGTTACAGTTACTTTAACTCCAATATCACTCAGATTTTTTTTACTTTTGTTGTTGAATTCAGACTTTAATCTCGAACTTCTCTGGATTTCAATTTCCATTATAGACTTTCGTGTAAATCTAACGCTGTATAAACACAAAGAGTTGTGAAATTGTTTCAATAACTTGATACAGTTTATCTTTGTTTATTTTTATCAGATTGCAGGAGTGGAATTGAGTGTGTCAGTATTTTTCAATATGTACATTGATACATATTGATATGATGTATTTTGAGTCCGATCGTTGACGTCACAGGAAGGTAAGCTGAAAACTTAATAACACAAAGTATCCAGGCGATGGCCGCGTCCCATTCTGTGGGTGAGCCTCGTCTGTTCAAGCGGGTGCACGGTTCCCAGTCTGCTCGCACGCGACGTGACACTAAATATAACCGCGCCAGGTTTAATTGCGCCTCACGATGTCCTGGGAAACTTTGACATCCAGCGGTTAAACTCGCGTTTCCCCAACATGAAAAACCTCAAATAGCAAAAAGACTACACTGCGCCGACCCTCGAGATCACTCCCCGGTTCGTGGGGAGTTTGTCACCCCGCATTCGGGCTCTTAAAGCGAGTGCTTAAAGTGAAGAAGGAAGTTAGGGATGAAGCTAAAAAAAAAAAAAAAATAGCTAACGGTGGTGCGTTCACGTACCAGAACATGATCCGGGAGACGAGGTTCGCGCTGGCCGCCGGGTTCGCCTTGGCATCTTTGCCCACTTTCTCCATGGTGGTCCCGCTTTCTCACGCGCTCCGTCCGGTCCGCCTCGCTCAGTAAGCGCCTCTGTCGGCTATGTGGCGTAACTTTGGGAGAGACACATGCTGGGAGGAGGTGCGCAAACCCCAAGGTGTATTACATATCCGGCCCGGCACATGGACCACAGGAAGCGTCAGAGGAGGAGAGTTTACGAGGACCCGCACGAGAAGCCACCTGATTGGCCAGAACGATGCAGCGCCGCTTCCGATTGGCTGGATATGCGACAGCCTTTCCACTATTGCATGACAGGAGGGTAACGTCGTGTAATTCAACGAGTGTCATATTTCATTGTGATTTCGTGGTTTAGAATGCTCTTTTCCAAGGATTCCATTAAATTACGACATGATTTATGAGGCAGAAATACACGGTGACGCATATATATTGATTCACCTGTGAACACTCATACAGGCATTATTATTTTATCAAAAAATGTCAAATGTTCAATATCTTCCAGCCTGATCTTGTATTTGATTGTAATTAACTATATCATTATATTGGGTTTTTTGTATGTAACACAAGTTTTTATCATATTTGCAGTTTCTGCTCGCTCTTGACACACAAGACGATTTCAAGCCATCACCCTGCATTGTGACATCTTTCAACATCTTTCGCTTAAAAAGTGTATAAATGTAGTGCGTTTCTCTGTGGATCTCTATAAAAGATTGTCCGTCTTCATCTGTCAGGACAATTCATCACTCACACGAACGAGCAATTTATAGTCACATATTAACCTCAAACATGTTTTTGGACAGTGGCAAGAAATGTAGCAGTTACTGGATAATCATGATGGGTTAATTATAAACGGGATGAACATGGTGAACTTATATTCTTTTTAAATGTTGTTTTTCTGACATCAGAAATAACAATATGAGTGACACACAAAACTCTCACAAAATTACCAAAAAGACACAAAAATCAGACTTAAAAACACAATAAACAACTGCTTTTAATTATTTGTATGTGTAAAGCTGAATATATCTTCTTGATAAATAAAGATTATTATGAATAATATGAATGATTGTTTGCCATTAGTATTCAGCTAAGCCCTTGATGTGGAAAAAGCATGAAACTGCTTAAACAAATAAGTACAAAAGATGCAAAAACTTCTATGCAGATGCAAAATAACCACAAACGACATGCAATCTTACTATAAAAACACAGACATAAACTGAGCAGACACACAAAAGGACCCAAAACAGCTGAAATCAATTTCCAAAATGTAAAATTCAAGTTCAAATAATAATAAAAACACAAATTCCACAAAGAAATGCAACATATTAATTTAAAAAAACACAAAAACAAATGCTAAAGTTCAGAAATAACAAAGCCATGAGAAACTAAATGTTATCATTGAGCTTTTGAATAAGAACGCTGGTTAAAATAGATACAAACATATCAAAAACAATCTCAATACACCACAAAGCAAGACGAAAAGTAAGATGTATTCAGTACAAAGTAGGCCGTGTTGTCTGAATCCATTCACATTTAATCACAATACAAGTGTCATTTCTCCAATCTTATCATGAAAAACGGTTATTGAACAGTTCCTCCCCTCAGAGTGTCCTGATTGTGCTGGAAATGTCCCAGTGGCTGTGTGAGGACAGGGCTCGGTCGTGAAAAACTTTCTGATCCTTTACAAACACAATGAGAATCTCCTGTAAATAAACTCTAGACTCCAGGAGACTTGGCATAAAATCCAGTCACATGCCGCCAAAGGTAAACTATTTACGTTGCCGCTGAGAGTCCAACGATAACACATCTCAGCGGCAGCAACAGAGGACCTCGCACGTGAGCTTTAAAGTTGTTTATCTCTGCTCGTGCTTGGAAAGAGGGCGGAGGCAGGAAAGAGCCGGCAGGGGGAAAGACCGTAACATTCCCCCCAAATAGCATTGTGTTTTCGGGAGCGCGGTGGGAGGGGACGCTCTGGTTTTATTTCATCTTTGTAGAGAGGTCATTTCCACTCCGGCAGAATTAAACATTGTGCTAATACAGTGACCAAAAGCCACAAAATCTTCTTGATGTTTAGTTTTTGTGTTGGTGGAGTAGGAGGTAAGATCTCGAAGAGACCGGCTAGTGTTGCATGCAGAGATCAAGGTGAACACTTCTGGTGTGACGAAGGGCGTGACCAGAATGTGTGGGATGGGTGACGCAGAGATCCAAATAAAACCAACTTTGGCAAATTCAATTCCCATAAGTACCTCCGAGATCTTTAGTTTCTGGCCAGTCTGGGGAAGTTATCAGTAGAAGATAGGGGTGCACTCAGAAACTACCACTGATGAAACAAAAAATGGGGTGAAGATTTCTCTGGTTCTCTTCATTTGTCACCTCGGTGTGGGCGGAGTCATCAGATCGTGGCGGCCGTTCAACACCGTATGTTCTCCGATTGTCCAGTCGTCACACCTTTTCTTTAGCTTTTCGCTGTTCCACTGTCTGGTGGTATACCAAAGGTGGACATCAGATCGGAGAACTCCTGATTCTCATAGCGAGTCATTCCGTTGAGTTCACGCTGAATCCTCTGGTCAGCCACCAGACAAAAAAAAATGTCTGCAAGGGGTTGATTTCTTTGTTCGTGACCATTCTTGTTGTGATCGGGTTTTAAAAAGCTAGTTAAGTTAGCTCTTATGAAGGAGTCGCTCTCTGTGCTCGTCTAGCATCGGTTGGTCGACTGATCCCAATCGGTCACTTGGAACCGCGGCCGAGTAGGTGCTTGAAAAGTAGGTGGTATCAGGTACTAACATGTAATAGTGGTAAACTCCCCAATAATGGACTGATGATTCCTTATACGTCCTAATCAATAGTGGTGTGAGCTCATCAAAACACTTTCTTGTGAATCAATTGGTAAAGTGTTTGGACTGACACTCTCCAGACTGCAGAGCGTCACCGCTTTGGGTTCCTCTATGGTAAAAAGCTCCTATAGTTTCTCCAGAGTCTGCAGACGTGGTTTAATGGACAGAAGAGAGGCGTCTGTCTGTGTTGTCTTTTTCCCTCCAGTCGAAGGCTTTATCACATCCACGATCTCAGCAAGAGCGTCGTCAGCAGGTGGGCTCAGATAACAACCGGCGGCAGCTGCTTCCCTTTCATTAGCAGCTTTACACCGTCAGGTTAGTCGCCAGCGTTGCCCGGCAACAGCAGCCAAGCGAAACGCACCTCCAACTGTCCTGAGGTTTGCCAAACACACCGGGACTCCCTTGTGCTCTCGTCAGGAGCTCGGAAACCCATCCAGAGTCGGTAAATCGGTCGTGTTGTGACCCCTGGAAGAGCAGGTTAGACAGAACTCTGCCAGGATCCATCACTATGACCGCTTCTCTCTTTTACACTCTCTTCACCCCCCTCCCCCCTGTTTTATCCATGGCCTCGCTCAAAGTTCAATCCCATTGTTCAAAGTTACTCCATCCTCTTAATCACACTAATGAGCTCGCTGCTCAGCAACAGATTCCCCGTCTGCCATTCAACACGGTGGCTGTAGTGGGCCGCTCTCTTCCCTCACAGGAGAAAGACCCCGGGTTTGATCACCAAGTTCAATTCTACAGCAGGTCTATGATGGTACGAGATGGTCTTTTATACCTCTAAATACCATGTTTTCATGTTCATCACAGTGATTTGCCTTTAATTACCCCTCTGGAGACAATTAAAAGTGATTAAATTGAAGTGAACTGGAATGACGAACTCTCCTTATAGGTTGGACGCACTTGTTTGTTCCCACATGTTTTAGATTTCCAGTTTCTGGAGGTTGTTCCGCGGCTTCTCTTTAATACTGTCTGCTTTATTTTTGTGCTGCATTTTTTTTTATTCAGTTCAGTTCTATGTCATTCATAATCATTTCGAGACAAAATTTTAGTTGTTTTGATCAATTTTCTCCATGATCCCTTTTGAATTTGCACTTATTATTATTCTCCCAGCAAATTTTTTAGGGTTGAACTTGCTCAAAAAGCTGTGACATTTTGCGCACACATCAGACTCTACAGAAAAAAAAATTGATAATTAGGGAGGAATACACATGTGAGTGGCAAAATGGCTCAAGAGCAAAATTAATTGCGTGTAATGCCCGATGTATAAAATATGATTAAAAGAAAAAAACTGCAAATATGTAAGTTATGTATTTATTTATTTCTGTTTGTTAAAGGGCCGAATGAAGACCTCATATTTCAAAGATTTGAATTTTCTGTCAATTATATTATTGGTTATTCATTTTTCAATATGAATAACTTCTTTCTAATGCATCCAGACTGTGTCATACAAATCAATAAAGTTTAGCAGAACTATTGATTATAAAATAAAAAGTCATACTGACAGAAAACATTTCTGATTTAATTCTCAGTGAGATCAGAGACCAGTTTTAAAACAACTTATCCGTTAGTGCCACAAGGTGGTGCTCCAACCCTGCAGACGGAGGTTCAATGAGTCTTGATCCAGAGGAGCTTCAGTCGTTCTGGATATAAAGTGATTTTTTTTAAAAAAGTGTCCGAAATCCAAAACCCTCCTGAAACGATGAAAACTCTTCATTCACGCTCTTTATCTCTGCTTTTTATCACCCCCCCTCCCCTTGCCCTCGCTGGGGTCCAGACTTCCTGCGGATCACCTTGCAGACCCTGTGTGGAGTGACGACCCCCCACCACCTCCCACCCCCACAGACGTAGCAGGTCCAGCACCTCCCTCCTCCTCCTCCTCCTCCTCCTCCTCCTCCTCCTCCTCCTCCTCAGTCCAGAACCTCCGACCCAGCCGGGGTGCAGGATGGGCAGCATGGCGACGGAGATCGTGGCCTTCGTGCTCACCGTGTCCGGCTGGATCCTGGTGTCGTCCACGCTGCCCACCGACTACTGGAAAGTATCATCCGTGGACGGAACAGTCATCACCACCGCCACCTTCTGGTCCAACCTGTGGAAGACGTGCGTGACCGACTCCACTGGAGTCTCCAACTGCAAGGACTTCCCGTCGATGCTGGCCCTGGACGGTGAGTCCATGAATTCACTCCCATTCCCTCTGCGCTGTCTGCGGATAAATGAGCACCATTGTAACAAAAAGAGAACTTGATATTTCCCCGTCGGACTCCTGCTAAAGGCCGTTTAAAGGCCGTGCGACGGAGCTAATGTGTCCTAATGAGGCAACGTGAGAAAGTCAAGCAGTCGTTCAGAGGTCAGTGGACAGAATCAGTCCAGGATCTACTAGGGACTCCTCAGAAACCCAGAGCCAGACCCAAAACTGGAGCAAGATTGACCTGCAAATGAACTTGAATTGAGGAAGTGTATCTGTGCCACCAGAGTTTGAATTTCTAACTCTCAATTGTTTTTACCATTGAAATCACACTTTGGAAGGAAAAGAAGGGAAAAAAGACAAGAAAAAAAGGAAGAAAAGTATGGAAGCATATTGCAATCACATGAAAAAAATTCTAAATCGACTGTTTTTCTGAATTAATGATATAATTATTTCATAATTCTGAGAAAATATTAATTAAAAATGTATTTTGGCTCTGTTTTCCTGAATTGGAGACAACACTTTTCTAAAAAAAAAAAAAAAAAAAAAAAAATCGGTTCTGTTTTTCTGAATATATGAGATAATTATCTCATCATTATGAGAAAAAATAAATATACAAATTTTGCTCTGTTTTTCTGAATTCATGAGAATGTTTTCTGAAAAAAAAAAATGGATTAAACTTGAGAGCTGAGCCATGCCTGTTTCTTACAACGGTCTAGCAGAGCTTCTGCTTGGAATAACACGCACCACTGTCCCATTAATCCAGAAAAACTATTTTTAGATTTTAAAAAATTCTCATAATTCTGAGATAATTATGTCATTAAGTCAAAAAAATAAAGTGCATTTTTATTCTTTCATGTGACTGCAATATGCTTCCATAGAAAGAAATCAGACTTTGAATTTTAAACGGCATCAAATTTTAAGCACAGACTTTTTGATTTTGCTCCTGATTTTATTTTATTTGAATATTTGAATATTTGAATGTCTGTGTAATGTCTGTGTAAAAATATCTCAAAATACTCTGTATTCTAAAATTTGATACAAATTCAGTGTCATAAAATTCTAGTTTAGCTACAAACAAATAGCTAAATTGGCTGAAACATCTGAAAGGTGTAAATTGTTCAAATTGATCAACAAAAAGCTAACATTTATAAAACTGATAAAAACATTGAAATATCTAATATTGCTAAAGCCACCCATACTATTGATACTAATGTGAATGTATTAAACATACATATAAAATGGTTTTTAAAAAAGTAACCAGCTAAAATGGTTAAAGTCAATCTTACTTAAACAACAGAAAATTGAATAAAATAAACATAAAAAGGCAAAAACTATATTAAAAAAAAATATATATATATATATATATGTATATATACTAAAAAAATAAACAATAAATAAAAGTGGCTAAAAAAGGTCACATTTCTAAAACTGTGAAACCCATAAAAATATCTAAAAATGCTAAAATGGTTAGCCACTAGTATGATTACTAAAGTGACCGAATAATGATTAAAAACAAAAAAAAAGTAAAACTGCTAAAATTGATAATATTTTACTACTGAAATGGCTGAAAATGATGGAAAATACTAGTAAAAAAATGTGGAACATGAAATGGCGTAAACTGTTAAAAGTGGCTAAAATGGAAAAAACACCAATACAATGTGCAAAAACTTCTAAAATGATCAAATTGCTATATTAGTAATATGTGTTTTCTTCATTCAAGAGTTTGTTGTTGCAGATTGAGACGAGTCTGAAAATCTAAAAGTTTTATGTGTTAACGTACAACTTGTAGTGATGTTGGGTTTTTTTCTTCCACTTCTCTTGACTGCGTTTCCCATCTGAAGCATACATCCAGGTGTGCCGCGGCCTGATGATCGCCGCCGTGTGCCTGGGCTTCTTTGGCGTGGCCCTGGCGCTGGTGGGGATGAAGTGCACCAAGATCGGCGGCTCAGAGACTGCCAAAGCGCGCGTGACGGCACTGTCGGGCTTCCACTTCATCCTCAGCGGTAAAACCGAAGTCTGGTCTTAAGTCGACCGAATCGAGTCCCTTTAAACTGAACGTCTGTTCCCGCAGGCCTCTGCTGCATGACGGCATGCTCCATTTACGCTCACAGGATCACCACGGACTTTTTCGACCCACTCTTCGTGGCACAGAAGTACGTGAACATGCAGAAAGGGACGGTGTTGACGGAGTTCCCGAGATAATCTCTGAGTGCCCTTTGCAGGTTCGAGTTGGGGGCAGCGCTCTTCATCGGCTGGGCCGGGTCGGGTCTCTGCATCCTGGGCGGAATCGTCTTCTGTCTCTCGCTGTCCGGCGGCTCCGGCATCAGGCGAGTCAGATAAAATGCCGATCGATTAGACAGTTGAAGCAATGACTCAAATGGCGACGCACAGAGAGAAGTCTCCGACATCGCTAATCTCGCTCCGCATCTTGTCGGGTAATTGCGGAACATACCGGGTAAATTGTATGATAGTTATTTTTTGATTAGCTGCCAGGGCTGAATGTTTCCTTTGTTCCAGCGACCCTCCGGAAGGGGAAAGTCACCTTGACTGGGGGCGGCGGTAGGGAGGTGTCGCACCAGGGACAGGCAGACACACTTCAACCTCACTGAGGTCCCGTCCACAAAACAAGACTAAACAATCTCCTTTCTCACCACCGGTCCTAAAAAGTCTCCCGTCCACACATGTTCCAGGCCTGTAGGTGGCGCGCTCTATCGCTGCCATAGAAATATACTAAAAATTAAGAGATAGGCCATGGGGGTTTTCCAGAAAGTTATGTGAACTCTCAGAGTATGTTAACGTGGACATTTTTAGTGACAATAGAGTTTGAGGAAAGAGCATCGTGAATATCATTGCCTTAATAGCTGATTCATTTGTCAGAAGAAGACAGAGAAAGTTCTGACATTCGAGAGTCTCTAAGGCTACAAGCTACATGCTAACGATCGTCTGGGCTCACACAGTAGCGAGGCTACATGCTACATGCTATTGACATTTTGGGCTTACACATAGGCTACATGCTATTTAGTTTAGGGGCTCACGCAGTAGCGAGGCTACATGCTACATGCTAATGATCGTCTGGGCTCACACAGTAGCGAGGCTACATGCTACATGCTAACGATCGTCTGGGCTCACACAGTAGCGAGGCTACATGCTACATGCTATTGAACTTCTGGGCTTACACATAGGCTACATGCTATTTAGTTTAGGGGCTCACGCAGTAGTGAGGCTACATGCTACATGCTAAGGAGATTGGGGTCTCACCCAGTAGTGAGGCTACATGCTATATGCTAGCGAGCTTATGGGCTCACACAGTAGCAAGGCCATATACTAACAAGCTTCCGGGCTCACACAGTAGCAAGGCTACATGCTACATGCTTAGGAGATTGGGGTCTCACGCAGTCGTGAGGCTACATGCTAATTTGTTTAGGGGCACACACAGTCACGAGGCTACGTGCTAAGGAGATTCAGGTCTCACACAGTAGGGAAGGTACATACTACATGCTAATGAACTTCAGGGCTTACACAATAGCGAAGCTTCATGTGACATGCAAATGAGCTTCCGGGTTCACACAGTTGAAGGCGACATGCTAAATGCTCATGAGCTTCCCGGCTCCATGCTAATGACCTTCCGGGCTACATACTACATGCTAAAGAGAATTATATAATTTGTTTAGCAAGACCCCCCTGTGTCAGAACTTTCTTTGTCTTGCTTCTGGGGGATGAATCGGCCTTTAGAATCATCAATTTGTACGCAAACTCACAATAATCTCGCTGTGATGCAACCAGGCTAACGCCTTGTGTTTCCTGCCCGCAGAGTGGGCTACTCTTACAGTGGTGCTGCATCGTTTGTGCCCACACGCAATAAGGTGGGCAAACCGACCAACGGCATGTGGAAGGAACCTCGAGAACCGCAGAGACAGTTTGGACGGAACGCTTATGTGTGAAACTGGACGTTACACCGCCTGATGAACTCATCTGAAAAAAAATTCGCTGCGCGATAGTTTCCACATGTTATCGGACATTTATTCACCACAGGCAAAGAAACATTGAGCTTTTTTTTTTTTTTCATAGCGAGGCAGGAAATTTGATTTGGCAACGGCGCATGCTGGAAGTCTCCGGTCACCTTCAGCAAGCTGGACTCTCACCGCATCTGTTTCATAACTGTCTGTTTTCATATCTCACTCCTTCAAGCCACCAGATTTTCTTTTTCTTTTCCTTGTAATTGTCTCTCCCTGAATCTTGTAAAGCAGATTTGTCTCAGGATTGAATGTTTCTTCATGACTTATTAAAGGCTGCAGAACCAAAAACCAGACGTGGCATTAATGAGTGACACCTCGCATTATTTATTCTGGTTATAGTCTGAGTCGGTGTAACCTTTCAAAATGTCACCTCGTTCACTGGTGGGGTGGTGTCTGACCCCGGAGATGGCCATGTAGATCTGGACGCCTGACCGGACTGAGGTTTCCCCCTCCTATCAGCCATCCATCTCCACCTGGAAATTACCTTCACCAGGAACCCCGGACGTCTTGGCCACAGGTTGGATACTTGAACCAGCTGGCGGGGAGCGCTCACCACCGCATGCTCTGTGACATCCGTAAACCAAGTGTCAGGTGTCCCATCAGTGTATGAGGTCTGCATTTATACTAACCTCTCTAAAAAGTATTAGGACATTAGCTTTTTACACCAACAACTGAACAGCGGGGGTCAGCAGTTCCCACAGAGATGCAATGGTAACGAGCAAAATGCTAACGAAAAAACATGAATCCAAATTACAAACAAGTTCTGTGAGCACGTGAAACCTGAACCTGGTTAAAGAAACGGATGCCAAAGAACTTTAAATGGATATATACTGTAGTATTCTATACAAAGCTCCAGTCAATTTTACATGGTACCGCAGTAATCTATACAAAGCTCCAGTCAATTTAACATAGTACCGTAGTATTCTATACAAAGCTCCAGTCAATTTAACATAGTACCATAGTATTCTATACAAAGCTCAACACGTTTTTAAATTTAAATGAAGTGGATTTTCAGGATAGGGTTTAGTCATAATGAATGCTATTACAGAAATAACAAGAAGGATTACTTAACATTTAGAAAATATACTTTTTAAACCCGATAAGTACCATATATTCAGGACTATAAGTCACACTTGTTATTACTTTGCTGATGCAGCTTATATATTAACAAGAGACATATCTCTCAATATCAAAATATAGCTGTAATACCATGTGTGATCACTAGGTGTCTTTTACAACAGAACGCTGCTACAGAACAACCTCTGTTTCTACTGAATTCGACTGACTGAAGGGAAAAAAATCCACAATGTAAAATTTAAGCTAAAGATGACATCAAGTGAAACGCTTTATGAATACCATATAGTTCCTAATAGAAGAGCAACGCCTAATAGAAGAGACCGCCCCCCTTTTTCAAAGATGTGGAAGAAGTCAGAGACCAGGAGCCACAAAAATGACTGTATTATTGTACATGTCTCTGTGTTATACTGCCCCCTACACACACACACACACACACACACACACACACACACACACACACACACACACACACACACACACACACACACACACACACTCTTTCACATGACCAAGCCTTTCCTCTCTGCTATTTGTGTTGTCACGCAGTCCTCTCACCTGCCCTACAGCATTGTCACACGCTCCCTTGCTCCACTTCCACTTGTTACATTTCTTAAAGGGGGTCACACACACTCATATTGAAAAGAGAATGAGCCGGTACTCAACTTTGATCAATTTTTACTAAATTAAACTCAAGTGACATGGTCATGAAATCATTGTAAGAAAGTTTTTGCTGGCGCACTTTCAGTTCAGTCGTAGTGTTCTCGTATTCCAGTTATCTTGTTATTTACATTTGTTAACCTTTTTACAAAACATAGATCCCAAACAAAACAGTGGTATCATTGTTTCATGCAGCCGGCTCCCAGCCGAGACACTTTTATTATTTAATTTTGTATTTTTGATCTGTTATAAAGGATCCAAGAGCCGCACACTGAAAGACCTCTGTGTATTATGTCTGTGTTTAGACTCAGGCTTCTTTTAGGTCCTCACATCACATGTTGGATGACCATGACATGTGCATCACTCACATGAAAACTCACTGAAACTGTAGAAAGGCATCAAAATGCTTTTCTACAGTTTCAGTGAGTTTGCGATAAAAAGTTGACAACAACGTCCAAGACATTGGGAATCCCGGCAATCGGGAGTAAACTGGAAGGTTGCCTTAGTTCTGACCCCTCAGTGCCTGAAAGCAACCACCACCACCACCTTCCCCACCTCCCCCCAAGTCAGTGACTTTGTCTTAATCCGATGGGCCCTCGGGAACAAAGAGTATCTCTTTCATAGCGGCCTCCATCAATCCTTCACCTCTAATTACCTGAGATTCAGACCTAATGAGACGAGCACAGAGACGATCATCAAGGCCGCCGCAGCTTAGTGGCGACTTAATAACCTCACGGCCAGGGCAGCGACCATATTATGTGTTTCTTAGCAGGTGGAGGTCTGATGGAGGTCAAATGAACTGAAACATCTCCAGGTTGGATTCAAACTGTTCGCCATTAAAAATGTACAATTTATGATGTGATTAGACATTTTAGGTTTTGGAGTTTATTATTTTAATTACACTTTTTTAAATAGATTTATTTAATAATTTTTTGTGATTCAGACAATTTTGATGTTTCATTTTTGTTCATTTTTGATAGCAATTTAAAAACTTTAAACAATATTTTTAGTTTCTTTTATGTTTTAGTAAACAATTCAAACACTTTTCTTTTGCCTCTTGTTTTTAGAGCAACTTAAAATCTTTTTCCCATCTTTTGGGGTTTTTGGAAGCAATTGAAAAACTTTTTTTTCATGTTGTCTTTTTTTTGCTGTTTTCTGTAAGCAATTTAAAGACTAAACATTTTTGTAGTTTTTATTTTTTGCGTTTCAGTAAACAATTTGAAAACATTTTTGCCACTTATCCATTTTTTATGTTTTTTAAGCAATTTTAAAACTTTTTGCAATGTTGTAGTCTTTTTTTATCCGCAATTTAAAATCTTTAGCAATTTTTGTAGGAGTTTTTTGTTTTTTGTAAGCAATTTTAAAACTTTTTTGCCATCCTGCACTTTTTTTTTGCAGATTTTTTCAGCATTTAAAAATATTTGGCATTTTCCCTATACAGGTCACATTCCCTACAGGTTTGGCATGCTCATAGCAGCTCTGAACTAGGGGTATATGTGGGTCCACATAAATTAAGATATTTTTTTTAATGGAGAGGGAGAAATATCGGTTGTTTAAAAAAAACCACAAAAAAAATCACGTGGAAATACAAATGGAAATTTTAATAGCCACAATACATCACATAATTCTGACAATATATTGTTGCTGATTTTACAAAGGATTTCCTTGTTTAATAATGATACCCGTTCTAGATTTGAAGTGTCAGTAACTTGAGTCTCATGGGAACCAAAGTGAGCTGCTGACTCTCACCCTTGTGTTGAAGAATCGGCTAGAAACTCCTCCACTCGTCTCTCTTCTACCTGCTCTTCACTCACACGTGTCAGAATGTGAAATGTGAAAATATTATATATTCTATAGTCACTACACATGTCTGGCAAAATGGCTCCATAGCGCCCTCTGCATTGTTTTCACATTTCTAACATCTAAAACACTTTAAACACGATTATGTTGAAGAAATTTGGTGGACATGTGCAGCACATCAAGCAGCACAAAAATGCCATTGACAACCATGCTCTTAAAGTCAACAGGAAGTCCGTCATTTTGTGTTATGCATGAAACACGTGAAACACAATCCTCCGAGGAGGTACGTCCTCAAGGCCTGAAATCTGGCCAGTACGTGAAACAGTCCTTCCTGATGAAAACAACAAAATGTAGACATAATCTCATTGGCCATGGCGCGTCAATAAATATATAATGATTCACCATGAAACAGGAAGTGGCTTGTAACTCATGCTAATGTCCTTTCACAGCCAAGGTGCTGCCTTGTGGCAGCAAGAAATTCTACTTTTTTGATGTATTATTGGTAGCCCGTTGCCCATGACATAGATCTTGACCCGTTCCTGATGAGTCATGAAGAAAATGGTGGCTTGTCATGAAACGACGTACACCATGGTGTATTATGGTATTTCAGCTTGGTTTAGGTATTTATTTATTGAGATATTAACAAAGAGTTAAAATAGTTAAAAAATCTTAAAAATCAGAGTGAAAACAGTGAACTTAAGATGAGGAAGAGTCTGATTGACTTATGTCAGTCGTTCACATAACGACTTGTTTCTTCAAATGTAAGCGTTTTTCAGGAATGGAGTCGTTTCACTCCCAGAGCTGCCGGACAGTGACGACACTGTGCGACTGCTGCCGCCGCTGCTCCTCGACTCCAACAGAGTGGAAACGCTTGAAGAGAGCCCGGACTGAGACTCAGATCCCGATACAGACCTCGACCCTTCGGACCGTGCTGACCTGTTGGTCCGTGCACTCTTGGATGAGCCCCCCGACTTGGACGAGCGTCTCGACTTTGAGGAGAGGGCCGTTACGTCAGAGCGTTGGGAGCGAGACGACAGCTCTGAGACGGAGGAGAGTTTTGTCTTGGAGGTGATCCCCGACACGGTGGAAAGAGCTGTGGTGGACTTGTTCTGTTCAGGGTCTGGCAGCGCTCCAATGTTGATGACCCTGAAGGACAGAAGACTTGTTTTCGGTTTCATTTTTTGGATTCAGAGGAACGTCCATCAATGGAGACTATTTGAAGCAAACGTTTGCAAGTTGGAGCCTCGTCCAGCGACATTCTAGGAGTTATCTTGAGAACAAAGGGGTAGTCTTTACACTCAAGAACCTGTGTGGCCAACGTTTGACACTATATTATCTATATTCCTTCAGTGTTTTGGGGGAGCTGTACGGTAAGTTCAGTTTGGCACGGTATGCTAAAGTAAGGTACAGGATGGTACGGTACATTAAGGTAAGGTACAAGATGGTACCTTAAGGCAAGGTATGGGATGTACGGTATGTTAAAGTAAGGTACGGGATGGTAAAGTATGTTAAGGTAAGGTACGGGATCGTATGGTACATTAAGGTAAGGTACGGGATGGTACAGTATGTTAAGGTAAGGTATGGGATGGTACGGTACGTTAAGGTAAGGTACGGGATGGTATGGTACGTTAAGGTGAGGTATGGGATGGTATGGTATGTTAAGGTAAAATACGGGATGGTATGGTCTGTTAAAGTAAGGTATGTATGGTACGGTAAAGTACAATATCCAATACGGGACAGTACGTTACGGTAAGGTATCTTGGAGAATGATCATGGACTCACGTAGTTTCGCCCCCGCAGAGCGGCTTGCACACCGACCACAGATAGAAGAAACCGCCGGTGGAGTGGAAGGCCGAGCCCACCCAACCCAGGAAGAGCGGTGTTCCCAGGTCGTACCTGTGAGTGACGCAGGTTGGAACTCATTCCTGCAGCAAGTAGCAGGAGTGACGCGTGTTTGTTTACTCACCTGAGCCCGTCGAAGTCGGGACTGAAGTATTCTACTGAGACGTACTGGGCATAAACTGCGTAGCCACACGTAGACAACAAACCTGCAACAAAACGACGTTACTCTGAAGGGTTGACTGCTATTGCAAGCGGAATAGCGAGACTTCCTGGTTTGGAGAGCGGACACTCACCACTGACGATGTGGCACCACCCCCCTGTGTAGATCTTCTTGTACTTGGACGGGTCTTTTCCCCCGATGAAGGTGCACTCCATCCCCAGCAGGCTGAGCACGAATCCCAGCATGCCCAGGGAAAGTGCCGCCATAAGCAGGCCGCGCACGATCTGGATGTGTCCTGCAGGGTGACGCCACAGCAGTTGCTTCAGGTTCAAACTTTGGATTAAAACTTCAGATTAAAACTTGATCTTGAGACTTAAACTTAAAACTTCAGCTTAAAAATGGATCTTAAAACTTCAGAATAAAACTTCACCTCAAAACTTCTGATAAAACTTCTGATTAAAACTTCAGCTTAAAAATAGATCTTAAAACTTTAGGTTAAACTTCAGGTTAAAACTTCAGATTAAAACTTTAGGTTAAAACTTCAGGTTAAAACTTCCGCTTGCAACTTAAGCTTAAAATGTAAGATTAAAGTTAAAGATTAAAACTTCAGGTTAAAACTTAATCTTAAAAAAAGTTAAAATTTCGCCTGAAAACGTCACCTTCAAATTTCACCTTAAAGCTTCATCTTAAAATTTCATCTTAAAACTTCAGTTTAAAACTTCATCTTAAGAGTCAGGCTTAAGACTTCAGCCTAAAGTGTAGTCTTAAGACTCAAGCTTAAAGCTTAATCTTACAACTACAGGTTGAAACTCCACCTTAAAACATCTGATTAAAACTTCAGGATAAAACTTCATCTTAAACTTTTAGCTTATAATATCAGTTTAAAGCTTCAGCTTGAAACTTCTGCTTCAAAAAAGTTTTTAAAACTTTCTTAAATTGCTTACAAAATAAAGCAACAAGGGGATTAGGTTGAGTGGACTTGGTCTGACCAGGACCAGGATGTGAGAACTTACGGGCCCAGTTCAGGTCTCGTGGACTCGGTCTGAACAGGACCAGGATGTGAGAACTTACCCTCCACGGACCAGAGCACGGGATAGTCGTAGCAGTTGCTGACGGCGGTGGAGTCGGTGAAGCAGGACCTCCACAGGCTGGACCAGTACCAGGCCACCTTGATGATGGACGAGCCCCCCATGCCCCCGATGGAGGTGATCTTCCAGCCCTCCATGGCCATGGTGCACGCCACGAAGATCCAGCCCAGCACAGTCATCAGGAAGCCCCAGATCTGGACCACGCGGATCCGCATCTCTGGGACGTGGAAGGTAGTGAGTCGGAGAATAATCCAGAACTGAACCTCTCCTGAGCGGAGGAAGAGGAGGACTGGACGTCTTTACTCTTCTACCTGCTCGCGAAAGAGTTCAGCTGCTTCCTCGGCATGAGGGCAAGAGTCAGCAAATCACGGCGGTTCCCATGAGACTCAAGTTACTGATGACTTCTTATCTGGATCCCACATCTGGACACATGAGCTCCATCAACCCCCACCCCCACCTCCGACCCGTACTATATTAAATTTAATCGATGAATCAATGACTTGGCATGAATGGACAGGCTTTAATCTGTTTAACACACCTAATTGAGCAAACAATCTGTCAGATGCGGAGGACGGACAGGTCATCCCGGCAAATTTCAAGCAAAACGGCCGAAATACTACAAATTCCGTCTTCCTTATGTCAGCCATCTTGGATTTCTTAGCCTGGCCGATGGCAAGTGCATACAGGGAGTGATTGTTTTTTGGGGGGGTTTTTGCAAACAAAAATTAAGATTATTGTTCGGTCATTGTTTTGGTAAGTGACGTTTTACACTGAAATGGACCTGCCACTATACTGCTTGTAAGTTCAGCTATTATGTAATCAGACAACTGTTTGACTGTCACATTTCCAGATTGACTGTTGTATAATATTGTCTTGTTTTCAGGTATTTATATTTGTATATATCATTGTTTAAATATTTTCAAAAATTGCATCAATTATGTACATATTTTATCGAGTATTTATTTTGTATACACCTCTGTATTGGTTCAGTTATGTAATTTTGAAGACATATTTTTCTTCATAACCTATTTGGTGTTTGGGTCATTCAATGTCAACTGGTCCTGCGATCTGTCCTCATGACCTCTGAAGATAAGAAAGTATAATTGCATATGAAAACCAGCAAAAAAAGGTTTTTGTAAATTGCTAATAAAAACAAAAAAACTACAAAAATACCACAAACATTTTTTTTTTAATTCTTCGGAAAAAAAAGACATTCAACTACAAAAATTGAGCCAAAAAGTTTTTAAATTGCTTACAAAAATTTGCAAAAACTACAAAAACAATAAAATATGGCGCCATGTTGTTGCCTCTTTTGTACGCAGTGGCGGACCGTCAGGGCCTTCAAGGCCTTCTCTGTAGGCCTTGGAAAAAGATCTGAATCACAGACGGATGTTAATTAGAGTTTGTCCTTGAATACTTATTAAATAATTCCAAAGATACAGGAACTTGGATTTGTTTTTTCATCCGTAAAGGTATTTATTCTGGCTACACGAGTATCTATCTGTGATGCAAATGATTTTTATACTGCATTTCTGCATGGTAACATGGTTTTTGTAGCCATAAAAAAAGTTATTGAGGGGTGGATTGACTCAGACCAGCAGTGAAGGCCTGGGTCTGAAATGCACAGCCCGCGACTGGTTGTACGTGAAATAATACGTGAGTACATTCATTCATTTCTTTTGTCATTCAGTCACATGCAAAGAAAAAAGGAAGAGATGGAAAACTGTTTTGATAGAAACTTTATTTGTATTTCATCTAATTTGTGTCCTGAAGTATGCAACTGGTAATGTGTGATTATGAGATGGCAATTTACTGGATGTTAAAATAAGATGAAGTGTAGTGAAACTCCTGAAGTGAATTGGAATTGGAAGTGATCAACATTTCATATGTTAATGAAATCATGTCACTCACATGTTTCACATTTTGTTATCATAATAACAATAAAACTGTGATACATTGTATCAGTGAGGTTTATCAATGTTAAAACATTCGTAAGCAAATATTTACAAGTTGTCTGGCTGGTGGAACACGATGCTAACGAGTTAGCTCTCTTTACCAGAATCAACAGATGTGTGGGGATCAAAGTGAACAGGAAATGTTACAAAGAACAAACATGGTCGATTGAATCGAAACGTTAACAGACTGAAGCGGTTCTTGGTCGTTGTGGTAGTGCCTTGGAGCCAGCATCAGTTTTGAGTCGGACACTTCCCGTGGTACATCAGACGAAACTGTCCCTGGGGAAGCTTCGCCCGGTTCTGGTTGTCATTGCCGTTCTGGTCGCCCGGCTCCTCTTGCCTTCGTAGAACAGCGGCGGGATCAGGGTCACTCTGGAAGTCGTGGCTGGTTGCATGTAGGTCCGTCGGGTGCGGGCGATGGTGTAAATCGCCGGTCTACGTGACCTGTTGGAGGAACTGAAGGAGTTGGAACAGACGTTAGAGAGGTGAGACTTTGCAGGAACGTGGAGGAAGAAAGAATTTTAAATTCACCTGGATGGGAGCCCATCTTTTCCTGTTATGTAGGTCAACACTGCCCCACCACCAATGAGCAGAAGGGAGCCTCCCCATCCAACGTAAACCCCCACGCCAATTTCAAATCTAAACAACAAAGACAATGTCTCCTGGGTTGCTTTCATTGATCCCCACTTCACTACTTTGAAAGGACTCACTTCAGTTCAATGAAATTTGGGTCCAAGAACTCCGTGATGGCTTTGCTGGCCCACCAGGAGTACGTGATCAAAGCACAGAATCCTACCAGGAAGTTCCACACTGTCAACAACAACGTCAAGTTTGAACAACATCAGAAGGTAGGAGGAGACTCACCTGAAGCCAGGTACGTCAAACCACCAGCAAACGTCACCCTGGCGTTGGCGATCTCTGAGCCGCCTATTTTGGTACATTTCATCCCGATCAAGGCGAGGACGCATCCAAAGAAGCCTGTGATGACAGCGCAGACCGCCAGCGCTCTGCAGGTGTGCAGGAAAACTGCAAAGTAACAGGTACAGCAAAAAAAGCAAAACACTTCATTAACAAAAGTACAACTCCAGGATATGGTTTGTTTCTTTAGCTAACAGTCAAAGATGGAGGTTTTAGGATTTAGTTGGATCCGTTTACTTTTTGGAAACGTTGTGGAAAAACCATAACTCCATCTGTTAAACCTCAATTTTATGGGGTGGTCGATTGTTCAATTTGTGGTCCAAGTGCACTCAAAGGAGATGCTATTTCCAGATTGGTTACCCCCTTTAATTATTATGAATAAATAACGACTTTATTAAAATTAATAATTTCTATTTGATACTTTTTTAAATTAATTTATTCATTTTAAGTAATTAATCAATTACTTTTGAAATTGTTCATGAGTAAATTACTTTCACTGATAATTTACATTTTTCATAAATTACTTACAGTTATTTATTACTTTCAGTAATCTATTACTTACAGTAAACAGAAATCCAACACTGTCTTGTTGTTTTTTTTTCTTTTCATTTTTTCTCCATTGTTTGTTCTAGAACGGACAAATCAACAAAATGAGTATTAAAAAAACTAACGCTAAATTTCAAAACAAAATACCTGCATAAAACCCTTTAACCGACACAACCATGTCTCCCCAAACCCCAACAAATCTACAATCCATGACTAATTCAGAGCCATTTCATAACTTTCTGAAGACTGCCTCACAATCTCCAAACTTAATGACGCAGAACCAGATCCAGCCTGTGACAACAAAACAGCAACAAGAACAACTCCGCTCAATGCAGATCCCTGGTTGATGCCTCAGACCACGCCCGCGTCCCAATAACCGTGCGACACATTTACCCCGTCAACATTTTCCACGTAACGATCTCCAAACCTCTTCAACCCAACATTGATGACATCAAAGGCTCCTCCACCCCAAACTTTTCCTGACCCTGGATTGACCTGCACATTTCACAATATCCAGACTTCTCCTTCTTAATGAGCCTTCAACATGAACCGCATCCGAACCACCAACTGCTTCACCTGAACCACATCAGAACCACCAAACTACTTCAATAGAACCACATCAGAACCACCAACTGCTTCACCTGAACCACATCATAACCACCAAACTATTTCACCTGAATCGCATCAGAACCACCAAACTACTTCAATAGAACCACATCAGAAGTACTGAACTACTTCACCTGAACTGCATCAGAACCACCAAACTACGTTACTTCAACTGCATCAGAACCACCAAACTACTTCACCAGAACCACATCAGAACCACCAAACTACATCCCCTGAACTGCATCGGAACCACCAATCTATTTCCTGACCCATGAACCTGAACATCTTGACAACCTCAACAAATTCATAACACTAGAACCACCAACCTACAACAATCAGTTGCAAGTACAAGATTTCTTGACCTCCCATCCCTAAATAAGTTGTCTTATCCACTTCCTGGAAATATAGCCCCACCAATACCTCGCCCCCCAGGAGCTTCATCATTCCATGACCGTTGGAAATGTGCCAGAATGCGAGTCTTTGTATCTTTCATTGTCTTACCGGGCAGCGCCAGCAGGGAAGGGTAGTCTTTACAGTCAGACACCCCGGTGCTGTCCGAGACACAGTCCCTCCACAGGTTGGAGAAGTAGAGGCCGGTGGTTTGCACGGTCTCGCTCATCGTGGACACGGTCCAGGACTCGGTGGGCAGCGTGGAGCACACCAGGATCCAGCCACAGAGACAGGACACGAAGCAGCTGATCTCCAGGTGCATGACCACGGTGCGGTGCTTCATGGTGAGCTCCGGTCCGGTCTGCAGGCTGGGAGGGAAAACTGTGGGGAAATAAGACGGAGCTACGACGTAGCTCTTCTTATCGTAAAGATGGCTTTGTTGGCTTAATCAATAATCAAAAATTGAAAGCTACCATATTTTCCACACTATAAGGTGCACTGGATTATAAGGCACACCTACATTGATTGACATAATTTACAACTTTGTTCATATATAAGGCACACCGCATTATAAGGCGCATGGAATAGACCATGGTCAGCAACCTTTATAGCTCAAAGACATTAGGTTACATTTTCCACTGATTCTAACACCCAGAGAAGTGCACACACTTTATTTTGATAGTCCTACCTGCAGCCTATGCCAGGAGGACACTACACACAAAACCTTCTTCACTGCTGGTTGACAACTTACAACTACCGGTAATAAACTAAACTACATGAACTAAGCAACAAAAACACAACACAACACAATTATTACCGACACCACAAACCAAATAGAACCCCCAATAATTGCATTTAAAACACCACAAACAGAAACTCCCATAATTCATTGCAGCTATCGGCTGCACTGAGGAGCTCAGGATGCAAGGCATGATGGGAGTTCATGTTTTGTGTTGTTGGAGGTTATTGTGGGTTGTTGTTGGGCTTGGTGTTGTGTTGATTGTGTTTATGTGTTTTTGTTCCCCAGTTTAGGGAGTCATTTTTTCATCTAGTTTATTTTGGTTTGTTAGAATGTTGGTGTGCAACCATGAGTGATGAAGGTGTTGTGTGGAGTCTCGTCCGCTCTGAAGATCCAGTTGCAAAGTTAGAGTTGTCAAAATAAAAGCTTCTGGTTGTTCAGTTGCCAAATAGCAGTCTTGAGTAGAGCAATTCTTCCATATATAAGGCGCACCGGGTTATAAGGTGCACTGGCAGCTTTTGAGGAAATTTGAGGTATTTAGGTGCCTTAGAGTGCGGAAAATACGGTAATTGTGCCTGTGTCTGACAAAATGCCTCCATAGCGCCCCCGACATTGTTGGTTTTATTTTGTTGTTTTTTTACATTTATAACATCAACTAACCATTTAACACATTTCAAGTACATTCGAGACCTTTCATAGGAATATGCAGCACGTCGAGCTGTATGAAAATGCGACTGACACCCATCCTCCAAACCCAACAGGAAGTCAGCCATCTTGGATCGTTTGTGAAGTTTTTGAAATGGTCTGGACCAATCACTGAGCAGTGCTTCTTCTTTACTTTCTCTCTGATTGTTTTTTTTTTTTTTTTTTGGGCGGCAGCCCCCCCCCCTAAATGCGCAGTTATTGTAAGTGGATCGAGTCCTGGACTATTTAAATGTGAAAGGCCCCTCAGATTCTTAGCCACAAGGTTATCAACAAGCACATTAAAACCATGCACTCACGTTTTGTTAAGTCATTGCTTTTCCCGCATCTGACTCACGTGGCTTGTTGTGCTTACTCCCTCTCAGTCTGTGTTGGCGTTGCACGCGTTTGCTGACATCAGTTCCTTCCCTGCAGAGTGGAACCTGTCAAACTGGTTCGCTATAAAATACCTCAATGACAGGACCAAAGCCTATAGAAATTGATGTATTATTGTTGGCCTGTTGCCCACGTTAGGTTCAGATGTGGTGACGATGACCTTGACACATTCATGATGAGTCACCAATAAAATGGCTTGTCATCAATAGACCTGTCTACGTTGTAAATACCTTTCTGGTAAACAATTTGAAAACATTTTTGCCCCTTATCCATTTTTTATGTTTTTTGAGCAATTTTAAAACTTTTTGCAATGTTGTAGTCTTTTTTTATCCGCAATTTAAAATCTTTAGCAATTTTTGTAGGAGTTTTTTGTTTTTTGTAAGCAATTTTAAAACTTTTTTGCCATCCTGCACTTTTTTTTTGCAGATTTTTTCAGCATTTAAAAAGATTTGGCATTTTCCCTATACTGCCCCCTACAGGTTTGGCATGCTCATAGCAGCTCTGAACTAGGGGTATATGTGGGTCCACATAAATTAAGATATTTTTTTTAATGGAGAGGGAGAAATATCGGTTGTTTAAAAAAAATCAAAAAAAAAAATCACGTGGAAATACAAATGGAAATTTTAATAGCCACAATACATCACATAATTCTGACAATATATTGTTGCTGATTTTACAAAGGATTTCCTTGTTTAATAATGATACCCGTTCTAGATTTGAAGTGTCAGTAACTTGAGTCTCATGGGAACCAAAGTGAGCTGCTGACTCTCACCCTTGTGTTGAAGAATCGGCTAGAAACTCCTCCACTCGTCTCTCTTCTACCTGCTCTTCACTCACACGTGTCAGAATGTGAAATGTGAAAATATTATATATTCTATAGTCACTACACATGTCTGGCAAAATGGCTCCATAGCGCCCTCTGCATTGTTTTCACATTTCTAACATCTAAAACACTTTAAACACGATTATGTTGAAGAAATTTGGTGGACATGTGCAGCACATCAAGCAGCACAAAAATGCCATTGACAACCATGCTCTTAAAGTCAACAGGAAGTCCGTCATTTTGTGTTATGCATGAAACACGTGAAACACAATCCTCCGAGGAGGTACGTCCTCAAGGCCTGAAATCTGGCCAGTACGTGAAACAGTCCTTCCTGATGAAAACAACAAAATGTAGACATAATCTCATTGGCCATGGCGCGTCAATAAATATATAATGATTCACCATGAAACAGGAAGTGGCTTGTAACTCATGCTAATGTCCTTTCACAGCCAAGGTGCTGCCTTGTGGCAGCAAGAAATTCTACTTTTTTGATGTATTATTGGTAGCCCGTTGCCCATGACATAGATCTTGACCCGTTCCTGATGAGTCATGAAGAAAATGGTGGCTTGTCATGAAACGACGTACACCATGGTGTATTATGGTATTTCAGCTTGGTTTAGGTATTTATTTATTGAGATATTAACAAAGAGTTAAAATAGTTAAAAAATCTTAAAAATCAGAGTGAAAACAGTGAACTTAAGATGAGGAAGAGTCTGATTGACTTATGTCAGTCGTTCACATAACGACTTGTTTCTTCAAATGTAAGCGTTTTTCAGGAATGGAGTCGTTTCACTCCCAGAGCTGCCGGACAGTGACGACACTGTGCGACTGCTGCCGCCGCTGCTCCTCGACTCCAACAGAGTGGAAACGCTTGAAGAGAGCCCGGACTGAGACTCAGATCCCGATACAGACCTCGACCCTTCGGACCGTGCTGACCTGTTGGTCCGTGCACTCTTGGATGAGCCCCCCGACTTGGACGAGCGTCTCGACTTTGAGGAGAGGGCCGTTACGTCAGAGCGTTGGGAGCGAGACGACAGCTCTGAGACGGAGGAGAGTTTTGTCTTGGAGGTGATCCCCGACACGGTGGAAAGAGCTGTGGTGGACTTGTTCTGTTCAGGGTCTGGCAGCGCTCCAATGTTGATGACCCTGAAGGACAGAAGACTTGTTTTCGGTTTCATTTTTTGGATTCAGAGGAACGTCCATCAATGGAGACTATTTGAAGCAAACGTTTGCAAGTTGGAGCCTCGTCCAGCGACATTCTAGGAGTTATCTTGAGAACAAAGGGGTAGTCTTTACACTCAAGAACCTGTGTGGCCAACGTTTGACACTATATTATCTATATTCCTTCAGTGTTTTGGGGGAGCTGTACGGTAAGTTCAGTTTGGCACGGTATGCTAAAGTAAGGTACAGGATGGTACGGTACATTAAGGTAAGGTACAAGATGGTACCTTAAGGCAAGGTATGGGATGTACGGTATGTTAAAGTAAGGTACGGGATGGTAAAGTATGTTAAGGTAAGGTACGGGATCGTATGGTACATTAAGGTAAGGTACGGGATGGTACAGTATGTTAAGGTAAGGTATGGGATGGTACGGTACGTTAAGGTAAGGTACGGGATGGTATGGTACGTTAAGGTGAGGTATGGGATGGTATGGTATGTTAAGGTAAAATACGGGATGGTATGGTCTGTTAAAGTAAGGTATGTATGGTACGGTAAAGTACAATATCCAATACGGGACAGTACGTTACGGTAAGGTATCTTGGAGAATGATCATGGACTCACGTAGTTTCGCCCCCGCAGAGCGGCTTGCACACCGACCACAGATAGAAGAAACCGCCGGTGGAGTGGAAGGCCGAGCCCACCCAACCCAGGAAGAGCGGTGTTCCCAGGTCGTACCTGTGAGTGACGCAGGTTGGAACTCATTCCTGCAGCAAGTAGCAGGAGTGACGCGTGTTTGTTTACACACCTGAGCCCGTCGAAGTCGGGACTGAAGTATTCTACTGAGACGTACTGGGCATAAACTGCGTAGCCACACGTAGACAACAAACCTGCAACAAAACGACGTTACTCTGAAGGGTTGACTGCTATTGCAAGCGGAATAGTGAGACTTCCTGGTTAGGAGAGCGGACACTCACCACTGACGATGTGGCACCACCCCCCTGTGTAGATCTTCTTGTACTTGGACGGGTCTTTTCCCCCGATGAAGGTGCACTCCATCCCCAGCAGGCTGAGCACGAATCCCAGCATGCCCAGGGAAAGTGCCGCCATAAGCAGGCCTCGCACGATCTGGATGTGTCCTGCAGGGTGACGCCACAGCAGTTGCTTCAGGTTCAAACTTTGGATTAAAACTTCAGATTAAAACTTGATCTTGAGACTTAAACTTAAAACTTCAGCTTAAAAATGGATCTTAAAACTTCAGAATAAAACTTCACCTCAAAACTTCTGATAAAACTTCTGATTAAAACTTCAGCTTAAAAATAGATCTTAAAACTTTAGGTTAAACTTCAGGTTAAAACTTCAGATTAAAACTTTAGGTTAAAACTTCAGGTTAAAACTTCCGCTTGCAACTTAAGCTTAAAATGTAAGATTAAAGTTAAAGATTAAAACTTCAGGTTAAAACTTAATCTTAAAAAAAGTTAAAATTTCGCCTGAAAACGTCACCTTCAAATTTCACCTTAAAACTTCATCTTAAAATTTCATCTTAAAACTTCAGTTTAAAACTTCATCTTAAGAGTCAGGCTTAAGACTTCAGCCTAAAGTGTAGTCTTAAGACTCAAGCTTAAAGCTTAATCTTACAACTACAGGTTGAAACTCCACCTTAAAACATCTGATTAAAACTTCAGGATAAAACTTCATCTTAAACTTTTAGCTTATAATATCAGTTTAAAGCTTCAGCTTGAAACTTCTGCTTCAAAAAAGTTTTTAAAACTTTCTTAAATTGCTTACAAAATAAAGCAACAAGGGGATTAGGTTGAGTGGACTTGGTCTGAACAGGACCAGGATGTGAGAACTTACGGGCCCAGTTCAGGTCTCGTGGACTCGGTCTGAACAGGACCAGGATGTGAGAACTTACCCTCCACGGACCAGAGCACGGGGTAGTCGTAGCAGTTGCTGACGGCGGTGGAGTCGGTGAAGCAGGACCTCCACAGGCTGGACCAGTACCAGGCCACCTTGATGATGGACGAGCCCCCCATGCCCCCGATGGAGGTGATCTTCCAGCCCTCCATGGCCATGGTGCACGCCACGAAGATCCAGCCCAGCACAGTCATCAGGAAGCCCCAGATCTGGACCACGCGGATCCGCATCTCTGGGACGTGGAAGGTAGTGAGTCGGAGAATAATCCAGAACTGAACCTCTCCTGAGCGGAGGAAGAGGAGGACTGGACGTCTTTACTCTTCTACCTGCTCGCGAAAGAGTTCAGCTGCTTCCTCGGCATGAGGGCAAGAGTCAGCAAATCACGGCGGTTCCCATGAGACTCAAGTTACTGATGACTTCTTATCTGGATCCCACATCTGGACACATGAGCTCCATCAACCCCCACCCCCACCTCCGACCCGTGCTATATTAAATTTAATCGATGAATCGATGACTTGGCATGAATGGACAGGCTTTAATCTGTTTAACACACCTAATTGAGCAAACAATCTGTCAGATGCGGAGGACGGACAGGTCATCCCGGCAAATTTCAAGCAAAACGGCCGAAATACTACAAATTCCGTCTTCCTTATGTCAGCCATCTTGGATTTCTTAGCCTGGCCGATGGCAAGTGCATACAGGGAGTGATTGTTTTTTGGGGGGGTTTTTGCAAACAAAAATTAAGATTATTGTTCGGTCATTGTTTTGGTAAGTGACGTTTTACACTGAAATGGACCTGCCACTATACTGCTTGTAAGTTCAGCTATTATGTAATCAGACAACTGTTTGACTGTCACATTTCCAGATTGACTGTTGTATAATATTGTCTTGTTTTCAGGTATTTATATTTGTATATATCATTGTTTAAATATTTTCAAAAATTGCATCAATTATGTACATATTTTATCGAGTATTTATTTTGTATACACCTCTGTATTGGTTCAGTTATGTAATTTTGAAGACATATTTTTCTTCATAACCTATTTGGTGTTTGGGTCATTCAATGTCAACTGGTCCTGCGATCTGTCCTCATGACCTCTGAAGATAAGAAAGTATAATTGCATATGAAAACCAGCAAAAAAAGGTTTTTGTAAATTGCTAATAAAAACAAAAAAACTACAAAAATACCACAAACATTTTTTTTTTAATTCTTCGGAAAAAAAAGACATTCAACTACAAAAATTGAGCCAAAAAGTTTTTAAATTGCTTACAAAAATTTGCAAAAACTACAAAAACAATAAAATATGGCGCCATGTTGTTGCCTCTTTTGTACGCAGTGGCGGACCGTCAGGGCCTTCAAGGCCTTCTCTGTAGGCCTTGGAAAAAGATCTGAATCACAGACGGATGTTAATTAGAGTTTGTCCTTGAATACTTATTAAATAATTCCAAAGATACAGGAACTTGGATTTGTTTTTTCATCCGTAAAGGTATTTATTCTGGCTACACGAGTATCTATCTGTGATGCAAATGATTTTTATACTGCATTTCTGCATGGTAACATGGTTTTTGTAGCCATAAAAAAAGTTATTGAGGGGTGGATTGACTCAGACCAGCAGTGAAGGCCTGGGTCTGAAATGCACAGCCCGCGACTGGTTGTACGTGAAATAATACGTGAGTACATTCATTCATTTCTTTTGTCATTCAGTCACATGCAAAGAAAAAAGGAAGAGATGGAAAACTGTTTTGATAGAAACTTTATTTGTATTTCATCTAATTTGTGTCCTGAAGTATGCAACTGGTAATGTGTGATTATGAGATGGCAATTTACTGGATGTTAAAATAAGATGAAGTGTAGTGAAACTCCTGAAGTGAATTGGAATTGGAAGTGATCAACATTTCATATGTTAATGAAATCATGTCACTCAGTCTTTTCACATTTTGTTATCATAATAACAATAAAACTGTGATACATTGTATCAGTGAGGTTTATCAATGTTAAAACATTCGTAAGCAAATATTTACAAGTTGTCTGGCTGGTGGAACACGATGCTAACGAGTTAGCTCTCTTTACCAGAATCAACAGATGTGTGGGGATCAAAGTGAACAGGAAATGTTACAAAGAACAAACATGGTCGATTGAATCGAAACGTTAACAGACTGAAGCGGTTCTTGGTCGTTGTGGTAGTGCCTTGGAGCCAGCATCAGTTTTGAGTCGGACACTTCCCGTGGTACATCAGACGAAACTGTCCCTGGGGAAGCTTCGCCCGGTTCTGGTTGTCATTGCCGTTCTGGTCGCCCGGCTCCTCTTGCCTTCGTAGAACAGCGGCGGGATCAGGGTCACTCTGGAAGTCGTGGCTGGTTGCATGTAGGTCCGTCGGGTGCGGGCGATGGTGTAAATCGCCGGTCTACGTGACCTGTTGGAGGAACTGAAGGAGTTGGAACAGACGTTAGAGAGGTGAGACTTTGCAGGAACGTGGAGGAAGAAAGAATTTTAAATTCACCTGGATGGGAGCCCATCTTTTCCTGTTATGTAGGTCAACACCGCCCCACCACCAATGAGCAGAAGGGAGCCTCCCCATCCAACGTAAACCCCCACGCCAATTTCAAATCTAAACAACAAAGACAATGTCTCCTGGGTTGCTTTCATTGATCCCCACTTCACTACTTTGAAAGGACTCACTTCAGTTCAATGAAATTTGGGTCCAAGAACTCCGTGATGGCTTTGCTGGCCCACCAGGAGTACGTGATCAAAGCACAGAATCCTACCAGGAAGTTCCACACTGTCAACAACAACGTCAAGTTTGAACAACATCAGAAGGTAGGAGGAGACTCACCTGAAGCCAGGTAGGTCAAACCACCAGCAAACGTCACCCTGGCGTTGGCGATCTCTGAGCCGCCTATTTTGGTACATTTCATCCCGATCAGGGCGAGGACGCATCCAAAGAAGCCTGTGATGACAGCGCAGACCGCCAGCGCTCTGCAGGTGTGCAGGAAAACTGCAAAGTAACAGGTACAGCAAAAAAAGCAAAACACTTCATTAACAAAAGTACAACTCCAGGATATGGTTTGTTTCTTTAGCTAACAGTCAAAGATGGAGGTTTTAGGATTTAGTTGGATCCGTTTACTTTTTGGAAACGTTGTGGAAAAACCATAACTCCATATGTTAAACCTCAATTTTATGGGGTGGTCGATTGTTCAATTTGTGGTCCAAGTGCACTCAAAGGAGATGCTATTTCCAGATTGGTTACCCCCTTTAATTATTATGAATAAATAACGACTTTATTCAAATTAATAATTTCTATTTGATAATTTTTTAATTTATTTATTCATTTTAAGTATATAATCAATTACTTTTGAAATTGTTCATGAGTAAATTACTTTCACTGATAATTTACATTTTTCATAAATTACTTACAGTTATTTATTACTAGAAATCCAACACTGTCTTGTTTTTTTTTTTCTTTTCATTTTTTCTCCATTGTTTGTTCTAGTACGGACAAATCAACAAAATGAGTATTAAAAAAACTAACGCTAAATTTCAAAACAAAATACCTGCATAAAACCCTTTAACCGACACAACCATGTCTCCCCAAACCCCAACAAATCTACAATCCATGACTAATTCAGAGCCATTTCATAACTTTCTGAAGACTGCCTCACAATCTCCAAACTTAATGACGCAGAACCAGATCTAGCCTGTGACAACAAAACAGCAACAAGAACAACTCCGCTCAATGCAGATCCCTGGTTGATGCCTCAGACCACGCCCACGTCCCAATAACCGTGCGACACATTTACCCCGTCAACATTTTCCACGTAATGATCTCCAAACCTCTTCAACCCAACATTGATGACATCAAAGGCTCCTCCACCCCAAACTTTTCCTGACCCTGGATTGACCTGCACATTTCACAATATCCAGACTTCTCCTTCTTAATGAGCCTTCAACATGAACCGCATCCGAACCACCAACTGCTTCACCTGAACCACATCAGAACCACCAAACTACTTCAATAGAACCACATCAGAACCACCAACTGCTTCACCTGAACCACATCATAACCACCAAACTATTTCACCTGAATCGCATCAGAACCACCAAACTACTTCAATAGAACCACATCAGAAGTACTGAACTACTTCACCTGAACTGCATCAGAACCACCAAACTACGTTACTTCAACTGCATCAGAACCACCAAACTACTTCACCAGAACCACATCAGAACCACCAAACTACATCCCCCTGAACTGCATCGGAACCACCAATCTGGGTCAGGACCCATGAACCTGAACATCTTGACAACCTCAACAAATTCATAACACTAGAACCACCAACCTACAACAATCAGTTGCAAGTACAAGATTTCTTGACCTCCCATCCCTAAATAAGTTGTCTTATCCACTTCCTGGAAATATAGCCCCACCAATACCTCGCCCCCCAGGACCTTCATCATTCCATGACCGTTGGAAATGTGCCAGAATGCGAGTCTTTGTATCTTTCATTGTCTTACCGGGCAGCGCCAGCAGGGAAGGGTAGTCTTTACAGTCAGACACCCCGGTGCTGTCCGAGACACAGTCCCTCCACAGGTTGGAGAAGTAGAGGCCGGTGGTTTGCACGGTCTCGCTCATCGTGGACACGGTCCAGGACTCGGTGGGCAGCGTGGAGCACACCAGGATCCAGCCACAGAGACAGGACACGAAGCAGCTGATCTCCAGGTGCATGACCACGGTGCGGTGCTTCATGGTGAGCTCCGGTCCGGTCTGCAGGCTGGGAGGGAAAACTGTGGGGAAATAAGACGGAGCTACGACGTAGCTCTTCTTATCGTAAAGATGGCTTTGTCCAGTCAGCAGCCCTCATTAAGGTCCGAGCTCTGAAAAGGCCGTGGAATAAAGGGAATTATGGTTTCACTTTCACTTCTTTCAAAGCTGAAGCTGCTGCATTTTTGACGGCTTAAACAATAATCAAAAATTGAAAGCTACCGTATTTTCCACACTATAAGGTGCACCGGATTATAAGGCGCACCTACATTGATTGACATAATTTACAACTTTGTTCATATATAAGGCGCACCGCATTATAAGGCGCACGGAATAGACCAGAGGTCAGCAACCTATTTTAGCTCAAAGCTACTAGGTTACATTTTCCACTGATTCTAACACCCAGAGAGGTGCACACGCTTTATTTTGATAGTCCTACCTGCAGCCTATGCCAGGACGACACTACACACAAAACCTTCTTCACTATTGGTTGACAACTTACAACTACCGGTAATAAACTAAACTACATGAACTAAGCAACAAAAACACAACACAACACAATTATTACCGACACCACAAACCAAATAGAACCCCCAATAATTGCATTTAAAACACCACAAACAGAAACTCCCATAATTCATTGCAGCTATCGGCTGCACTGAGGAGCTCAGGATGCAAGGCATGATGGGGATTCATGTTTTGTGTTGTTGGAGGTTATTGTGGGTTGTTGTTGGGCTTGGTGTTGTGTTGATTGTGTTTATGTGTTTTTGTTCCCCAGTTTAGGGAGTAATTATTTCATCTAGTTTATTTTGGTTTGTTAGAATGTTGGTGTGCAACCATGAGTGATGAAGGTGTTGTGTGGAGTGTCGTCCGCTCTGAAGATCCGGTTGAGAAGTTAGAGTTGTCAAAATAAAAGCTTCTGGTTGTTCAGCTGTCAAATAGCAGTCAGGAGTAGAGCAATTCTTCCATATATAAGGCGCACCGGGTTATAAGGCGCACTGGCAGCTTTTGAGAAAATTTGAGGTATTTAGGTGCCTTAGAGTGCGGAAAATACGGTAATTGTGCCTGTGTCTGACAAAATGCCTCCATAGCGCCCCCGACATTGTTGGGTTTTTTTTGTTGTTTTTTTACATTTATAACATCAACTAACCATTTAACACATTTCAAGTACATTCGAGACCTTTCATAGGAATATGCAGCACGTCGAGCTGTATGAAAATGCGACTGACACCCATCCTCCAAACCCAACAGGAAGTCAGCCATCTTGGATCGTTTGTGAAGTTTTTGATATGGTCTGGACCAATCACTGAGCAGTGCTTCTTTACTTTCTCTCTGATTGTTTTTTTTTTTTTTTTTGGGCGGCAGCCCCCCCCTAAATGCGCAGTTATTGTAAGTGGATCGAGTCCTGGACTATTTAAATGTGAAAGGCCCCTCAGATTCTTAGCCACAAGGTTATCAACAAGCACATTGAAACCATGCACTCACGTTTTGTTAAGTCATTGCTTTTCCCGCATCTGACTCACGTGGCTTGTTGTGCTTACTCCCTCTCAGTCTGTGTTGGCATTGCACGTGTTTGCTGACATCAGTTCCTTCCCTGCAGACTGGAACCTGTCAAACTGGTTCGCTATAAAATACCTCAATGACAGGACCAAAGCCAATAGAAATTGATGTATTATTGTTGGCCTGTTGCCCACATTAGGTTCAGATGTGGTGACGATGACCTTGACACATTCATGATGAGTCACCAATAAAATGGCTGGTCATCAATAGACCTGTCTACGTTGTAAATACCTTTCTGAAGGAAATTCCTCCTTACACTCATACAAATATGCATTTCCAGCATTCAAACTCCCGAACGTTCCAGAGGCATTGTGACCACAAGATGCACATTGTACCCTCGATCTCCATTTGCAACTGGAGAAACGATCAACGATGAGTTTCATCCCATTTCAGACTATTCTCGTAGCTTTAAAGGTCCCATATGCAAAATTCACTTTCTAATGGTTTTCCGACAGTAATTTGTGTCCCCATATGAGGAAATGACACTCCAGAAGTGAAGAAAGTCTGCCATCTCTTTCTCTGGCTTGTTTAATTGTTTCTAAAGTGTGCGCTCCAACGAGCGAATCAGAAAGCAAACCATTGGTGTCATCACCAAAGTTTATTGACCTTATTCCGGAAGTTTGCGTGGGCGGCGCCATGCGCGTAATCACACTTCCGGTTTAGCCCCGCACTACTTGATTTGCAATATGAGTCTGTTTAATTGTTTCCAATTTAAAGCACAGTCACAAGTCAGCAAGATTACATTGCTGTGGTAAGACATCATGGAGGAGAAGTAGGCCAATGTAGGCTTTGTTTATTTGTTTATTTGTACATTAAAATTCCTCCTGAGCTCCTCAGTGCATGTGTGGTCTCTTCCCATGTCGTTCTCTCCATGTTTCTGTGACAGGCAGTGAAAGACAAGTCATTAGCAGAGTCAGAAAAACAAAGTTTTACAAATGGAAATATAATATAACAGACTATTGGTGCAAGAGAAAGTATAATAAGAGATAAAGTAGCTGTACTTTAGTTTTTACATTCATGCTTTACTGTTCTCAGTTTTAGAATAGACTAGACTACATTATCACCATCAAATGTCTGGGCCTAAGGTGATGGTAGTGAGCATTAACTCAAATCTAACCCTGCTACTCCATTGGCCTTTTTGTATTAATCTGCTATTTCATATTGATTTTGTTGTGTCTGCTAATAGCAAATAGCTTTATGGTTATTTCTGTTCCTGCAGCAGCTAAATATTTCCCGACATGGGAATCGCTGCATATCTTTACAAAGCATGTTTTGGGTAGTTTTTAGTCGCTGGATTTGTTTAACAGATGCCTTAATTTCCTAAGCAAGACGCGGCTTAAGAATCGCTAGACCAGCTGGAAGCTAACTAGTTAGCAACGTTAGCCTGTCGTCTTGTAAACACTGCCAACTCCGCGCTGCGGCACTATAATGACATCATTTAGCACTGGACACACTGTGATTTAGACTGTAGTCTGTAATAAAGTCAGCTCTATATGGAATATTGTGTTTCCACACTGAAGAATCCTCCAGATTGTTGCTCTTTGCTCTCCTCAGTGAAGAGGAGCTCCGTACTGAGCACACAGAAGGGAGGTCATCTGACGGCAAACGGGCTCTATAAACACCTCAAAGTTGTTTTCAAACTATCAACACAAGCAATGCATCATTTACTCGTTGGTGTACATGATCATAGCACATTTGGCGCAAAATAACCTACCTTGTGTGATATTTTAGATGCAAGTCTTCCCAGTAGTTCTCCGTTGAAACGAACGCGATTTCGCTGGAACAGGAAGTGCGTTTCAAACAGAAGTGTGGTACAGAAGTAAAAGTGGGCGGGGCGGAATAAGGTCAATAGCCAAACCCAATCCAGATAGACCCTCCATTTGGCCCGCCCACAATCAGCATGGTCAGTGCTGCTTTTTTTCACATTACTATAGCTGCAGGTGTTTCCCTTCAGCGTAGAACGATACCAGCGAAGATACGAGCAAAATGACGCTGGATTCGCTGCAAAACCTTGAATAAAGCCAATGTGGGAGCTGTAAGTAAAATCTACTGATTTATATGCCATTATATTACTTTTCGAAGCACCAGGCTGGTTAGTATGCAACAGTTGATCCCACTTTTTTTTTTGTTAATTGTGAGGTTGGCTTTGCAGAGTCTGAGGTCTGTATATGGGCTTGATAATTGTGAGCTGATTTTTTTTAATTTATTTATTTATATGATTAAATGGAGGTTCAGAATATTCTCCTGACTGCTACTAATTATGATCATTAGTAGAGGATAACTAAATTATCTGATCTCAGTGTGGCATGCACATAGATAAGTGCAGAGTCACTCAGGCTGGTCTGAATAGTCATTTATTTGCTGTTAAAACAGCACATTTCTTTGTAAAGAAACTATTCAGTGCAGCTGATGAACATATTCAGACACACAATATGTTTCACTAACATTCTAAAGCTTCCTGCTGCAGCAGCAGAGTCACACCTTCTTCAGGTGCTTCTCCTTCTGGGTCACATTCTGGTTTACATTGATTTGGTTGAACTGAGTTTCTCCATAATGTTGTGACAGATATAATGTAAACAATGGCACATGGCATAAGGAGAGGAAGTACTTCCTCCTCTTCCCAAGGTGGGCATGTGGGCAGAGCCAGTCCAGCTCCTTGAAAATCAGCAGATTCTGAATGAAGCTAATGCTTAAATATTCAACTGGCTGAAAATCAAGGACAAGCTGGATTTGTGGCAAAAAGCTTTGTATAGAATGTTTTTGGAAAAAATAAAAACCATGTGAAAGTGTTGAAAAGTTGTGTGACATGACTCCTTTCAGACTCTTTTTTTGAGAAAGTCTGGCTTTTTGGGGTGCTGAATCGGTTGTTTACATTTTCGCTTCAGTTGCCGCGACGCCATCTTAGATATCCCAGAAACCCTTGTGGCAGGTTTCCCAAGATGACGTCAGTTGGCGAAACATAAACACAGTTTGATGGCTCCAAATCCCTGTTTGTTGTCAAACACATTGACTTTGATGTGATCGATGTGGGTTGGAAATGAGTGGAAACGAGTGGTGATGGTCTTGTTTTGGTGTTTTGATTTATTCTCAGTGCAGAAGTGAGACCTTTTATGGGAAGTCGATTTGAAAGATTTTTTTTTTATGGTTTAAAATTCCTCATATTCAATGTGTTCAAACTAGTTTCTGATCCAAGTGTCGGCATGCTGTCGCTTTGAACACAGCAAATAAAAGTCACCTGTTGACTGTAAACAAGCGTCTGTGTGCTTCTTCAGAGTTTCGCCACAAACTCAAACTCGGCAGGAAGGAAACCTGGAAGCCAAACTGTGGCGTCTGTTGTCTTGAATGACCGGTGGAAGCCTTCTTGTCATCTGCGGATCGTGCAGGTGGAGAAGATGTGGAGGAGGGGGGCTCAGATTGTGGCTCTGCTGCTCTTCATAGTGTACTGGGTCCTGGTGGGCTGCACCCTCGCAATGGACCGCTGGAGGTAAGACCGTTTTTGAATTTGTTTTATTTTACTGGCTCTCAAAAGGTGGGACCGTCAGAGGCTACAGAGCGCTGTTACCGTGCATGCACACCTCCGCCATGGGAAAGAGTTCCTTTGGTTCATGCGCCAGTAAAAAACATGGCGGCCCCCGTATAGTGGCACGACTGAGTATGTTTGATAGTTTTAATGTCCTTATTGGTAGTTTTATTTTTTCCACAAACTTGTTCTTTTTTAACTGAAATAGTTCAGAGAAATGTTTTTTCTGAAGTGAGAAATAAGCAGTGAAGTTGAAAAGAAAAAAACGCTTCTTCACAGAAATGTACCTACTATGACACTAAATGACCTGTTTTAGAAACAGTGACTTAGAAGACGACTCGCGAGTTTTACCCTTCAGAATCAGTGCGCGTTCGCATGAAACCAGCAGAGTTTGCAGCGTCTGACCAATCACAAACGCGGAGGAACATTAATTCATCGCCATGACGGCATTGAGTGGTTCTGCGTTCCAGAAATTAATCTTTCTGTAATTGTGTGTGTGACCATGATTATTAAGCTCATTATTCCAGATCAACCCTCATGGAGTTATACAGACTTGAAGTTTTAACCCTTCAAGGATTAAAGATCAAGTAAACCAATCAACAACCCGGTGGGTTCAGAGCTGCTATGTGCATGCCAAGCCTGTAGGGGGCAGTGTAACGAGAAGCATGAAGTCATGATAGGCAATCGTACTCCTGGAAAACAAATTTTAATCATTAAATTCTAATAATTTTTTGGAATAAATGTATTGTTTTGAACATGTTTATAAATAAATCAACAAAGCAATGTAACAAAACAATGTTTAGTTAACAATAAAAAACAATACCTGAACTTAATACCCATCAGAAGTGACATACTCTCTCAAGTCAATATCTCGGCCTGACCCGCCCTACTCTGCTCTGATTGGCCCATCAGTCCTCATGCCGAAATTTGACCAACGTAATCGGTGAATGCAGTGAGTACTCGCCAATCAGAGGCCGCATAGGACGGGTCGTGGCTTCGTCAGTCTAAGGGGGAAAAAAGTAGGCAATATGGTACGACTGAATAGTGGTCGTGGGGGGTGCTGACTACCACTTCTTCTCCTAGGGTGGCCCAGGTGGGAGGTCGGGGGGGCTCCTCAGTGGTGGCAACAGCCTGGTACTGGTCCGACCTGTGGAAGGACTGCTACGAGGACTCCACTGCTGTGGTCAACTGTGTGGATTTTGGGGTTCTGTGGACGGTGAAAGGTGAGACCACTGTTAAAACCAGCGTCTCAGCAAATAGCTCACATGCTATGATGGAACCCCCCACACACACACACACACACACACATACACAGTCTTCTCATTCCTCATGCTCTCGCACCTGACCCGCACCCTTCTCCACTCTCAGCGACGTGTCGACTCTGGGAATCCCCTCCCTCTTCCTGAGTTTTATCAAAGCTGGTTGTCATTTTCACGTTGAGACGGCGGGGAGAGTTGTCGGCAAGCTGCTGACATGACCTAAAAAAGTAACTTGTACTTGTACTTTTAAAAACAAGTGGTCAGTAAAGCAACTCATCAGTAATCAGTTTACTTTTTTTCAAGGCAACTGTGGCAACACTGCCCCGGTGTAACCTGACTTTGCGGGAGACCCTGATATAATCCCTGATGATGCAAGTTACGATAGTGACTGTGTGTGTTTCCGTGTTGCCAGCCTCGGTCCAGGCGGTCCGGGGTCTCCTACTGGCCGGCCTCATCCTCGGCTCGCTGGGCACCGCGCTGACGTTCTTCGGTATGGAGTGCACGCGACTCGGCGGGGACGTAAAAGCCAAGGACAGGATGTTATTAACGGCGTGTGCTTTCCAGACGACCGGCTGTGAGTGTGATCTGTGTACCGTGGCTGTTTCTCTCTACACCTTCCCCCCACACCCCCGCTCCTCTCTTCACGCCTCGTCTCCCACGTGTCGTCCAATCTCCCCGCATGCAGGCGTTTCGGCCGTGGCGGCTTATTCTGTGTACGTAAATACAGTGGCCGCGGCTGTTCTACACAGCAGAGTAGATCCGACTGACCTGAGGTAACCCGCAAGTCCAAGCAACCCTCGTTCTTTAAACCAGTGAAGCTTTGGTTCTGTATGTGTTCTCCCCTCAGCTACCAGCTGGGACCCCCCCTGTACGTGGGCCTGGGGGGGGCCGTCCTCGTCTTACTGGGATGTGGAATTCAATGTGCAACTGCCTGCAGAGTCAAGCAGCCAAACAGGTTTCTGAATAAAACCCTGCCGAGAGTCTGTCGGCTGGACAAAAAAAGTTATTTCCACTGCGCAGTACGGTACAATAAGGCATGATAAGGTACAGTGAGGTACGGTACGGTGCGGTAAGGTAAGGCACCCGAGTAAAGCTGTGAGCCTCCGTTCTCTGGCACACAGCTTGGAAAACTCTCATTTTGAACAGTAGCTTTCGGCTCCTGCTGAATCTCCTCTCCTGTGCTCTACCGTATTATACTACCCTGTCCTGTGCTGTAACGTATTGTACTACCCCGTCCTGTACTGTACCATATTGTACTACCCAATCCTGTGCTGTACCGTGCCAGCAAATACTGTGATGTGGAAACGAGGCTGAAGTGTTTCTGACTGGACGTTGTTCTTACAGGAGAGGAGACTCGACCAAAGAAGAGTCAAGGAAGGTGGATGGCGAGTCAAACAGATGGAGAGTCACTGCGTATAGGATGGCTTCAGTTGTGGTTGTTTGACTCACCCGGTCATATAGAATCTGTGTATTTAATTCCATTTTAATTAACAACGCATTTAGATAATCGTTGAATAGTGTAATTCTTTGAATTTCGAACGAAAAGAAATGTAGCTAAAATACATCCAATTCTTTAAGCTTTAAATCATGATATATTTGTCGCTTTGGTGAGTTTAAGAGTTTTTCCACAGAGTCAATGATAATTTCAGTATAAAAGGTTTAAATGTAGTTTCCTTTCAGTGTAATTCAGTGTTTGCTTGAAATGCAACATAAAAAATGAAAGAAATGACTTCTTTGCCATTTTGGCTGGTTTTTGTTGCGCTCAACACAAATGCTGAGCTCTGCTGCTCATCCCACAAATGCATGCAGTGACATAACGCTTAAAGGAAGCAACAGTCAACAAGATCAGATTACACCCGCATGGCAAAATGTTACGCGGGTGTAATCTGCATATCTGCAATCTGAGGATGATATCACCTTTTCAAAAGCTGTCTCTATAAACTCTCGGTGAATCCGCCATATATACAGTATATATATGTAGGGATTTCTTACCTCATAAGGATCACTATTTGTGTTGTTGTTGGCTATCGATAATGATTAATGATAGTTATTAATAATGTTATTGAAATTTAATCTGATCTATATCAGATACCTCGGAGCTCCACCTGTCTTAACAGGAAATTATAGCCAAGTCAGTTATATCAGTCTCATAAGATATAGTAAACAGTTAATCAGGAATTTGAATTAATAGTTAAATTAATTACAATTACCAGAATAAACAGTAAAGGTTGAAGTATTTTGGAGTTCCAAAAATTATATTTATTTACAGTGAATACAAGTAAAACACAGATTCTAACCACTTATATACAGCTGTGTGTGTGTGTGTGTGTGTGTGTGTGTGTGTGTGTGTGTGTGTGTGTGTGTGTGTGTGTGTGTGTGTGTGTGTGTGTGTGTGTGTGTGTGTGTGTGTGTGTGTGTGTGTGTGTGTGTGTGTGTGTGAAGAGAAAAAGAGAGAGAGAGAGGTGGAGGGAGTCTATGTGTGAGACGTGTGATGGAACTACAAAACAAGATGGCGGATCACAAGAAACTACATTCAAATGGAGGTTATCAGAGAGCAGGAAGTCTGTCCTGGGTCTCCACCATGTGCTGGGGAACAATGGAACATCCTGTGTGTCTCTGCTAGAGAACCATTTCGAAAATGAGTTTATGTGAATGCGATTTGTCTTGTTGATGGTGTTCGGTTGCGGTGTGATGTTGTCTTTGATGTGATATGTGTAGGATTGTGAGTTAACAAGTTAGTAAAACAAAGATTAGCATGCAGACCCTGTGTCTGTGGCAGAGCTAACGGTGGTTTACAAGTTGATAACGGTGCCTAATATCATTATCAAAAGAACGCAATCACTGTAACAGAATCAACACATCTTCATAAAGTTAAACAGTTCTATGCATAGCATCAGGTTTAACTAATCTCAGGTAAAGCCCAGTTGTTCCCACTTCCTTGAAGGAGTTCAGTTGTTGTCCTGCTGGAGGGAAGCTGGTGTCTTCTCCTGTAGTTAGCACCTCCTGCTAACTGTGGTTTGCTGGTTCTGCAGGCTGAGGAGAAGAAGATGAAGTTGATGTTTCAGGAGTCCTTCTTTGCAGCTCCTGGTTGTTCCTTTTGTCCAGACTGAGGAGCTGGTCGCTCAGGTCTGTGATGGTTTTCCTGCTGGTTGAGGAAAACACAAAGAAGTTCTGTGAGGCGTCGTTTCCCTGGTGCCGTCCTGGAGAAACTGGTTGGTTTTCCTTGGTTGATGGGAGATCAGACTCTGGGTGCTGGTTTCTGGGTCCGGGGAAGGTCTGACCCTCATGGTCGGTCAGCAGAGGAGTTGAGGAGTGAAGGCCCCTGGTTGCAGGCCTCTGGTGTTAGATGTATGCTAACACTGAGTGAGTTACCTCCAGCAACCCACCTACTCGGAGTCTTCGCTGCAAGAGAGTTGCTGGTTTCGCAGCCTTTTGTTGCACGTGTGGATTCGAAGGTGTCGAATCCTGAGAGCTTCAACCAATCAGTGACTGGCTGAGTGCATGGGGGAGCGTCTTGTGAGCAGAAAGTGGGGGAGGAAGGTCCTGCAAAAGGTAAAAGGTCCCCCACACTGGGTGTGATGGTCAATCACATTCCTGGGTCAGAATTCATGTCATGACTGCGTATCATGACAAATGAAAATTGTCTTTCCTTAGAAATGAACAAACTTTCTGTGGTCTTGTGAGATCCCAACATATATATGTTCAATCATTAATTTCAGACCAGGTTGTTATATATTATTACATTTATATTTTCATAGTTTGAAAGAAGTGATGTGATAAATTCAAGGCAAATCCTAATAAATGCCTAAATGTTTGATCATTTTCTGTTTTTTGGCCATAAACGGAACTACTCAGCTTTTTAAATGTAATCCCCATCCGCAAATCTGTAATCTCGATTGAAGCAAATTCAGAGCTCATGTTTGAACGAATGATGGCTTGGAATAAGTTCAAAGAAAAAAACAAAACACTATTACATTTTTATATTTGCCTAAATCTACAATATTTTTCAAAATGGCCAACTTCCTGATACGTTTTCAATATATGTGTTGGAGTAGGCGAAATGTGATATGCACAGAATTTTTTTACATTTTGCAGGTGGCACTGTTGAGCCATTTTGCCAGTCACGTGTGTGATTCTCCATGATAATCAAATTTTTCTCCAGCTCTGATGTGTGTGCAAAGTTCTGTAACTTTTCAAAACTGTTCAAGCCCTAAAAAAATGTGTTCGTCTTGTAGGGAGGATAACAATAGTAAACCCCTGTGTTCAATAGGCTCAGAATGTAATTAAAAAGCACGAGTCACAAATACTCTTTTCACTTTAATAGAAATTACTTTTGTTTCGGGTAAACATATTGAGTTTCTCGTCTGTGGGAATGAAAACAGTGAGGAAAACCAACATGAGGGCTGCTGACTGGACAAAACCATCTCCCCGATAAGAAACGCCACACCGCTGCTCTGACTGTCAGCTCAGTCTTGATTCCCACAGTTTTCCCTCCCGGCTCGCGGACCGGAGGACCGGAGCTCACCATGAAGTACCGCACGGTGGTCATGTACGTGGAGATCGGCTGCTTCGTGTCCTGCCTCTGTGGCTGGATCCTGGTGTGCTCCACGCTGCCCACCGAGTACTGGACCTTCTCCGAGGTGGGCAGCATCGTGCTCACAACCTCCAACTACTACTCCAACCTGTGGAGGGACTGCATCTCCGACACCACAGGGGTGTCCGACTGTAAGGACTACCCCTCCCTGCTGGCGCTGCCCGGTAAGACAATGAAGGATCTACAGTCAGGGTTCCCACAAGTTCAATTTAAAACTTTTAAAGACTATTTTGAACAGAATTTACTGTCGATTACGCCGTCCGGAGGGCGATTTGTCTTGTTGCTGCCGCTGGACAAGGTCCTCCAGCTGGTTCACGTCTAAACGCTCATTCAGAAGGTGAAGTCTGCTCGTTGTGAAGTGGGCAGGTAACTCAGGGGGTCATGAAGTTGTTTGGGGTTGTCAAGACGTTTAGGTTCAGGGGTCATGAAGTTGTTCAGCAAGGTGTGAGGAGTCGGTTCAACTATATTTATATAGAACAACATACAACACCATCATTTGTAGGTGATTTAACAGAAAGAAACCCACAAAACAAACACATAAACCCATCTTTTGGGGTCTGGGTTGAAGGGAGTCGTGCTTGTTGTTTTGTTGCCACAAGCTGGATCTGGTTCTGAGCCATTACGTTTGGAGATTGTGAAGCGGGTAGTGTTTAAAGAGATCATCCCTCTGAGTTTGTTGTCACGTACGAAGTAGGTCAGTGGTTTGATGATTCGAGCATCTAGAATCTGAGTGTGGAGGAGGACGTTGAGTCTTTCGAGATAGATAGATAAATAAAGAAATGCCACGACTATAAATAAAAAGAGTCAAGAAATATAATGAATAAATAAGATAGAGTGCAATGTTTCTTAATGATACGGTGGTGTTGGTAAAAGAGTTTTATAAAGTAGTTAAAAAGTCCCATATGATACAGTTTTTCAACAATGTGACATCAGTGTCAGAAGTCCAACCCCATTGTATTCAAATTGTATTTTCACAAACCAGCCTTACTGCTGAATTTCAGTCTAAAAGTCCGTCTCGTGAGCTCTACAGAGAACAGGTTGTTTCTGTGTCTGTCCATGTCTACTCCGGGCTCGTCTTGGGGAGAAGAGCTACACGGTGTTTCAAATTCAGTGGTTTCCCTGTTAACTGGTGCCCCTTTAGTGTCCCACATTGCTGCTAATAACAGATGTTAAACACCCGATGGAAATGCACAGCTGTCTTGAAGATGGACACTGAAGGAAGCTGGCCACCATTTAACAGGGAAACCGGTACAATGTGCTGAAGTTTACAATAGGTTCAGTGCTATAAAAGCTGTCATTCAACCAGTTTGACCAGAATGTGACCGAGAAGGAGAGGCTTCTGAAGGCGTTGAGTTAAAAATATTGCGTGTCTAATATGTTACTTAGTTTGGTTGTATGCGTTATTACAGTTACTAGCAAGTAGCTAATGCTAGCTCCTGCTCACTCTTACGATTCTTCCTGTTAGACCTGTGTAGAAGTTTGAAAGTGAGTATCTACTTCTATGGGGATTGGTTATTTCCCCTCATGATGTCATGAAGGGAAAATCTCTGATTCACCTGTATGAATAAACATTCACTTATAGCTCAGAGTTAAGAGTAACAAAGTCACAACAAAGGAATAGCAAAGCAGTGCTAATGTTTTACGGGGGTGTCGGTTTAAAATTGAGGTTTAATAGATGACGTTATGGTGAAAAGTGAAGGGATCCAACAAAATCCTAAAACCTCCATCTTTGACCGTTAGTTAAAGAACCAAACCATATCCTGGAGTTGTACTTTTGCTAATGAAGTGTTTTGCTTCTTTTGCTGTACCTGTCTCTTTGCAGTTTTCTTGCATGCCTGCAGAGCGCTGGCGGTCTGTGCTGTCATCACAGGCTTCTTCGGAGGCGTCCTCGCCCTGATCGGGATGAAATGTACCAAAATAGGCGGCTCAGAGATCGCCAACGCCAGGGTGACGTTTGCTGGTGGTTTGACGTACCTGGCTTCAGGTGAGTCTCCTCCTACCTTCTGATGTTGTTCAAACTTGACTGTTGGTGTTGACCGTGTGGAACTTCCTGGTAGGATTCTGTGCTTTGATCACGTACTCCTGGTGGGCCAACAAAGTCATCACAGAGTTCTTGGACCCAAATTTCAGGGCACAGAAGTGAGTCCTTTCAAAGTAATGAGGTGGGAATCAATGACAATGATGATCAAGTACAGTCAAAATGACTGAAGAGAACCTTCTTTGTTGTTTAGGTTTGAAATTGGAGCGGCGGTTTTCGTTGGTTGGGGAGGCTCCACTCTGCTCATCTGTGGCGGGGCGGTGTTGACCTACTTCTCAGGAAAAGAAGGGCTCCCATCCAGGTAAAACTAAAGCTGCGTAGTATGGCACAGATACAAGATACAATGATACAAGGTAAGGTAAGATATGGCACAGTACGGTACTGGATGATACAGGAGTATGTGTTTCTACTCACAATAGTACTGAAAGTACCATGCCCAACCCTTAACATTTTTGGTCACCCTACGTTGAGGTACTGAGAACATCGGTACGGTCCCATAAGGAGGAGCGACAAAGCAGCCGTCTGCTGAGAGTTTGGCCTGGGTACATGTTGCCTTACCATACCATGCCATACCATAGTATGGCATGGTATGGTAAGGCAACATGTACCCGTACTGTACGTTGCCTTACCATACCACACCCTACTGTCTGTCGTACTTCACGACACCTTACTGATCTGTAACATACCTTGCATTACTGTGCCTGTATCATTCCGTAGTTACTCTACCTTATCAAACCGTGTCATACATTACCATACCTTACGATACCATGGCGCAAATAAGGCTTTCAACCTGACTCTTTCTTCCTCTACGCTCCTGCACACTCTCACCTCTCTAACGTCTGTTCCAACTCCTTCAGTTCCTCCAATGAGTCACGCAGACCAGCAACTTACGCCTCCGCCCGCACCCGACGGACCTACATGCGACCGGCCACGACTTCCAGAGTGACCCTGGTCCCGCCGCTGTTCTACGAAGGCAAGAGGAGCCGGGCGACCAGAACAGCAACGACAGCCAGAACGGCAACGACAGCCAGAACGGCAACGACAACCAGAACTGGGCAAAGCTTCCCCAGGGACAGTTTCGTCTGACGTACTGAGGGAAGTGTCCAACTCAAAAATGATGCTGGCTCCAAGGTACTACCAGAACAGAAGAGATTTTCCTTTGTAATTTTTTCAATTCGTACTCTTTGATTCTAACACATCTGTTGGTTTGGATAACGAGAGCTAACTAGTCAGCATTGCGCTCTTCCAGCCAAATAACTTGTAAATATTCGTTTACAAATGTTTTAACCTCGATAAAATTTTGGTTCAATGTTAATGGAGGCTGCACGAGATATTGCGCTTTTATCATTTACACACTTTCAACATGTGAAATCCAAATCACCTGCAATGTAAAACAGCTTTTTTAAACAATCATTTCAAGAATTCCATGACTCCCTTTTTTTCAAACATCCAGTAAAACGATGTTTCTCATATATACGTTACCTGCTGAGAAGTTTGATTTAATAGCTTTATAAATAAAGTTTCCATCAAAACATTTTCCATCTCCTTGTTTCTCTGCATGTGACTGAATGACCAAACAAACAAATGACCGAATTACATTTGAATGTCTTTTATTGCTTGTATAAATATTTCCTATACAAAGTCTCTGCTCCAGATATATAAAATGTGACGTTACGTACAAAAGTTGACACAAACTAGTAACGCTCAGTGTCGAGGTAAACTGTGGCTTCAGGTGAATTCCCTTTGCAAAGTATTGCTGGTGTCTGTTGTCTGCACAGCTTTCAGTCTCATTGTCCATACTTTTTCCACATATTTTGCCAAACAAGAAATGCCAACATTTTTTCCAACAAAAGGAATTCTTAAATTCAGTAGACAATAGAACATGAAATGAAATCCATCCTCCACCAAACAGAAGTCACAAACATTACGTGGCCTGTTCTCTGTAATGACCCACATCAACCTCTCGGGGCAGCACTCCTGCCCTGAACTGAGCACAGAGACCTCTTTCTTCTTTTTAAATTACAATTAACATGAACTTCTGTGGACAAACAATCTTTAAACTGAATGTAACTTGGGCTTTATCCAAAACTATGCGTATGGAGAGTTGTCCATCTGTACCTAAATCTGGTTGTCCGAAGTTAGAGTTGTCAATGTGTAAAAGAATTTGTCAACGTGAACCTGAATCTGAAAAGTCTACGCGTTCTAATACAAGTGCTGAGAATACAGACAACTCGCCAGTGACGAGTCGGGCAGTTTCACAATTAGCTGTCACAAAGTGATATAACTCCACATGAAAAGGTATGTGTACTTCATTGTAATGTTTATTTTTGGACTCAATAAAAGTGACTCAGGAAGTGTCTCAAGGTAACTCATAGCAAGGAGTTGACAGCAACTTTTTCAGATTCAGATTCAGATTCAGATTCAGATTCACTTTATTAATCCCTTGGGATGACTCCCTCAGGGAAATTCGAGTTCCAGCAGCTTTCGCAGGACAGGAACAGCACACAGAGCAAAGAATACAAAATAAATAAAATAGGATACCGTAAGTCTAAAAAAATAAAATAAAATAAGATAAATAATTATGTACAATATTATGTAGACTCTTCACTAACCTTAACCAAGTAGAAATAGCAAAAGAATAAGAACTCCAAATAAAATATAAAGTGACAGTGACATTAAAAATGCACTGTGATTACAGTCAGGGTCATGAGTTGGGTAGCGTAGCTGCTACTTCCCATCTGTCCTCAGACCCCTCTGACCCCTCCCCCCCTCGTAGTGACGTCGCTCTTAAGAAAAAGCTTAGAATTCCTCGAAATGTAAGACTTTTCTGAGAATTTTTTTCTTACTAAGATAACATCTTCATAAGTAACATCTTAGCACAGCGGTTGTAAACATTTTGCTGTTTACAACCGCTGTGCGCTTCCAATCAGAGCAGGTTGAACTGTGGCATTTTATTATTTTCTCTCTCTGGACACGTCAGCTTCTCCAGCCTCACCAACTGTTTCTGCTTCACTCCCTCTCGACGAAGCAACAACACCGTGAACCAAAGTCTTTTATGCTTTTTTAGATGTTTTTCTTTTCAGAATTATCTTTTTAAACCTTTTTAGCCATTGTAGTTAATTGTGCAGATCATTTAATCTATTTCCATGATTTCTTTTTCCTATTTTTCTCTCGATATCTCCATTTGGGCAGTTTTAGCAGGTTTTACCACATTTGGCCATTATTAGCAGTTCAAGTAATTTCAGATGTAGATATTTTAGCAGTTTGAGACATTTTATCAGTTTTCTAAGCTGTTCTTCCGTTTTTAACACGTTTGAGCAGGTTCGGACCAACTCTAATTTGCCCCGTCCCAAGTTCCTGATGTGTTTTGTGACGTCGCTAGAAGCTGCGGGGCAAAAAGCCAAGGTCACAGAGGTACAGAGGAAAGGCTGCTGGCCGTACGGTAAGAGTCTGGACTTTGTGGTTGTAGAGGAACTCCCTCTCCCTGCGCATGCCGTCCCGGCTTTCGTCGATCTTGCGGTCCATGCGGGATATCTCTTCGGCCTTGAAGCGTTCCAGTTCCTTCAGCAGGTCCTTGTGCAGCGCCTGCTGCTGCTCCTCCCGAGCCGCCTTGGCCTCCAGCGCCTGCTGCTGCTGGACGACCTGCTCCTTCAGGCCGCTGATCTCAGACTTCAGGCCGTCGATCTGGGACTTGTCCCCTTTGGACTGCAGCTCTGCACGAGACAGCAGGAGGAGAAAACCGCCTCAGTGACCCGCTTTCAAAAACCAGGCGCTGCAGACGACTGCTGACCGACTTACGGGCGTTGAACTCTTATGAAAATGGCTGAGTAGTGCACAATCTGCTTCATATAGTTGTGTTTCATAAATCACCTAATGATTGCAAATCAGACCATTCTATTATTGTTTATTCCACTATGAATATCAAGATACACCAAACCATGTGTCCAGTATCAGAACTGCATGTATGAAGTTTGCAGGAAAGAAAACCAAGTGAAGATCAGTTCAGTATTCAGCGAGCTATGCTTGATTAAAGTCTCTCACCCCAACCCTAACCCTAAAACGTGCAAAGTTTCAGGCAGAACAGCACACGTTCAGGCCATTTACAGCAGCGACCCCCACTTTACAAAGAGAATTTGTTAAACATCAGTCAAAGATAACACAAGTAATCATAAAATGCAGTTTTTAATTGAAGGGTTTTATTGACGAGGAAGAAAAAGTGAAGTCAAGTTCAAAGTAAAGTCGACCAAAAGATCCTGAAAAGCTGCAGATAGAAAACAGAAACAGAGAAACAGAGAAAACAAATCTATCAGTGTGGAAAATGTTCTAAGCTTTGGGACTCCAGAGAACCGCAGTGAGAACCGTTATCCACAAATAGCGAAAACACAGAACAGTGGAAAAGTGATAAATGGCTCTTTTGGTCATAAAGGTTGCAAACCGCTGCTCTACTTTGTGTTTCGACCTCAAAACGAGACGGCCTTAAACCAGTACAATATATTCTGAAGTTCAACCTTTCAAACTCATTTTGAATTAATAATAGCCCTGAAGATGTGCAAATGCATTCAAAGCATGCTAAAATCAACTTTTACAGAGAAAATAGGAACCAAGAAGCATCAGAAAGTGTTAACTGTATTGTTTTCTTTTACACAAACGGCCGTCAAACCTCATCTAATCGTCGTCTTTGGGCTTCAGCGGCTCCTTCATCTGAAGAGCTCTGTCGGAACTGACGCACTCGTCGTCGTCGTCGTCGTCGTCGTCGTCGTCCGTCTCGTTGGTGGCGTACGAGCCTTTCTGTCTGGACAGACACCACAGCAGCACGGCGACGACGCAGATCTGGACCAGCAACACCAAGCTGATGATTCCTGTACCAAGTCAACGGCGCCACAATGTTAGCGGCGCGGCGGCGACGCTCAGCGGGAGGACGGAGCTTTTTCTCTCACCTCCGATTAGAGCTGCCAGGTCTGCGATGTCGGAGTGCGGCGCTGCAAACGCAGAGACACATTCAATTAAGGCCCCGTTTCCATGGCAACGTTTCATGTGACAACACCTTGACTGTTAAAGAGAAGTGATATGAAAACATTACACATCTCGTCTTCAGAGAAACAGTCGCCACACATGCAAATTAGTTGTAAATCTACAGTTTCACTCCCCTGAGCACAGAATTGTGCAATTTTTATGAATATTTCTACTGTTTTAACTGTTTTCGTTCACAATTTTAAGTCTCAACCTTCTTTTCCGGCTTTTTCTGACACAATTTTGACACTTTAGCTGTTTTATTTCCTGATTTCAAGTTTCCAACTTTCTTTCAGTGTTTTCTAGACAATTTAGAAATTTCAACATTTTTAAACTCTTGTTTTTTTTCAAACGTTTTAGGTTTTTCAGCTGCCGCTGCAGTTCTCCCCCCCATTTCTTGTTGTTATGCTATTTTCCCCATTTTAAAAGCCCCTTTTAGCCAAGAAAAGCCTGTTGAACATGACTTTTTGTTCACGAATCAAATGAAACCAGGATATCATTTAGCGAAAGCTTCATGATACAGAGGAGCTAAAGAGCCACAGGATGTCCAGGTTTGGTCCAAACAACCAGCGATGATCCCAGTGTCAAAGCAGAAGCTTCCAGTGTGAGTACCTGGCGCTCCGATCCTGGTCACCAGGTCAGAGTTGGAGTACGGAGGAGACGTGTGTCCTGCTCTGCCAGGCGCCGCGCTGGACGAGCTGTATGCGTTCATGCTGACGGCCAACCTGCACCCAACAAAGACCTCAGCCTCAAATATGAAGATGGGACACTTTTTAAAAAATAAAGAAAACAGTTGGGTCGACTGAATTGACTGGCTTCAGATGGAAACATCTGAAGGAATCAAGTTCTTTGAACTTCTTTGAAGTTCTTTGAACTGAAGTCGATGAAGGTTCAAAAAGAAGCAATTCAGTGTAAACATCAGGCGTCCTCATGTTCTGTGATGTTTAATTGTTTTCAAGCTGCACAGATTACACGATTGTTCAAGAGGTTAGTAATTATTTATCACAACAGAGGAGAAACTCAGTGTTTATGGACACTTTATGATAGAAAATATAAAAAACAAATGGCAAGAAACTCACCAGTTCTGCAGGCAGCTCTGTATTCAGCAAGAAGAGTATGCTGCGCGTGCGCACACACACACACGCACACACACACACACACACACACACACACACACACACACACACACACACACACACACACACACACACACTCTACCTCCGGTTAAAAGAAAAAACAAGCTCGTAATTTGCCGATTACACAAACAGATGAAGAGAAAAAGGTTAAATAAGTGGAGTGAATGGTAAAGTGACCTGTTTGAGCCACTAGGGGGCATCATTGTCACACGTTTTCAAAAGTCCTACATTCAACTGTTTCTCTTCTCACTGTTCTGTCAAACTGTCACGTGGCGGATCGATCCAATTATCGGCATTTGGATCGATTTGGAACGATACAGATGCCATGAGATCGATGCTTAGCTTCAGTTTCTCTCCTGTATTCATCCATCCTAAAGACTCCATGCGGTTTAAAGTGAAAATATTAGTCATTTCCAGTTTATCTTTAAGAACATACTTTTGCAAAAGCCATGATTACTAATTGTTTATGCATTTTTTAAATTTCTTTCTTGGAGGTTTTTTCACCGAAAGAATCTGCAAACCAGCCGCCTGCATCACCTGCTGTTTTCAATAAGCGACTGCAACGTTGCCAACGCCACGCTTGTCACCATGGAAACCAATGGATTACAAGGTTATTTGATCCACAACATCACTACTTTGACATTTGATCCCCAACTGCCGACCAGGATAATGACATCACTGCGTCACGTGACATATCAGAGGATGGGGAATTGAAAACTGAACATTTTTGCGTTGGTTTGACATCGATTGGATTAAAACCGACCGAGTTATGAAGAAAAAAATGTATTTGACATTTTTGGGGCCGTGACCTTTTGACCTTATCGCTCTCTAAATTGGATAAAGACAAATCTTCCCTGCAATTCAAGTCAATAGTTGATTTGTGAAAAGCTGTTAAAGTACAGACACACTAACAGCGGGATAAATAAACAACTGTTGTTGGCGACGGTGAAAAAAGGACATTTCAACTCACACCCGGAGTCATAAATGAACAATTTAATTCTCTTCAGTCACATCCAAACAAGGCCAGCAGTACACGTTTCAGAATACACATCATCAAACACCTCCTTGGTCAACATCTTTACATAATTCGATTGTTTTATTTTTATCCTCGCCTTGAGTCTTAATGTTGAAAGGATTGATTTAAACTCGGTTACAGTGTAAGTGCTTATACATTTAATCAGAGTCTGTAGTTTGTTTGGGCCATTTTCCCCATTTAACGTAAAAGATCACACAGCAACATGAAGCATTTATCATCTTTCTTCTTTAAATTCCAAAGTTAAATCTGACAAGTTAGAAATAAAAATCAGACTTTCAACCTTAATCAGTTGGTTGATTTCTCTCTAGCTACAGTCGGAATGATTTGTCCAGAGCCAGGCAGCGAGAAAAACAAACGACACACTGTACATATTAATTATGAACCACTGAACTTGATTTTTATACACAATCCTAACAGATACAGGGAGTTTTTACTCGCTATGCAAATATTGTGACTCCTTATTTCCAAGTCTTTTGGGGGGAAAAAAAGATTAATTTCTGATTCCTTATTCTTATCAGCGCCAACACTGAAAAAAGAAAATAGTTGGAGTAACGTAATTGTTTCAGTAACATCTAAATGAGGGAAGTTCTATTAACTTAACAAATGATATTAAGTTGGAAGAATTTGATTCCAACTATTTATTTTCCCCATTACTAGCCTGTAATTTTATGATTTATCTGCTTTTTATTTTGGCACTCCAAATATATAATCTAAAAGAAATCACAAAAAAAATGTCCCATACAAAGCGGATGTGAGGGGGACATCATGGAGGAGGTTAGCGTCTGTTGCCATGGAGATGCTGAGACCAAGCGAGAGGCAGACGCATAGATTTTCATAGTGTATAAATCATTTTGATGACGTTTATCGAAAGGGTTAATAACACAGATAATGATGTTGGTTATATTAGTCACATTTTTTTTTATTTTGTTTCGTAGTCAAAAGTTTTTTTTTTAATCTTTTGATTATTCCAAAGCTTTCCGACGTACCAGAAACGTTCTCTTTCTCGCTCTTTCATTGCCGTACATGAAATCCAGTTATTTTGAACAAAACCTTACAAATTACTTCATTTCCAGCTGCAAGTCTGTCGCCATATAAAAATAATAATAATAATAATAATAATAATTAGGATATTGAAAGTGACATTAGGAGAAGTGCAGAAAAAGGTTCTAGTTTCTCTAAACAAATGTGCAATGAAGCTATTCACACGTTTGTTCGACTTTCAGGAGTCGGTGACTATTTCAACGGCGAAAATTATGACCACTTAAGCCAGAAAAAGAAAATAATTGGACCGATTGCTTCAGTTGGTAATGTCTAAATCAGAGTTCGGCAACCTGCAGCTCTTTACATTTTCTAAAATTGTCTTAAACTACGCTCAAAACGGCAAAAATACAGAAATAGCTGGAATTGCCCCCATAATGTATAACATAGCTAAAACTACTGAAATGATCATATTAAAAAATACAGTAAAAATGGTGAAACTCAACTGGTTAAAATTGGTGGTACAGAGGGGGGGTTTTTTCGGGTAAAGAAAAAAATGAAATAGTTAAAGAAAAAAAATTGAATGCAAAAGGAGAAAAGATGCTAGAGCTCAAACAGTGGCTATAAATAATGAAATAGCTCAAGTGGCTAAAATAACCAAGTACACACAACAAAGCGGGAAAATGCACAAAAAAGCGAGACAATTCATGAAAAATAGAGGAAAAAGCTTGAAAAATGCCTAAAACGGCTAAAAATATAAGAAAATCCATCTAAATGGACACTTTATGAATGCAACCTGATTTTTTTGTTTGTGTAGCATTTTTGTTTTTCTTCATTTGAGAGAATTAATTGTTTTCAGACAAATTCAATTTTGGGGGGGGGGGATTCTGAAACCGACTCTTTTGGTCATGAAGGTTCACAGAGACCTGGAATAAATGAATCAAGTTCTTCCAACTTAATTGAATTCATGAACTTTAGATGTTTCCAATTGAAACAATTAAGTTGGTGCGACCCTTTTCTTTGACATTCGAGACGCCTGCGGTTGTGTTACCAGAGTTGGCCGGAGTTGTTGTTGCCTCGGAGGCGTCCACGGTTTGTGCGTTGCTAAGTTTTCTCGCGTTCTCGTAAGTCACCGCAGCTTTTTCTTTCTTTTTTTTTTCCCCCCGTCCTTTTTGTCCTCCTGTCCGGACGCCTCACTCGTCCTCGTGCTCGAAGAATTCGTGGCAGCAGACGGTAACCACGGAGACAAACGTCATGAACTCTTGGAAGTCGCACTCGGAGTCGCCGTCGGTGTCCAGGCTCTCCATCAGGCTGTCCAGCGAGGCCTGGTCCTTCACGTGCTGCAGGGGACGGAGGGAGGGAGGGAGGGAGGGAGGGGGGGAGGGAGGGATGGGGTCAGATCGGGACACCCGACGATAAAGTGGAGCAGCACAAGTTTCTCAGGCTCACCGCCATCAGGTCGGGGAGCTCGTCGTGGAGCAGGTCCTTCAGCTCACTCTTCTTCAGCTTGTGCTTGTCTCCATCTCGCTCCGCGTACTTCTGGAACACGGCGATGATGGCGGCCATCGAGGTCTCCAGGTCGGTCATTCTTATCGAGCTTCGGTGAGTGGACATAAAAAGTTAAAAGAAGTTTTTTGGGTTTTTTTGTTAATTATATCGACAAATCAAGTGGGAGAGCTCTTACCGGGGGGGTGAGTGCAGCCGGACGTTGTGTTTCCAGAAAGTGGAGGCAGGCGATGGACCGGAGGCTTTATACTGCCTCGGGGTGAGGGAGGTCAGCCGGTCCGTCACACTCACTGCTGACCAATCGGGTCTGTCCACCTCCCCTCACTCCACTGAAGGGAAGGGGGGGGGATCACCTCTTCAAAGATCTCTGCTGGATTTGAACAAGACGTCTCAAAGGAAAGTGTTTTTTGGGGGGGGGGATTTTTTTTGTGAAAGTCTTCAATTTGTGTTTTTAGAGATTAGACGCTGTGGAAGTCGGTCAGGAGGTCAGACCCTCAGAAAAACATCACGAATTGTCGACGCCATCGCAAAACCCCAACAATCAAAAACTACATTTTAACCAAGAATGATAACAAAAATCAGAAGCCAGTCTTTTGATCACTGAGAGGTTAAAATTCAGGTTGGAAAAACACTGGAAAAACATATAAAACGTCTAGAAACCAGTTAGAAATCGGTGTGAACCTCATCGGGAACCAGAATGAACGCGATCTTAAACTTTGGGTCAATAGAACTGTCTATCAACCTCCAGGGAAGGCTGGAAGAACCTTTTTTGACACACAATAGATAAAACATGTTCACATTTTTAAGAAGAAAAGCAAACATGATTTGTAAATCTAAGAGGATTTGTTGAGTTTTAATGTAACAACTAAAGATATTTCATTGCATTTTGCAAAATGTCATTTAATATCGTCAAAATGATATAAGATTTTAATAACAAATTTTAATGAAAATTCACATTATACAATAAGAAGGAATCGTATTGATTTAGGATGTGGTGTTCTGCAAGCATCTATTCTGGGGCCACTATAGTTGTAATTCTCACCAATTATTTTCCTGTTAATTATTTTTGATGAGAAAAAGTGATCATAATTGATAAATACACATAATTGTTCAAGTCACATCAGAAGGGTCGTCTCCCAATCAGAAGGTTGCAGGTTTGATCCCCATCTCCACATGTTTGAAGTGTCCTTGAGCAAGACAGTGAACCCGAAACTATCCGTTGTCAATTTTTATAGGTTTATTGTCCATTTTTGGAGTTTTATTGTCCATATTCTTAGTTTTACAGTCTATATTGGTAGTTTTATCATCCCTATTGGTAGTTTTATGGTCCATATTGGTTTTCATAGTTTTATTGTCCGTATTGGTAGTTTTATCATCCACATCCATAGTTTTATTGTCCATATTTGTAGTTTTATCATCCATATTGGTAGTTTTATAGTTCATATTGATAATTGTATCGTCCATATTTATATTTTTATTGTCCATATTCAGAGTTTTATAATCCATATTGCTAGTTCTATTGTCCATATTGGTAGTTTTATAGTTCGTATTGGTAGTTCTATCATCTTTATTGGTAGTTTTATCATCCATATTGGTAGTTTTATAGTTCAGATTGGTAGTTTTATAGTTCAGATTGGTAGTTTTACAGTTCAGATTGGTAGTTTTATAGTTCACATTGGTAGTTTTATCATCCATATTGGTAGTTTTATCATCTTTATTGGTAGTTTTATAGTTCGTATTGGTAGTTTTATCATCAATATTGGTAGTTCTATCATCTTTATTGGTAGTTTTATAGTTCGTATTGGTAGTTTTATCATCCATATTGGTAGTTTTATAGTTCATATTGGTAGTTTTATCATCCATATTGGTAGTTTAATAGTTCAGATTGGTAGTTTTATCATTCATATTGGTAGTTTAATAGTTCAGATTGGTAGTTTTATAGTTCATATTGGTAGTTTTATCACCCATAGCCCGGAGCCTACCATCTCTCCTCTGCCCCCCTCCCCTGGGGTATCTGCTGCCTCACAAAGGCCCGTTTGGGAGGAAGCGTGTGGCCATGCATGTTAATGAAGACGCTCTTTTCATGGATCTAGCCGGTTAGACGTGAGCCCACCATGGCATAAACAGAGATCGCCAATGCCACATCACCCCCCCCACCCCATTCCCCACCCGGCAAACAAACACCTTGGGGGGGAAACATACACCAGTCACAGGTTATTTTTTACTAAGCAATAAAAAAATTAAAAAAAATACAATATGTCAGATCATAGTTCACCTCCTCCTCTGTGATCTCTGACCCCCCCCCCCCCCCCCCCCCCCCCTCCTCCTGCCCCTCCCGCCGAGAGTGTTGGACAACAGAATCGACTGTGGCTCTGATAAAGTGTATCTTTGTGCGGAGATAAATCCGGAGCTCACGCGGCCGTCCACACACCACCGCGTCGTTGTTCTCCTCAAACACTGAAACTCTGTTCGAGCCTCTTCATTTCTCCGTCTGTGTGACTTCTGCTTGTCTCAGGCCGTCCAAGAAAAAAAAAAATCGTCCAAAACATTGACAGAACCTTTCACTTCACATTCATTCTGTTCTAAAGTATGTGGATCTATTTTAGAACTTTTGATATAATTGAACCTAGATTTAATAAAATGCTGAGATATTATTGTTATTACAGTCTCTCTCTCTTTCTCTCTTTCTCTCTCTCTCCCCTTGTGTCGTGCCTCTCTTTCAGTCTTCTCTCCTCCCGGGAGACGGGCGTCCTCAAACAGCCCCTTGGCATCCTCGGCGCTGCCCGAGCTGAGCCGTCTCCATGGCAACCCAATGGCCACCCGTCGCCGGGGGCTAGAGAATGATCCCGGGGCCGCTGAGTCAGCGCCTGGCAGGCCGACGCCAGAGGATTAACTCAAACCGCATCATCACACCACCTCTTGGTCCCCGGTGTTTCCACTTACACTCTCAAACTGTTTCCCTTGACTTCCAGTGACCTTTGACCTTGAACTGTACCGAAGAACCACGCAAGTCGTACAGATGTCATTCTACTGATTCACCAGCAGAGGGCAGCAGTGTATGATCATTTGACATAGATTGCCACTTTAATTTATCATTTTAACTTCTTTTCGTGGCGCCTATTGTTTCTAAGTGCTCATTGTGCATTATTTTGTGTCACTTTCCATCTTTGTCTGCCATGTTTGTTCGCTTTTGGCCTCTCTTAAACCCTTTTTTCTTCCTTTTAAAACCTTTGTAGCTCAGTTGCTAATTAATCATTTTAAAGGGGTCATATGATCCAGCTTTTCACACTCCCACATGGTCTCGTTGGTCAAAACACACTGTACTCAAAGTTAATTGCTCTCAAATCCAGCTTTTCCTTGATTTACCTACATTTGAATATTGGATCCTAGGAGCTGCATTCAGAATCTGCTGTGTCTGTGTGACCTGGACTGGCTCCGCCCACACATGCCCATCTATGGGAAGAGGAGGAAGTACTTCCTGGAGAGCGAGGACAGACTTTCTTCACTTCTGGGGCGTCATTCCAGGTATAGGGATGATTTTTACAGTTGGACAACTATTAGAAAGTGAATTTTGCATAACAAGTTTTGTTGTTTTTCTGATCATGTTGCATATTTTGTTTTATTTTTTTTGTTCCTTTGCATCTTTTTCTGCCAATTCTTACCTCCTTTAATGATTTGTAAATTTGTAACCACACTTTACATTTAAACAATCTCAAAATGCTAAAAAACAAAACAAAACAAAAAAATTTGAAAGGTAAAGTAAAAAAATATATAGGTTATCGAGTTGAAAGAGGAAAAGAAACATTAAAGGAAACACTTTTATATGTTTTTCAGTTTCTTTAAAAAAAAATCTCATTTATGAGGTTATAATGAAGTTGAACCTCTGTGGCTGCAGAGATCCCCCACAAATGTGTTAGATGTTTTTATTTGGGGTTTTTTTTAATTAATGTCACCACTTTAATCTAATTTGCGTTTTCCGTTCATTTCGTTTTTGGGTTTGATAAGTACAGTATATGAGTTATTGATATATTTGGATTTCTTTTTCTATTTTAGACTGTTTTTGTCTTTCAGTTTTTTTCTGTGTGTGTGTGTGTGTGTGTGTGTGTGTGTGTGTGTGTGTGTGTGTGTGTGTGTGTGTGTGTGTGTGTGTGTGTGTGTGTGTGTGTGTGTGTGTGTGTGTGTGTGTGTGGTGATCTTGTTTATTTCAATCAGTTTCTACATGAAGTCTATTTTAGAATTGTTTTGGTGCATTATTTTGTTTTATCTTTTCAATTCTGTTGCATTTTTTGCATTTTTATGTGGTTTTGTAAATATTTTAATATTTTTGTGAAATTCTGACTTGTATAATTGTTGTTGTTGGTCATGTTTTGATCTTTGTTGTTGTGTATTTTATGGTTGTGTTTTCAAACTCAGGGCCTCACTGTCTCCATAGTGACTGTGTGTGTGTGTGTGTGTGTGTGTGTGTGTGTGTGTGTGTGTGTGTGTGTGTGTGTGTGTGTGTGTGTGTGTGTGTGTGTGTGTGTGTGTGTGTGTGTGTGTGTGTGTGTGTGTGCATTCTGATCCTATCCAGCAGCTCTAATCCGATCGGAGGGGGGGTGAGAGTAGAGGCAACAGAGGATTATGGGATTATGAAGGAGGAGATGCGACATGAGATGGCCACTCTGCAGCCCAACAGCCACACACACACACACACACACACACACACACACACACACACACACACACACACACACACACACACACACACACACACACACCATCAGAACAATCAGCAGGAGAAGAGAACAGACTGTAGAGATGAATCAGTGTAAGCTGGTTACTGTCACACGGATCCTTCAGATCTCATTTCACTCAATCTGACTGAAGCACACACTCGTCTAATTATGTTTTCTGAAGCGACATCCTTTGATTTTAAAAAAGGGAAAAAAATCGACAAATGACAAGAAATTATTCAACTGATGATTTTAATGTCTCTGGTGTGAAATTAATCTATTATTCATTTATTCTGAGAAACATAATCTCAGGTTTATTACCAATCACTGCCAACATTACTGGTGGTGGAAAATTATGTCCTGATTTCATATTTTTGTTTCTGTTGTTATTGTTTTTGATTCTCATTTTTTATTTATGTATTGTCCATTGTTGGACAAATTAAGGAATATCTTGCCTTGTCTTGTGTCTCATCTTCTCATATCGTCTCATGTCGTCATATCGTGTCTCGTATCGTCACGTCTTTTAATATTTCATCTCATATTGCCTTTGTCTTCTTGTCTTATATTATCTCGTATCGTAGCATCCCGTCTCTACTTCTCATCTTGTCTGCCTCGTCTTCTCTTCTCATTTAATCTCGTCTCGTCATCTTGTCTCCTCTTCTCTTCTCATCCTATCTCATATCTCCATCCATCCATCCATCCATCCATTGGCTACCGCTTTATCCGGGGCCGGGTCGCGGAGGCAGCAGTCTGAGCAGAGTAGCCCAGACTTCCCTCGCCCCAGACACTTCCTCCAGCTCCTCCGGTGGCACCCCAAGGCGTTCCCAGGCCAGCCGAGAGACATAGTCCCTCCAGCGTGTCCTGGGTCTGCCCCGAGGCCTCCTACCGGAGGGACATGCCCGAAACACCTCCCTCGGGAGGCGTCCGGGGGGCATCCGAAATAGATGCCCGAGCCACCTCAGCTGGCTCCTCTCGATGTGGAGGAGCAGCGGCTCTACTCCGAGCTCCTCCCTGGTGACTGAGCTCCTCACCCTATCTCTAAGGGTACGCCCAGCCACCCTACGGAGGAAGCTCATTTCAGCCGCTTGTATCCGGGATCTCGTTCTTTCGGCCATGACCCATAGTTCATGACCATAGGTGAGGGTAGGAACGAAGATCGACCGGTAAATCGAGAGCTTCGCTTTTTGGCTCAGCTCCTTCTTCACCACGACGGACCGATACAACGTCCGCATAACTGCAGACGCTGCACCGATCCGCCTGTCGATCTCACGCTCCATCTTTCCCCCACTCGTGAACAAGACCCCAAGATACTTAAACTCCTCCACTTGGGACAAGGGCACTCCACCGACCTGGAGGGGGCAAGCCACCTTTTTCCGGTCGAGAACCATGGCCTCGGATTTAGAGGTGCTGATCCTCATCCCAGCTGCTTCACACTCGGCTGCGAACCGTGTCAGTGCACGCTGGAGATCCAGGCTTGATGGGGCCAACAGAACCACATCATCCGCAAATAGCAGAGATGAGATTCTGTGGTCCCCAAGCCGGACCCCCTCCGGCCCCCGGCTGTGCCTAGAAATTCTGTCCATATATATGATGAACAGAACCGGTGACAAAGGACACCCCTGCCGGAGGCCAACGTGCACAGGGAACAGGTCCGACTTACTGCCGGCAATGCGAACCAGACTCCTGCTCCGGGAATACAAGGACCGAACAGCCCTCAACAAGGGACCCCGGACTCCGTACTCCCGGAGCACCCCCCACAGGACATCTCGGGGGACGCGGTCGAACGCCTTCTCCAGATCCACAAAACACATGTGGACTGGTTGGGCGAACTCCCACGAACCCTCAAGCACCTGGCGGAGGGTATAGAGCTGGTCCAGTGTTCCACGACCAGGACGAAAACCGCATTGTTCCTCTTGGATCCGAGGTTCGACTAACGGCCGGACCCTCCTCTCCAGTACCCTGGAATAGACTTTCCCGGGGAGGCTGTGGAGTGTGATCCCTCTGTAGTTGGAACACACCCTCCGATCCCCCTTCTTAAAGAGAGGGACCACCACCCCGGTCTGCCAGTCCAGAGGTACTGTCCCCGCCCGCCACGCGATGTTGCAGAGACGAGTCAGCCACGACAGTCCCTGCACATCCAGAGATTTAAGGAACTCTGGGCGAATCTCATCCACTCCCGGTGCCTTGCCACCGAGGAGCTTCACAACAACCTCGGTGACTTCAGCTTGGGAGATGGACGAGTCCACCTCTGAGAACCCAGTCTCTGCTTCCTCAATGGAAGACGTGGTGGTGGGATTGAGGAGGTCCTCGAAGTATTCCTTCCACCGCCCAACAATGTCCCCAGTTGAGGTCAACAGCTCCCCACTTCCACTGTAAACAGTGTTGGTGGAGAACTGCTTCCCCCGCCTGAGGCGCCGGACGGTTTGCCAGAATTTCCTCGAGGCCGACCGAAAGTCCTCCTCCATGGCCTCTCCGAACTCCTCCCAGACCCGAGTTTTTGCCTCCACCACAGCCCGGGCTGCGGCTCGCTTGGCCTGCCGGTACCTGTCGATTGCCTCGGGAGTCCTATGAGCTAACAGTGCCCGGTAGGACTCCTTCTTCAGCTTGACGGCATCCCTTACTTCCGGTGTCCACCACCGGGTTCGGGGATTGCCGCCACGACAGGCGCCAGAGACCCTGCGGCCACAGCTCCGAGCAGCAGCTTCGACAATGGAAGTGGAGAACATGGTCCACTCGGACTCAATGTCTCCAACCTCCCTCGGAATCTGTGAGAAGCTCTCCCGGAGGTGGGAGTTGAAGGCTGCGCGGACGGAGGGCTCGGCCAGATGTTCCCAGCAGACCCTCACAACACGTTTGGGCCTGCCGAGTCTATCCGGCCTCCTCCCAGTCCAGCGCATCCAACTCACCACCAGGTGGTGATCAGTTGACAGCTCTGCCCCTCTCTTTACCCGAGTGTCCAAGACACGCGGCCAGAGATCAGATGACACAACCACAAAGTCTATCATTGACCTCCGGCCTAGGGTGTCCTGGTGCCATGTGCACTTATGGACACCCCTGTGCTCGAACATGGTGTTCGTTATGGACAAGCTGTGACTGGCACAGAAGTCCAATAACAGAACACCGCTCGGGTTCAGATCGGGGAGGCCGTTCCTCCCAATCACCCCCTTCCAAGTCTCGCTGTCATTACCCACGTGGGCGTTGAAGTCCCCCAGGAGAACAATGGAGTCCCCAGTTGGGGCACTATCCAGCACCCCTCCCAGGGACTCCAAGAAGGTTGGGTACTCTGAGCTGCTGTTCGGTGCATAGGCCGAGACAACAGTCAGAGACCTGTCCCCTACTTGTAGGCGTAGGGACGCAACCCTCTCGTTCACCGGGGTGAACTCCAACACGTGGCGGCTGAGCTGTGGGGCAATAAGCAAGCCCACTCCAGCCCGCCGCCTTACACCGCGGGCAACTCCAGAGAAGTGGAGTATCCAGCCCCTGTCGAGGAGCTGGGTTCCAGAGTCCAAGCTGTGAGTGGAGGTGAGCCCGACTATATCTAGCCGGTATCTCTCAACCTCCCTCACAAGCTCGGGCTCTTTCCCCCCCAGCGAGGTCACATTCCATGTCCCAAAAGCCAGAGTCCGTGTCCGGGGATCGGGTCGTCGAGGCACCTGCCGTCGACTGCCACCCAATCCACACTGCACCCGACCCCTACGGCAGCCTCTGTGGGTGGTGGGTCCACAGGAGGATGAGGAAGAGGGGCCCGCGTCGTCCCTTCGGGCTGAGCCCGGCCGAGTCCCGCGGGCAAGAACGCGGCCACCAGGCGCTCGCGTGCGAGCCTCCACCCCGGGCCTGGCTCCAGGGTGTGGCCCCGGCTGCGCCAAACCGGGCGACGTCACCTTGCTCCTCTTGCGTGTATCCATGGGGGTTTTGTGAACTGCTTTTAGTCTGACCCGTCGCCTCGGACCTGTTTGCCTTGGGAGACCCTACTGGGGGGGCAAGCCCCCCGACAACATAGCTCCGAGGGTCATTCGGGTGCTCAAACTCCCCCACCACGATAAGGTTGCAGTTCAAGGGGGAGTAATCTTGTCTCATCATCTCATCTTATCTGATCTCATGTCTTCTCATGTCATCTCATCTTGTATCATCTCATCTTGTCTTATCTTCTCAATTTAATCTCGTCTTGTTGTCTTGTCTCATCTCGTATCATCTCATCTTCTCTTCTCTTCTCATTTTATTTAGTCGAGTTGTCTGATCTCGTCTTCTCATCTTATCTCATCTTCTCTTCTCATTTTGTTGAGTCAAGTTGTCTCTTCTTCTCATCTCATCTCATCTCGTCTCATCTCATATCATCTTCTCTTATCTTCTCATTTTATTTAGTCGAGTCATCTCATCTCATCTTATCATCTTATCTCATCTCGTATAATCTCATCTTGTCTTATCTTCTCATTTAATATCTTCTCGTCATCTCGTATCATCTCATCTTCTCTTATCTTCTCATTCTATTTAGTCTCATCTCATCTTCTCATCTTAGCTCATCCCATATCATCTCATCTTGTCTTATCTTCTCATTTAATCTCATCTTGTCTTCTCATCTTGTCTCATCCCGTATCATCTCATCTTGTCTTATCGTCTCATTTAATCTCATCTCGTCTTCTCATCTCATCTTGTCTTATCTTCTTATTTAATCTCATCTTGTCTTCTCATCTTGTCTCATCCCGTATCATCTCATCTTGTCTTATCGTCTCATTTAATCTCATCTCGTCTTCTCATCTCATCTCATCTCATCTCATCTCATCTCATCGCATCTCATCTCATCTCACATCATCTCATCTTCTCATTTTATTCTGTCAAGTTGTCTCATCTTGTCTCGTCATCTCATCTCATCTCGCATCATCTCATCTTCTCATTTTATTTCGTCGAGTTGTCTCATCTTGTCTGGTCTTCTCATCTTATCTCATCTCGTATCGTCTCATCTTCTCATTTTATTTTGTCGAGTTGCCTCATCTTGTCTAGTCTTCTCATCTCATCTCATCTCATCTCACATCATCTCATCTTATTTTATTCTGTCGAGTTGTCTCATCTTGTCTCGTCATCTCATCTCGCAGCATCCCATCTTCTCATTTTATTTCGTCGAGTTGTCTCATCTTGTCTCGTCTTCTCATCTTATCTCATCTCGTATCATCTCATCTTCTCATTTTATTTTGTCGAGTTGTCTCATCTTGTCTCGTCTTCTCATCTCATCTCATCTCGCATCATCTCATCTTCTCATTTTATTTTGTCGAGTTGTCTCATCTTGTCTTGTCTTCTCATCTCATCTCATCTCGCAGCATCTCATCTTCTCATTTTATTTCGTCGAGTTGTCTCATCTTGTCTCGTCTTCTCATCTTGTCTCGTCTTCTCATCTCATCTCATCTCACATCATCTCATCTTCTCATTTTATTCTGTCAAGTTGTCTCATCTTGTCTCGTCATCTCATCTCATCTCGCATCATCTCATCTTCTCATTTTATTTCGTCGAGTTGTCTCATCTTGTCTGGTCTTCTCATCTTATCTCATCTCGTATCGTCTCATCTTCTCATTTTATTTTGTCGAGTTGCCTCATCTTGTCTAGTCTTCTCATCTCATCTCATCTCATCTCATCTCACATCATCTCATCTTATTTTATTCTGTCGATTTGTCTCATCTTGTCTCGTCATCTCATCTCGCAGCATCCCATCTTCTCATTTTATTTCGTCGAGTTGTCTCATCTTGTCTCGTCTTCTCATCTTATCTCATCTCGTATCATCTCATCTTCTCATTTTATTTTGTCGAGTTGTCTCATCTTGTCTCGTCTTCTCATCTCATCTCATCTCGCATCATCTCATCTTCTCATTTTATTTTGTCGAGTTGTCTCATCTTGTCTTGTCTTCTCATCTCATCTCGCAGCATCTCATCTTCTCATTTTATTTCGTCGAGTTGTCTCATCTTGTCTCGTCTTCTCATCTTGTCTCGTCTTCTCATCTTATCTCATCTCGTATCATCTCATCTTCTCATTTTATTTCATCGAGTTGTCTCGTCTTCTCATCTTATCTCATCTCGTATCATCTCATCTTCTCATTTTATTTCGTCGAGTTGTCTCATCTTGTCTCGTCTTCTCATCTTATCTCGCATCATCTCATCTTCTCATTTTATTTCGTCGAGTTGTCTCATCTTGTCTCGTCTTCTCATCTTATCTCGCATCATCTCATCATGTCTTCTCATTTTATTTAGTCTTGTCGTCTCATCTTATTTGATCTCATCCTGTATTGTCTCATCTCACCTCGTCTTCTCATCCCATTTTGCCTCAATCTCATTATTTCTCGGCTGTCATTTTTCCAAACATAGTCTTCGTTTTGTTTTGTTTTGTTTTTTTTTCAAATTGTGTGATTCTTCCTTTGCCTAGTTTTGTGACTGATAGTGTTTCTCCGTGATTCTCCGACACTAGAAGCTGCTTGCTTCCTTCCTGTTTGTCTTTGGGACGAAGACGTGTCGGCGGTCAGCCGGTCAACCAAGTGACTCGGGTCAGTCTGGCGGTGGAAGTGGAGCCGCCGTCTGGAGGGAAGCTCCCGCCCTGCCAGCAGACAGCGTCGCTCTGAGCCGCGTTAAGCTGTCGCCGGCCCGGACGCCGTTTCAAGAGAGGACAACACACCAGGACGTTAATCTCCACTCAGATGCTTCTCCTTAGAAGACTAGAAAACTCGTGCCGCTTCATTTGTGTGGAATCATGTGGAGACGTTCTCAACCACCGACCCATCGCTTTAACGTAGAATTGACTCTTTAATAAATTGTAGGTGGAGCAGGTTTCCTCAGGTCCATTTCGGCATCATCAATAATATATTAAATATGTTTTTTTTGTGTTTTTTTTCAATATATTTTAGGATGACGTGGAAAGGAAGATGCAAGTTCTGCATTGAAACCATCTTGCAAACTCACAGCGATGAACATCAGTGAAATTTTGACCGGTATGTCTGCTCAGCTTGTCGATTAGCTGCAGGAATGGTCAATTGCGATAGCATAGCATTTCTTTGCTCACATGAAAAATAAAACTGAAGAACAATGGCGGTAAATGTTTATACGAGTCGCCAGTGGCAGCTGGCCAATAGAGGGTGCCAAGGAGCCAAACCCCCCCCCTCGCCCCGCCCAAGAATCTGAATTGTATTTTCTTTTATATATATATAAAATAAAAATGTGTGCTTCATTTTATAATTTCAAGAAAAAAAATCTACAATGAAAAGAGAATTTCTTGATTTCTCTTTAGTGTGAAGCTGCCAAGGCGCTGCAGAAGTCGCCCACCGGAGGCGGGACTTATTTGTGGTTGCACCAATAACTGATCAGCCATTTAAGTGACTGACCAATCAGCCTCATTTCACGTCCGAGCACTTCTAAAAGTCTGTTCTGGTTTGTTCTCACGTGTTTCTACGAGACAGAGATAAAGACCAGTGACTCCCTGATTATATACGCTGTTACATTTCTTCTAATTTTCCATTTGAAAGGAGAAGTGTGGCTGAAAAGCTCCAGGTCAGGTTCCACTTTCGTTTTATCTGACCAGTCACACAAGAGTTTGTGGATCACACTGCTGAAAATCAGAATGAGATGTGTCGGAATGGATAGAGTAGAATAGAATTGAATAGAAAACACAGAATTAATCCCAATGGGAATTCTCCACATAAAATTTTTATCATGTAATTAAATAGTAAATAGAATCTGTCTTATTACTTCTATTTTATTTCATTTTCTCTTATTTTGTTATTATTATTATTATTATTCAAATGGAATGTTATTTAAATGAAATTAATTACATTAAAAATATTATGCAATTCTTCCAGATTTTAATATATTGAATAGAACTTTGGCCAAAGCCAAAATTAAAATGAAAGTTTTATGTGTAAAACTGAAACTCTAGACATAAAACACCTCATGGCGCGTCTTTAAAAGATTAATGGCGTATGTAATGTAAACACGACCCTCTGCAGTCACTTTAATGACTCCAAATCCAAAATGTAAACGTCCATCACGGCGTGGCGGCGACGCGTGAATCCGCCTGGTGATACTCTGGTCATTTCTGCTGCGGCGGTGAAGATCTGCACAGCATGACAGTGACCACATAGAGCTAATCTCCCCCCCAACTGAAACCTCATCCTCTTCCCACACACACACACACACACACTACAGGAAGAAGATAAAACACTTCCTGACAAGCACAACAACATATGGCGGGCGCTAAGCTGCCGTCGGGTCATAACACCGCGGCTTCAAACCCGGGTGACGTCTCGGTCCCTCCTCAACACTCACTGCCACATTTCATCCCTTGGGAACGGCAAACTGAAGGGTGGCCATCTTACCCCCCCCCCCCCCCCCCCCCGAAAGGCCACGTGAGAAATATTTTGCACTTTTCAAAGTCAACTCTGTAAAAACAATTTGGGTTGGTGTTGCGTCTCCCGCATCGGCGTCAAATTCTCTGAAAACAAAACAGGAAATGTGTTACATCAGTTAACGGGTCAGCGCGGCGCTGTCCGTGGTGCTGAAGCCATCGGTCACAGTGTTTACCGCACACGTTGCAACAGGACGTAAAGCAATCGCAACTGCACTGAACGGGACCGGCTTCGAAACTTGGTTTCGTCAGCCGACAAACATGGCGTGTTTTAATATAGGAGGAAACAGCCTGTTTAAGGAAGGGCGAGAAAAGAATGTCTCAGGCCGGAACAAGGGTTAGGGTTAGGAGGAGAATGCAAAATAACTGATTAAAGAAGAAATTAAGAAAAAAAATCCTTCAAAAATGTCCACAACAGCTGAAAATGTAATAGAATCCATGTGACACTTCGTTAATGTGACTCTTATCTGTGTGTACAGCAATTCTCTAAAGATGTTTTTTTGCTTAATTTCAGATAATTTACATGTTTTGTGGCTCCAGACAAATGTTGTTTGGGGTAAAATGGTGAGAACCGCTCATCCGGTCATAAAAGTTGCAGAGATCTGGACGATTGCCCGTCCAGGCAACCACCAGTGTGGATCGGGTAAAAGCAGCAACCAGGAAGTAAAATCCTCAGACTAAACACTGCGGATAATCTTAAAAGAATTAATAAAAACTCTTTGCCTGCAGTACTTCCTGGTGACACCAGGTGGCGCATAGCCCCGAATGACCAAAAATCCTAAACTTTTTGTGAGATTTGAGGGATGAACACTGAGCAGGATCCCCACCCAGCAGTCTCTTCAACTTTTTAAATACGTTTAACTCAGTCCTCCCAGACCACCTCCATCTTGTCGAGGTGAATCAGCCCTTTAACTTTAAGTTAAATATAATTAAAGTTATTAAAGATATTAAATATCATAAACTCTGGTTAATTTAGCGGTTCGCCTTGTTTTAAGGTCACGACCCCAATCCGATGGGAAGAATTGATCTGAGCTGCGATGAAGGACGACCACAGCGTCACTGGTTATCAAAGGAAAGCATTTCTTCAGCCTGCTAACTAGCTGTTAGCTGCTATCTGCTAACGTGACTGTGTTAAACATCGTGTGTTTTAAAAGACAATTTAAAGGAGACTGGATACGTGAGAGTGCCAGCTGACGGCTCCTTTAAAAAAAGCTTGTCTTTGTGGGCGCTACAAACCGGAAAAGTCGCAAACTGTAAGTCACTTAAAAAGCGGTGGCGTTCCCAGTTGTGACTTCCTGCGCGGCCGCAGCAACTCGCTTTAACGACTCCGCAGTAATGAATGTGGATTATAGATTGCAATAATGACTCAGTCAGAAACTCATTTATTTCCACCTCTCCTCGACCTTTTTAAATTCCTGACGGGCGATCCGGGCAGACGGCTCATGTTGTCATGGCAACCGTGCAGCAGGCACTGGGAGGGTTGTGGGTAATTGGTGTTGAACTGAAGTGGGCGCCCGCGAGTTTCAGAGATAATGATTTTACAGGGGAGGCGAGCAGATGCTCAAGGGTGTGTGTGTGTGTGTGTGTGTGTGTGTGTGTGTGTGTGTGTGTGTGTGTGTGTGTGTGTGTGTGTGTGTGTGTGTGTGTGTGTGTGTGTGTGTGTGTGTGTGTTCAACTGAAAACGTAAAACTTTCATTATGTTTTTGTCGTCCGCTTACACGAATATGATGCCCGGAGCAACTGAAAACCCACATTTTTGAAAATGGCTGCCAAGGTGGAACTCTTTGAAAAAGCTCCATCTCCGTGGCAACGTGGGAAAACGCAACATTTTTGAAAGCGCCCAGGCTCCGTCTCCAGGTGGATGGCAGAAATGCTGCAACTGCACACAGTCGTATTAAAACAGTTCTTCTGCACGTTCCATGGCAACGGTGGTCGGAGTCACTGAAAATGCAACTTTTTGAAAATGGCTCCCAAGGTGGGATTTTTGGGAAACACTCCATCTCTGTGGATTAAAACGCAACCTTTCGAAAACACTCTGTGTCCCGTGTAAATGGGAAAATTCAACTTCAAAACACGTTGTCTCTGTGGAAACGAGGAAAACTGAACTTTTAGAAAATACTCTGTCTCCATGGAAACATGGGTTGAAATGCAACTTTTGAAAACTGTCTTTGTGGAAATGAGGAAAATGCAACTTTTGAAAACGGCTCCCAAGGTGGAACCTGTTGAAAGAAGCGAGTGGCCTGGCACGGAAACTATAACTTTTTCAGCATTCTTCACAAAAAGGGATCGGAATGAAAAGAGTTAAATTGCTTCAGTTTTTTAGGGGTGGTTTCAGGAGATGAGCTCTAGTGATCTCCACCCCTGTTAAATGGTGATCGTCTCGTAATCTTTCATAACAGAGCGTTGTTTCATGTTAAGAGTCAAATGGAAATTATGGAACGAAAGTGTTTGGCTCTCTGGCCAATATCCAGACCTCCGAGCGCCGTGGCTTAAAATGATTTATGGTTTCCTTTAATGCAAAATTCAACTTCAGGAATTAGCACTAAATCCTAAAAAAAAAAAAAAAAATGCTGCCTAAGGATGAGAGTGGCCGTAATGTGCAGGTGAGTGTTTTGTGGAGATACGGTGCTCTAATCCCCCCCCCTCCCCCCCCCCCCACACACACACACACACACACCCACGCAGGAAGTGATGAATAAGTCATTTTTCCCTTGAACAGGTTGAGCACCCTCCAGTGTGGAGTCCTAGTAAACAGACAGATGGAGACGAGGACAGAGAGAGAGAGAGAGAGAGAGAGAGAGAGAGAGAGAGAGAGAGAGAGAGAGAGAGAGAGAGAGAGAGAGAGAGAGAGAGAGGAACATGAGGTAAGTCCTCTCTGCAAAAACACCCAGATTTGTGTTTTTGGCCACGTCTGCAACGTCTTTAAAGGACTTGTCATGGTGTTTTCATGTATCCAGTTTCCCTTGGATTTTCTTTAAATCAATTCTTACATTTTTTTTTTTTTTTAATAAAATAAAATAAAATATATTTTTCATACAACAACTTCCTCTCTGAGAGAACATGAGGCTTTGACTGGTCATAGCAATAGCATGGCGATAGCATATAGCAGTCCTTTGCTCACATGGAAAATAAAGTAAATTAAAGCTCAAAGCATCCTGGGTCGGGACCTCGCACTCTGGCCCATTTGAATATTGATAAAATATACATTTTGAAGGTTTTCATAAACAAGGACTTTTTTTCTGAAGGATTATGAGGCTTTTATTTTGAATGCCAGCTAAGCCTTAGCCTTAGTTACCACTTAATATTCATTTTGAAGGTTTATATTGTATTTTTTTTGGTAAACAAGGACCTTTATTTTGAAGGTGTTTGGGGCTTTTATTTTGAAAGTCAGGACATGCAGGTTAACTGGTCACATTTAGATTGACATTGTGTTGCAAAACTGGTGTGAATTACCCAACACTTGTACCAAGATGCAGATGACTACGTCGCGCCAATTTGGGGCAGGAATCTTATTTTGAAAGGCCAATTGCAGACTTCCTGTTGGATTTAGGGCAGGGATCTTGGCACGTGATTTTTAGGTCTTGGTGAGACAAACAAGTGAGTTTTGGTTTGATCTCTTTGTGACATTCCTTCGGGCCATGGTGGCTGTTTACGTGTTTCAAGGTGGCGCTAGAGAGCACACTTTGATTTCTCAGGGTTCATTTTTACATTATCTTAAATATTTTGCCAGTCTTGACGAGCATTCCACATTTAGTGGATTTTTGAACATGTTAAGGGGGTCAAAATTGGGATCATTGACGCATCAAGAAGAAAGAAACACGAGGAATAAAAAAGCACTGAGAGATTTCTGACGTCGCCCAAAAGTTGACCTTGAACACTTACAAAAATTGAATGGACTCTTTCTTGGGCTTTTAGACGAAAAGGTTCAATTGAGGTCCAACGCCAAGATACATGGTACTTCCACGTCACGACTCCTTTAAACTAATGAACAGCAGAATTCCTCTGCCCTTTTCTTTATTTCTCTCCTGTATTCCTGCGTCTGCACTCTGCATCTGAAATGAAAGCAAATTCCTAGTGTTCCTTCTCCAGAACCAACCTGGTCGACACGCGGACGCCGGCTCATTCTGATGCAAAGCGTCCGGCGTTGATAGCGAGGCTCCTTGATGAGGCGCTGAATGGCGGAGGGGGGGGGGCTTCTTTTTCTAAAGCGGCACTCCCATTCAGACGCACATGAATGGACGCGTCGGATTCAGTCTGAGCCTCTAATGAGGGCTGAACTCTGGGCAGCAACGGACGCTCACCGCTTTCACTGCGTTCTACAACCAGCAACTGTCAGTGGCAACGTTCCCACGAGGAGACAAACTTGTAAAATCCAGATTATAGAGCGTCTTCCTCTACTAACTGACGTAGCTACATCTAAAATCTAGATTATAGAGCATCTTCCTCCATTACCATCCATATTACAGAGCGTCTTCCTCTACTAACTGACGTAACTACATCTAAAATCTAGAATATAGAGCATCTTCCTCCACTAACTGACGTAACTACATCTAAAATCTAGATTATAGAGCATCTTCCTCCACTACCATCCATATTACAGAGCGTCTTCCTCTACTAACTGACGTAACTACATCTAAAATCTAGATTATAGAGCATCTTCCTTCACTAACTGACGTAGCTACATCTAAAATCTAGATTATAGAGCATCTTCCTCCATTACCATCCATATTATAGAGCGTCTTCCTCTACTAACGTACGTAACTACATCTAAAATCTAGATTATAGAGCATCTTCCTTCACTAACTGACGTAGCTACATCTAAAATCTAGATTATAGAGCATCTTCCTCCACTACCATCCATATTACAGAGCGTCTTCCTCTACTAACTGACGTAACTACATCTAAAATCTAGATTATAGAGCATCTTCCTTCACTAACTGACGTAGCCACATCTAAAATCTAGATTATAGAGCATCTTCCTCCATTACCATCCATATTATAGAGCGTCTTCCTCTACTAACTGACGTAACTATATCTAAAATCTAGATTATAGAGAATCTTCCTCCATTAACATCCAGATTATAGAGCATCTTCCTCCACTAACTGACGTAACTACATCTAAAATCTAGATTATAGAGTGTCTTCCTCCATTAACATCATATTATGGAGCATCTTCCTCCATTAACATCCAGATCATAGAGCACCTTCCTCCATCAACATTATAGAGCATGTTCCTCCATCAACATCCAGAAGAAAGAGCATCTTCCTGCTCTGACATCCAAATTATAGAGCATTTTCCTCCTGTGACATTCAGATTATAGCGCATCTTCCTCCATCAATATTATAGAGCATGTTCCTCCATCAACATCCAAATTATAGAGCATCTTCCTCTATCAACATCCAGATTATAGAGCATCTCCCTTCTCCTATTATGGTCTCAAAAAGCATTTAATGTTTGTGACTAAGGTTTTGGGACCAAAAAAATAAAAAGTATTAATTATGAAACAAATAAAGTTTCATGAATTAAATGTGTCTTTTGTGTAAAAGATGTATATTTTATTAATCAAAATTAAACATTGATTTATCTAGTAACATCCAGATAACAGATGCTGTCAATCAAGAAAAATTTAAGTAATTAATCACACAATTTTCTGTAATTAATTGTGATTAATTCATTTTTGCCAAAGGCAAGGGACTAAAGAAACTAAAAGTAAACAAAATGGCATACATTATTTTTAACGCGTTAAATATTTTAAATTAATTGCCAAAATGAATGCATTCATTTTTACAGCACTGAATACTAAATAATTACTATAATTGTACGATGTTTTTATGATAATTTTATGTAAATGTCATGATAATTTTATATTACCTTTTCAATGTTTCTACTGAAGATTTTTAGATAATTTTACAATTATTTTTACAATAATTGGACATTTTTTAGCAATGTTTTTACAATCATTCACAAAAATATTTTTTTACAATGTTGTTTAGGATATTTTTACTTTTTCAACCTTTATGTTTTTTTGTCATTATTTCCCCTTTTGATAGACTATTCGGTTCGTTTATTTATCCAATTTGTCCACGTTCTGTGTGTGAACCCGGTGATTAAAGGTTAAATAATAAATTGCATGAAGGGATTGGAACGTGTGTTTGGCCACGCCCCTTCGTGTCGTCACGTTCCTCCTCCTCCTCCTCGTGCTCCTCCTCCTCAGTCAGACCCGAGCGGAGACTGAGGAGCACCCGTGTCGCCTCGGCTCTGACCATTAAGAAAAAAAACTTGTCGAATGTAACGCGCTTTTTTTTTTTCTTTTCTTTTCTCGTCTTTCTGTACGTTTGTTTCTTCTTCTCCCTCCCGGACTGGCAGTCAGATGACGGGGGCTAAACGGAGGAGCAAGAGGAGAAGAAGAAGAAGTGCAGCGGGGGTCTCCATCAGCTCCTGTCGGCTCACAGCCCGGAGGTCGGTTCACTTTTCCCACGATTTAAGATTCACACACACTCTGCTCCGCTCTGGAGACACACACATTCATCCCCGAGGTAGAGCCTCAACTTCAACATGTGGGCTTTAATTCGGCTTCAGTAAAGACATCAGTGCTTTTTTAATATATATATATATATGTATATATATTTAGACACATTTATGAGCGAAGCTCCACACTTTACAGGTACATTTACGGCACCTGATAACTACTGTTTCTGCTTTAGCTTATTATTCTCTAATATACCTGCTTTAACAGTTTACTTTGCTTATTATTATTTTATTTTCTGAAATAGTTTTAATAGTTTAATGCTCATGTTGGCTTAATATTATCAATTATATACTTGAAGGATTTTTTTAGTCTTCATTTTCTGTCAGCTCAGCATTCTCCATAATATAGGCTATACAATATTTGTTAAAGGTTACAGTTTAACTAGTTTATCTCTATTTTCACAGCTTTCTGTGCCATTTTCTCACATGTATGTATGTATATAAGTATGTATGCTTGTTTTTGACATATTTGTAACTATTTAATGATGCTGTTTTATTTAGGTGGTTTGTAGTATTTGTCTTACTCTAATATCTCTGGAACAAACAGGCTTACAGTTTACCATCTTCAGTTTTATAGAAGTCTGAAAAAAATATCATTCTAAAAGTAGGAGTTGGGCTACATATGTCATTTTTTGCTGTTTTAATTCTCTCGCAAGTTTGAGATTTCTTATATTCTTTTCATTAAAGGAGTCATGACGTGGAAATCCCACGTTCCCTTGTTATAACATGTATCTTGGTGTTGGGCATCAGTTGAAAGGGAAAATCTGGAGTTTGAAGAAATAGTGGTATGAAAAGGTGTCAGAACGAGCTCCTTGTTTGATTGTTTTTCTTTTTCCTACTAAATGTTAAGAGTTGATTTGACGACAGTTTAAGTGAGACTGGATACGTGAGAATAACAGCTGATGGCTCCTTTAACCGTTGCTGCTGGCAGGAGAAAGATCGCAGAGGAAAGCTGAGCAGCACATGGAAACGTCTGGATGTGATAGGTTGACAATTAGTGCAGAGCATTGTGAGTCCCTCCTACTCTTCTTCCGAGTGTTCCTCCTCTTCTTCCTCCTCCTCCTCCTCCTCCTCTTCCTCCTTAGGCCTGCCAATAAGGTCATCTGATAAGCTCTAAATCCCCCCCTCCAGTCTCTCAGCCTCCAGGTTTCACAGGATTGTTCTCCAGCGTTGTTCTACCTCAAGATCACTTTCTTTCTTTCTTTCTTTCTTTCTTTCTTTCTTTCTTTCTTTCTTTCCTCACCCCCTCCCTCCTTCTTTTTTCATACCTGTGAGCTTTTCCACAACATTGAGCTCTTCAAAGCCTCACAAACTATGAGATTCTTAACCTATATGGCGTTTTTAATGTCTGAAATTGTTGAGTTTTCTTCAGTTTTTCCTGAAAAATCTAGAAATGTAAACCTGTCATTGTAACTTGTGCTGCTCTTTTTTTCTTCCTAGTTATCAATCAAATGAAAGACAAGACTACAACTGCTTTAATGATATTGCAACATGATCCTTTCAGTATTTTATAGCAGTCGTCATGTGGGAATCCAGTGTTTTCTTGTTAAAACATGTCTCAGTTGAATTTGAAAATCTGGAGCTTGAACTTTTTTTCTTGGTTTTTTCTTTATTCGTTGAAAATCAGAACCAGAATCACCCACAAGGGGGCGTCACCCCAAAATGGCAGGTTTTGATTGTCGTCAACACCGGAGGCTAATATCACGAGCCCACTTTAGTCACTTGTTAGCCGCTAATGCTAATGGGTAGCAGTTAGCGGCTATCACGTTGGTTTCAATGTTTATACCAATCCTGTTTGCCGCGAATGCTAATGGATAGCGGTTAAACAAATGAGTGTATTTCAAAAACCGACTGATGACTACTTTCAAATTGTATTTCTTTAACAGTCTCATTCTGTGATGAATGAATGAATGAATGAATGAATGAACCTTCCCTTGGCATGTGGTCAGGTACATTAGTCTGCTCTGCCTCGGGTGCGGAAATATGACAATGGCCGCCCGCTCCCCTCGGGAGGGGTTCCCAGGTAAACGAGCCCCGCTAAGTGCTTCCACCGCCACACCGGAGCTCTTTCTCTGGAGGAGAGGAAGCCAAACGTCTGCAGGGGACAGGTCGTCTCCATTCTACACATTTACCTCCAGCGTGTATAGCAGGAAAACAAGCCAGGGAGTGAAGTTCCTCCACAAATGGATTCAAGAACTGCAGCAGCTTTTTTTCACTTCAAAGGGCACCAAGACTTAAGGAGTTGAACATATGAAGGATATGACAGCTCCGTGAAATGTCAATTATAGAGTCGAATCTCTTGAAACGGGACCTAAATTCCAACTCCATTTCACCATTTGTTGGTCTTTGTTTGCTTTGGTTTTCTGAGGGATTCGGCTCATGCTTGTGTAGCTCCTCTTTATTCGTTCGATCTTGATTTAAAAGACTTGTTTTAATCCGGCAGCTTTGTTCGGGGATTACTGTCAACTCTTCCACAGAAGAGTGAGATTGGATGTAAATATGACGGTCTGGTCCTGCTCTCAGCGTCCCTCCTGTCAAAGAAACAGCCGCAATGGAGACGTGATGAACTCCGCCTGAGCATATGGCTGCCTGAAACGTTATTACAGCAACGTCCACCCGGGGGATTAGCGCTGGACCGACTCTCGCCTAATTAAACCTTGAGCCGCCCGACACGCTGCGCTCTGTCAGCCCGGCTGAAAACGGCATCCAGCAACAATCCCTGGTTGTTGTAAAAAAAAAACGTCATTTTCGTCCAGGCGGCTGTTTTAGTCACAAATTCTGGATGTTTTCATTGTTCCGGAAAAAAAAAAGTTAGGCTTCCAGGAGGCCGACCTGCCGCCTCCGCCAGCTCTGCCTGCTTTTATTCGTTCCCCCACCTGCGTATCTGTCTGTCTGTCATGGCCGCCTCGGTAATATATCGAAGCTCGCCTTTGTCTGCCGGCACGTTATTGATCGCGGCTGAATGCTGGCCCAGGGCTGGAGGACGAGGACGGGAATGAAATGTCCCTGTTTGGCTTTCAGCGGGAGATCTCAGGTGAATGGATGACGCAGTGAAGCTTCTCCAGAGAACACATATTCATGTGTTAAGGAACCGAACGAAGAACCTGTCCATACGCACCATAACCAACTGTTTCCCATCCACGCGACACCGTGAAAATGACAAAACGATGGAGTACATATGCCAGACGGATAGGTGGCACTGTAACGCTGCTACAGAAATGCATCAATAAATGGGAAATAAGACGCAGAGAACTAAGTAAGCTACAAATCTAACACCTGGCCTTATTAAAGTGGCGAGCATCGGTAGTTTGTGCAGCTCCACCCAGAGGGTTTTCGCTAATTTCCAGACCAGAAGCCGCTACTTTTCTCACACCCTTTAAAACCTGCGGCTCGAACAACAACGCAGCTTATTTATGGATTTTTGCGGGTGAACGAGCTTCATGAGGCTGATACATGGACGATGCGTTCAGGTGCATCACGTAACTCCAACATTTCTTCTTTTTTTTTTTACGTTTTGCGTTTTCGCGTTTATAGTGCTTATAAAATGCTCTCCAGAAAAAAAACAAAAAACGATTGGACTCCTGTTACGAGATCTCACAGAAGACTTCACCAGACTTTATTATTTGGGGAATACTTGATTTCTTTTTCTTTCTCAGAAGCTGTTGCGAGCAGACAAACCGCTCGGCGACAGGAGCCACTGGCGCTCTGAATAATGCATGTCAGTCCCGGTTAATAATAGCTCATTTAGCTGTGCGTTACTCTTGGTTTTGAGTGAAGCCGTTATGAAAACAAACGTGGCGGCGGCCTGCGGCGTGTGTGTCCCTTTAATCAGATTAAATCGTTACTTCTCTCCCAGTGTTGTCACGTCCTGCGGGAATAATAAAAGTCTCCGGGGACAAAACAATTTCTCACTAATCAGATTAGGTCCCCTCTGCTGACGACGGCGTTTTCATCCATCCGCTGAATCCTGACGGTGTCAAGCACACTGTCTTCTAGGAATCGATTTCAATTGTTTGGATCAAGTTTGATGAATGATGAATCAGAAACAGTTTTATTGCCAGGTACTATAAAAAAGTGGGGGGTGTGAGAGCTCAGTGCTGCTTCTCTCTGTGTTATGAGAAGGTCGTGGCCTCCCTTCACTCAAACATGAGGTTGTAGTTAATGAGAGGAGTGTTTCTCACTCCTCAGAGATGGAAAGAATGCCAAAACTCTCTCCTCACCTCGACACCGCCCTCATTTTGGACTCTCTGGTTTTGATTTGTGATTGTATTGCTTTGCAGTAGATCTAAGCTTCCAGCATCTGTGGTGACTCTCGCTGGGAAAAAGACTTACTGCACTTACTGAACTCATTTTCCAACACTGTCTCTAAATGAGTAATGGTTTTCTTGAGCAGCAGATGACCTTAACTGTGGGAAAAATATCTCCGATTTACTCAGTATGAGTAACTAAAGGTGGACAATGTCTTGAACCAGATCCTGACTCATCCTGTCATCAATAAGTAAATCAAGACAAACTGTTGATGAATCCTTCATTTGTCTGTCGTCTCCCAGATGAAGAGCCGTGGCTGAGTCTTCGTCAGTTTTTGGCCATGGCTGCCCATCGAATCATCCGAGTCGCTAACAACAACCACATCCTCCCCCGCTGCAAGTCGGAGGGCACGCTCATCGACCTGGACGAAGGGGTCGCCGGCGCCGGCCTCAACGATGTCAAAGGTCCGTGTTTCGCTCCAATATTCTCTCCCTGAGATGCAAATCATTCGTCATTTTAATTAAAAAAATGTTTTGCGCTTTTCTTGTTCTCCCAATTAAACTATTCAGTTGGAAAAATGGTGTTGCGTTCGCTCCGCTGGTTTTTCTCGTCATCACAGCTTTGTTTACATGCTCCATATACGCTAATGAGGCGAACTAAAAATAGATAGTTATGCTCATCTGCTCACTCGTATCTTAAAAAAGTCACTGACGGTCAGCTGATCAGAAATAAGCTCATAGTCATTTTAGTTTTATTCAATTTGTTTAGATTTTTTTTTTTTCCCAAAAGAAAAGACCTATTTGAACATAAAATCACATCATCTCATGAGCTTACGTGCTTCATTAGTTGAATTATATCTGTGTTTGGTTATGAGACAAGCACTGTTAACTGTAGTAATCAGCCAGTGAGTGTTTCAGTGTCTTTATCACAATGAGTGATTATAATCATAAAGCTCAATTTTGAGTGGAACTTCTAAATAGTGCTTCATAAATCACAACACAAATGCATATATATATATATATATATATATATATATATATATATATATATATATATATATATATATATATATATATATAAATATAATTAAACTAACCTTCACACTGTATTTACTTTAATTGTTTGATTACAGTATTACCTCATATTGTCACCTTCATATATTCGACTCAGTTTGAGATACAATTGTTCATCTGGAAGAGGCTGTTTCAAAAACGATGAATCGAGTGTATTTCCAGTGACGGCCTCTCTCTCTCTCCGGTTCAGTGCCTTCTCCCAGTGCCTTACGGCTGGACACGTCGTCCTCCTACGGAGCGGCGCAGGAAGTGGTCGCCATCAAGGATTATTGCCCGAGCAGCTTCACCACGCTCAAGTTCTCTAAAGGCGACCGCCTCTACGTGCTGGACACGTCCGGGGGCGAGTGGTGGTACGCCCACAACAACACCGAGATGGGATACATCCCCGCCGCCTACGTCCAGCCCGTCAACTTCAGGAACTCTTCGTTCAGCGACAGCGGGATGATCGACAGCCTCGGGGAGGGGTACGAGGAGGGGTCCAAGGAGTTCTGTGGTCTCGGGGAGTGGAAGTTGTCCCCGGTCTACAACAACGCCCCCTACTCTGTAAATCCCTTCGTCTGCCCGTTGGATCAGAACCACCAAGACGCAGGCGTGAGGGGCTCGGCAGATCTGATTGTCTTTGATTCTCTGGCGTCGCCCTCATCTTGTTCCAACTCCAACTTCAGCAGTGGACATTTTAACAATCCCACCAGCCCCAGCCAAGAGGTTGAACCCAACCTACACAGGGACAACCCCTTTTTTAGAAGTAAACGCTCCCACAGTCTGTCGGAGCTGTCCGTCCTGCAGGCACAGTCCAATCCAACCTTGCCGTCCTCGGGATTCTTCACGGGCCTCAACGCTCCGTCGCCGGAGCAGTTCCAGAGCAGGGAGGACTTCAGGACCGCGTGGTTGAACCACAGGAAGCTGGCCAGGTCCTGCCACGACCTGGACTCCCTGGGCCAGAGTCCCGGGTGGGGCCAGACGCAACCGGTGGAGACCAACATCGTATGCATGTTGGACAGCAGCGGCGGGGTGGTTCAGCTCCCAGACACCAACATAAATGTCCACATCCCGGAGGGGCACGTCAGCCAGGGAGACCACCAGCAAATCTCCATGAAAGCCTTACTGGACCCGCCACTGGAGCTCAACAGTGACCACTGCTCTACCCTCAGCCCCGTGGTTGAGATCAAGCTCAGCAACATGGAGATCAAGTCCTTCATCACGCTGGAAATGAAGGTGTCCGTCAGTGTCAAGAAAGAGAGCTGTCACACCACAGAGGTGCTTTGTGTTCGGAGTGACTGCAAAGAGGGGCCTTATGCGCCGATCCCCAATGCTTACGTTTACAAGGACACCGTTCAGGTGCAGCTGGATAGCCTGGAGCCGTGCATGTATGTGGCTGTGGTGGTTCAGGCGCAGTACGTTACCCGGAATACCACCGTTTGGGACCACGTTCAGAGGAAGGTGACTCTGGGTGTGTATGGACCCAAGCACATCCACCCTTCTTTTAAGACAGTCGTGGCCATGTTCGGGCACGACTGCGCGCCCAAAACGTTACTGGTGAGTGAGGTGGGTCGGCAGGCTGCGTCGACGCCGCCCGTGGCCCTCCAGCTGTGGGGGAAACATCAGTTCATGTTGGGATTCCCTCAGGACCTGCAGGTGGGACTGTACTCCAACATGTCCAACTATCAGGTGAAAGCCAGCGAGGGCGGCGGCGTGATCCGGGGATTCCAGATCAAACTGGGCAAGGTCAGCAGGCTTCTCTACATGATCACATCCCACAATCCGAGCAGCATCGCGGACTTTACCCTAAGAGTTCAGGTCAAGGACGCACTGGACTGTATCCTCACGCAGTTCTGCGTCCAGACGCCTCAACCACCACCAAAGAGTGGGGCGAGGATTACCGGACAGAGGAGGTTTCTAAAAAAAAATGAGGTGGATAAGATTGTCCTGTCCCCGCTCGCTGTCACGTCTAAATATCCAAAGTTTCAGGAGCGGTGCATTACCAGTCTGAAGTTTGGCAAGTTGATCAAGACGGTGATCAGGCAGCACAAGAGCACATACCTGTTGGAGTACAAGAAGGGGGATGTTATCGCTCTGCTCAGCGAGGACAAAATCAAACTGCGAGGGCAGCTGCGGACCAAAGAGTGGTACATCGGATACTATCAGGGCAAGATGGGGCTCGTCCACGCCAAGAACGTGTTGGTTCTGGGTAAAGTCAAGCCCATCTACTGGTGCGGGCCGGACCTCACCACGACCGTGCTGCTGGAGCAGATCCTCAAGCCCTGTAAGTTCCTCACGTACATCTACGCCACCGTGCGGACGGTTTTGATGGAGAACGTGGGAAACTGGCGGGCGTTCGCAGACGCCCTGGGTTACGTGAATTTGCCGCTCAATTTCTTCTGCCGGACCGAGCTGGACAACGAGCCGGAGAAGGTGGCGTCGGTTCTGGAGAAGCTGAAAGAAGAGTCGACCAACATGGAGAACAAAGAGAGGAAGTCCTTCCAGAGAGAACTCATGATGGTGAGTCTTTGCTATATTGAAAGTAGGGATGGGTACCGAATCCGGTACTTTTAAACGTACCGAATTTTCTGCTTTTGTAGATACCAAATCCGATACTTTTATATATGCAGACCAAATTCTGTTGGTACTAACGAGTAGCGATTCAAATCGAACGGTACAGTGTTTCGGTATTTAAACATGACCTTGTGACTGAGAGGGACTGGCAGAGAGAAAGCGCTCAAAAGTATGGCTCCACCTTTAAAAATGCTAGGCAGATTTTACACTCGCTCCGATGTTTTTGACGTAAAATGCGAGGCTCGCAGCAAGAATACTGCTAATATGAGGAAGCACTCGGCTTAGTATAAGATTCCTCTTGAGACACTGACTCCCTTTACAAAGACAGGGAACCTTTTCTGTTTTTGAAATTTAAATATTATGTTATTATACAAATGAACATGTATTACCACGTAAACACACACTAAAGTACCCGAAAATTGGTACCATTGTGCGCCGATATCAATTCCCAGGTACAGGGTATCGGTACCGTACCAGTTGAATTGTGAAACGTAACGTCCATCCCTAATTGAAAGCAACGCAAAATAGTTCAACTTATGTTGCCTCAAGTCTTGATGAGTTATGGTGATTTTCTGTACAACAAACCAACTATTCTTCTCTTTATATGCTGGCTCAGCAGCTGTATGACAAAAGCAAAAATAACAGTGCAGAAAAAAGCAGAATGTCTAATAAAGAATGAGTTGCTGCATATATCACGCTGTCGATTTCTGCCATTGAGCTGCTGCGACAATCACTGAGTCACAGTAGAAGTGCTGATGACGAGTTTCCTGAGCCAAACTCTCACGTTTAGGATTTTTTTTCTTGCATAATCCTCCGGGAGTAATGCAAGTTCACAATCAATGAATTGTCCTTGTGCAGAATAATAACCCAATGGAATGAAATTGCTCCCTTTGGCCTCCGACTGTAATGGCCGACTGAGAAATACCATCGTGCTCAGCATAAAAAAAAAAAGAAACGGAAGGAAAAGCAATAAGGTAGAGTTTCCGTTTGTGTTTAAAATAGTGTCAGAGTCTGTGGCTGCCGCAGCCCGAGGCGCCTCCACACCTGGAACATGAAACTTGAAGCATCTGGAGGAGAAATTGTAGCGCGCGTGCAGGCGTCGATGTGTGTTCTAGTCCCGAGACACTTCCTTTGGCTCAAAGGGTAAACCTGATGAAGCCTCAAGGCCAGTTCGTCCTCCAAAAGAAGCAGGTGAACGTTTCGACGCTCGAGGGACTGAGGCAACAAATAACGCTACTTTGAGAGCCCTGAAGCTCGTTAGCATGTAGTGAGGATCGGAGTTTACGCGATGCCCCTGAACGCATCACTCGTGCTGCAGTTTAAACCGTTCAACATGGCGACTCGGACACAAACTTTCTATTCTTGAACACTTCAGCAAAGTGTGTTTTCCGAAGACATTTGAAGTGACAAAATAAGCTGCACCGTTGGAAAAGTTAAGATGCCGCTGTGAGAGGACATGGCCTGCGAGGTTCGCCCAGCTCGGCAAATCCTGACAAAGACGACATTTTTTTTCTGCTGCTGCGACCACTTTTGGTAGTACACAGGGGCGCTTCGCCTCCGCTGAGGTGCGGGGAACTTACTTTGTGCTTTTCCCCTGCAGCTGCCTCGCTGCGTTTGGCTGCAGGTCACACCGTCCGTACCGTACGAGCCCGAAGAGAGTGAGCTTTGCTTTTATGTCTTGTGAAAGGCTTTTGTTCTGACGGCTACCTGCCACCCCCGCCGAGGCTCTCTCTCTCTCTCTCTCTCTCGCAAAAGGCACTCTGGGTTTTGTTATCTCCACACCAGACTTCATCCTTGACTCCGACGAAACAAGGACACACTCACACGTCCTTCACTGAAGTTTCCCTCTGAAGTCAGAAACACTTTGATCACCAGCGAGGCGAGATTTTGTCTCGCTGGCCTCGATGGGAAGATTTGTTTACATCTTTTTAAAGTGTTATTTATCTCCTGACCTTCATCCAGAAAAGTAATCTTATTCCCTCCTTCACTTTGACGCTCCATTCAAGTCTCAGTTTCATGAGGATTTAAAATCACTTTTAGAGTTACATTTATACGAGGTCATCAGTGGTCGGTTTTAGGCATCATTTATGCGTTTTACACTGCAACAAAAGGTAGCCCAAACATAAGATATAAACACTACATTTTAAAAGAGAAATACTTAAAAAGACTACAATTATGTGTCCGTCCAGCAAGTCAATTTTACTTTGTAAGATTAAACATTATACTATAAAACTATTTATAAAGATAGGTGAATAAATTCTAATAATAATAATTGGATGCCAATTTTTTTCTCATTTTTCTTTTTCTTTATTTCTTTTTACCTTTTTTCTTTTAGTTTATATTTTTCTCTTTTTCCCTCTTTTTCCCTGTTTCTACCCCCCCCCCCCCCTTTTTTTCAGTTTATTTTTTTCCTCGTGGCCCAACAGTAAAGCCACATCACTTTCAGTGTTTCTGGCGTTTCCATGGAAACGCACATCGTTTTCAAAACATTGCCATGTAAAATCGTTAAACTAAAATAAACTGTCCTTTTCTTCTTTTTTTCAATTTTTTTCTGTTTTTTTTTTCTTTTCTTTTTTGTGACCCAACATGAAAAATACATCACTTTCAGTATTTCCATGGAAACGCACACCATTTTCAAAACTTTTCTAAAGCAAAAAAAAAACAATATTTTGAAAGGGAGTCACGTAAACGGGACCTCAATATGAACTGATGAACAACCCTAACACGTTTTATTAGCTCTACGTTGATGAGCTCAATTACTGTTGCCAGACGTGGTCATTAAAACATGAAAACTTGTGATTTTACAGCGTCGTAGAGCAAATAAGTCTCACTCAGCAGGAGCGGAGCATTAAAGTGATTCTACATCCTGACACATGCTGTTAAAAGCCTCCCTAAGCCCCCCCCCCCCCCCCCCCCCCCCAGAGCCACAACTTGTCACAATCAGGCTGAAACAGGCTTGAATTACCAAGCAGTCTCCTCAAAGGGGGAAAAAATAACTCGTGTTACACAATACTTGCTTACTTCGCCCATAAAAGTCGGGCGTAGGTTTCGTTTTTGTCCAATTTGTACTACTTTTCACAAAAAAAAACTATTGACCCCAATTGCATGAGATTCTCGGGGATGGTTTGTCTTTAACGTTCGTGCGCTCCACCAAGTGGCCTTTGGAGTTAGAAATGTATGGGAAAATACTTGGAATTACACAAGAACACAACCTTCCATTTGAGACGATTTGAAGAAAAAATCTCGGAGAATGACAATAAATTAAAGCTATAAGATTAAGTCCTCGCAAGTTTCACCAAGAGCTACGGAATTCGGTGCACATATGTAACACCACAAGACGTACAAAAAAGTCTCCGACACACGTACCAAAAATGTAACAGGAAGTCAGCTATTTTGAAAAATGGGGCGGATTTTGGCCGAAATGTACACATTTTATGGAGCAAACTCGTCCTGGAGGCGATACTCCATATTACCTCAAATTTGGCCAGTTGATAGAAAAGGAGATCAGCAAAGGTTCATGAGGTCATCCTTAATATGGTTCTGCAAATTAAACTGTCACAGATGATGTTTATATTATAAAGTATGCAGCAGCTGACATTGCAGTAAATAAATGACATGCTTTAAGCAATCGAATCATTCGTTGGGTAGTTTGGGAGCTGCAGTCGAAGTTTGTTTCCTCAGTGGAGGTAAAAAGACACTTCAAAGTCGCAGTTTGCACCTTTATTAGGCCCTGCAGGCTCAGCGTTTGATTAAAGCCCTTTATTGCTTCAGCCATGATTCCTCAGCAGCTTTGTGTTCGACGTCCATTGATCCACTTCAGTCTGTTTGTTTCTTCATCGCTCCTGCTGAAGCTTCACCTTTTATTAAAGCGGCACGTTGAGGCCAGATGTCTTCTATTTTATTCATTCAACAATGTTTTTATGGTTTAAAAGTCGCAGTCAGCTCTGCTCGCTCTCCTCCTGATCGGCTTACATAATCGTCCCAAATCCATCCATATCTCCAGTTTTTTCTCTCGAACAAAGGCAGCGCCAACAATGATGCCGCAGTCTGCAGTCTCCTGTGTGACCACACACGTGCTCATTTATTCACTTTGATAGCAGTGTTTCGATTAAAACTGCATATACAGATCTATTAGACGCTTCTAGAAATGGACAGAATTGTCAATTAACTGGAGAAAAGTACACAATAATATTTAAAAAAGCAACTAAAACTTACACATTTATATTGACATTCTGCCCATTTTAAGCTTTAAAAAAGCTTCTTTTTTTAATTTATAAAAATAATTTATAAATTAGAAAATTTAAGAACTATAATACATTAAAAACTAATTTTTAAATATTTTTTAACAAGGACAAAAATGAGGGGAAAAAGCCAATTTATTGTATTAAATTAACAATATATATTTAAATAATAAGAAAAGTTGCAAATATAAAATCTCAATTAATCTCAAATGTATGTAAAATTTAAAAAAAAAGATCAGTCTTGTGAAAACAAAAACACAAATACTTATGGGGAAAAACCGCGTTTTGGTTGCGGTTCTCTGAAGAAAAGGAAAGAAAAAGAAAAACTGGAAAAAAGTATAAATAAAATAAAAACGGCAAATGGGGGGGGGTACATTTTAAAAAGTTTAAAAATTAAAAACAAGGGATACTCGATTGTTTTTTTTAATAAATAAAAGAACATTTGGAAAAGAAAAAGGAAACTTCAGGGAAAAAAATTTAAATATTAAAAAATAAAGAAAAAGGGCCAATTGGAAACATCTTCAAAGAAAAAATCGAAGAAAAATAAAGTCTAGTGAAGCTAAAGCTGTTCGGACCATTGGGAAACATACAGCAACAACAAGCAGCTGACGGGGGAGGGGCTAAAAATGTAATAAAATATATGTAATTTACACATTAATGATCAATTATTTTTCTATATTTTAGCATGTTTTGTGGCTCCGGACTAATTTCATTTGTTGGAATATGATGAAAATGGTTCTTTTGGTCATAAAGGTTCCAGACGCCTGCCTTATGTTCTGCCTGCTGGGGAAGTGTGTGTGAGACACGAGGGAAGATGCTGACAGAGGTAGAACCTGTCAGGAAATCTTTAAAAAGACGAACAAGCAGCGGCGCCAGCAAGATCTACGACGGCCGCCTCCTGCGCTGCCCGTCATCCGACAGGTGTTCCCGTGTGAAATGTGATCGGGGCATTGATCAGGAGGGGAGACATGGAGCCTCGCGGCAGGAGGGGGGGGACCATGACTCCAGTTACAGGACGAGAAAGAGAGGCTGAAAGGCCAGGAGCTGCCTTAATAATAGATCGCTGCACAACGTAATCCATCCTCCCATCCACCAAAAAACTAGAGATAAGAGTCGGAAAAAGGCTCCACAAACATGCAGCCGTGTCAATTCTGATCAGTGGATACCATCATTTTACCGCAGTTTCACAACGTCACCAGTGTGTTGCTTTAAAAACATTCAAGTTTGACAAAAGCTACATTTTCATAGCAATAGCATAAATCTGGGTTTCTGAGAATATTTTTTTTATATGTATTATATGATATATTGCAAAACACAAAGCGTAAATTAAAAAAAAAAAAAAAGCACATTGACAATCGCAAACTAAAACAATGAGGGACCAACAATAGAGCCCTGAGGCACACTGTTACTGAAGGTGTGCTTCACTAATGGTATTAATGGTTACTATAGCAACAACATATCATCAGTAGGGTAAAACTGACCTGTCTCACAGCGGTCTAATTTACAGGATACATGCACACACAAAAAAATGATGATTTTACATGGTAAATATTACCGATTTACACTGAGAATTTACAAAAAGGTATTGCGAAGGAAATGAGGGGAAAATACTCTGCGTAAAGCTGGAAATGAGCACAGGAACACAAAATACAAATTCAAGATATTCTTGAAAGATTATCTGAACTCATAATGGAGAACATTTTCAAAAATCCACACATTTTACAATATTTCTATATATATATATATATATATATATATATATATATATATATATATATATATATATATATATATATAATTAAGTGACAAAAATGTCCAGAAGTGGTTACACATATAGCGTTTGTTTAACAGTTCTAAATCTTCAACTTAAATTATGTAATAAATAAGTATCATAAAAGTGTTTAAATGCACTTTACATGTATTGTCTTTCATATTTATTTATTTTTATTTTTTTTGGGAGGGGGGGGGGGGTTGCGATCACTGTCCTCACAAGCGTCTCAAAGTGACGGCCGTCCACCCGCACCGTCTGTCCTCCCTCATGGTCACTCTTCAGCCGCTCGCCAAGCAGCTTCAGATTCATGTCGCCAGTAAATCAGCTGGAAAAATGGAGGACGGATAACGAACCAAGCCGTGGAGCGGCAAGTTTGTCTTGTGGGAATTTTTGGAGCGTTTCCCTGCGTTTAATCTTCAGTGGTGGTGGTGGTGTGCCTCAGGGCTCCGTTGTTGGTCCCTTACTGTTTACATTCAACACAGTTCATGATCGTCACTGTGCTTTTTATGTTCAGCTTTTTCGTTGTTGTTGTTTTGGAAGCACACAAACATACGAGCATATACGTGAATATAACATTACATTCTATCTTAAGCTATTTTCACACACAGAAATAAAGATTCAGTGGTTTATTGTAAAAGATATTGCGTCAGTGTCAATACATACAATTCACAGTGAGATTTAGTTTAGATATGTTTTGTCAAAATAAAATAATGGATAAACAACTTTCTCAATATAATATGGAAAAAAACTTCCTCGTGTTGTAAAACTGATGCATCTTCAGCCAAAGAAAAGCCCAAAATGTTGAGAAACTGCATCTTAATGTAAATGATAGAAATCACATTTTACTGTGATTTATATCTGTATTTTTATTTTTTAAGTTTTTCTCAATACATTTAAAGGACTCATGTGGGAATCCCATGTTTCCTAATTTCTGCTCATTTTAGTGCTGTTACATGACGAAAAGTTGCATTATTTTTGTGCTATTTCATAGTTGTAGTTTTTGTTGTTTTTTTTTGTCAATGATTCAAATGTGAATTCAAATTGCAACTGGTTCTTACGATCAGGAACGTGAAGTGGTGAAACGGCGTCGCCGTTGAAGGAAGTTCAAACCTAAACGTCTCCAGCTGGAGCTCAAACAACAGCTGACAGAGTCCTTGAGCAACGGGTCGACCTATGACCTCCATCTGCTCCTGTCTGTGACTCGGAAACCTAAAATACATTTCTGACCTCCAGACTTCTTCCTGCAGCTCAACCCCCTCCCCGCCCCGTCTCAGCACCCAACCCCCCCCCCCCCCCCCCCCGTTGATTTTTAATCCTTTCCGGGCTTTAAGCGTCAAAGCTCGCCGGCCTGCACCTGAACGCACCGCCGGGGTTTCTATGGCCGCCGGCGTCTAAATTTAGAGCGGCAGACGGAGGACGTCACGGCCAGGAGAGCACAAGAGGAACTCTGCAGGAGTTTGGTTTGACCTGTGGACGTCGGTCACAACTTCTTCTTTTTAATGGATTTATACAGACCACACAATATGACGTTTTACACACCTTATTGCAGTTTATCATTAAGAAAAAAATATTTAATGTTTTAGCCTTTTTTTCCCAGCCTTTTACAGTGTTAACGTTTTATAATGTCAGTTGATTATTGACAAATAATATGGACTTAACTGGTTTTTAATCCATCCATCCATCCATTTGCTGCCGCTTATCTGGGGCCTCCTACCGGAGGGACATGCCCGGGACGCCTCCCTAGAGAGGCGTCCGGGGGGAGGGCATCCACAACAGGTGCCCGAGCCACCTCAGCTGGCTCTTCTGGATGTGGAGGAGCAGCGGCTCTACTCCGAGCTCCTCCCTGGTGACTGAGCTCCTCACCCTATCTCTAAGGGTGACTGAGCTCCTCACCCTATCTCTAAGGGTGACTGAGCTCCTCACCCTGTCTCTAAGGGTGACTGAGCTCCTCACCCTATCTCTAAGGGTGCGCCCAGCCACCCTTCAGAGGAAGCTTATTTCAGCCACTTGTATCCGGGATCTCGTTTCTTCAGTCATGACCATAGGTGAGGGTAGGAACGAAGATCGACCGGTAAATCGAGAGCTTCGCTTTTTGGCTCAGCTCCTTCTTCACCACGACGGACCGATACAACTTCCGCATAACTGCAGACGCTGCACCGATCCGCCTGTCGATCTCACGCTCCATCTTTCCCCAACTCCTGAACAAGACCCCGAGATACTTGAACTCCTCCACCTGTGACAAGGGCACTCAACCGACCTGGAGGGGGCAAGCCACCTTTTTCCAGTTGAGAACCATGGCCTGGGATTTAGAGGTGCTGATCCTCATCCCAGCTGCTTCTCACTCGGCTGCGAACCGCGTCAGTGTATGCTGAAGGTCCAGGTTTGATGGAGCCAACAGAACCACATCATCCACAAATGGCAGAGATGAGATCCTGTGGTCCCCAACTGGACCCCCTCCGGCCCCTGGCTGTGCCTAAAAATTCTGTCCATATATATTAGGAACAGAATTGGTGATAAAGGACACCCCTGCCGGAGGCCAACGCGCACTGGGAACAGGTCCGACTTACTGCCGGCCATTCGAACCAAGCTCCTGCTCTGGGCGTACAAGGACCGAACAGCCCTTAACAAACTCCCGGAGCACCCCCCAACAGGATGTCTCGAGTAGAACGGCGAGGTAGAACGCCTTCTCCAGATCAACAAAACACATGTGGACTGGTTGGGCGAACTTCCATGAACCCTCAAGCACCTGGTGGAGGGTATAGAGCTGGTCCAGTGTTCCACGACCAGGACGAAAACCGCATTGTTCCTCTTGGATCCGAGGTTCGACTAACGGCCGGACCCTCCTCTCCAGTACCCTGGAATAGACTTTCCCGGGGAGGCTGAGGAGTGTGATCCCTCTGTAGTTGGAACACACCCTCCGATCCCCCTTCTTGAAGAGGGGGACCACCACCCCAGTCTGCCAGTCCAGAGATCTCTAAAACAAAAAGCAATAAAAGTGATGAAAAAAATTACTTTTATGTTAATATGAGTTTCTGTCATGGTGGAAAATACATTTTAATCGTTTTTTTTAATGAAACAGAAAAAATATGTTTAATGGCTTTTCATCTTTTAGTTGAAGTCTGAGTTTGACCTTTGATGGTCCTGCTTTGTCCTTCCAAGCTTTTTTTCCAAACATCTTTAGAGTTGCTTCATCAGTGATGATAATATTCGACAGTCGCAGCAGTTAAGTAAAACTCTCAGAATGTAGTCGGATCCTCGTCAGCAGAGACTTTGTGAAACGGAGAGCCGTGAAATAAATCCACTCGTTAATCATCTCATGTCAATAATTAATGGCTGCTGCACCGCTTTCCAAGAGCCACTCAGCGCAGTTCAAAGACGCTCCATGCTTCTTTTTTTTCTTTTTCTTTTTTTGCACTCAATAAAAACGATGTATGTCTCAGTCTGCAGATTAAAAGACGTCAGCACATTTCCTTCCTGCAGCTCGGGGTGTTAATGTGAGAATAAATAAAGTAAAAATGTATAGAAAATAGTCACATTAATTCATATTTATAAATCACAACAATCTCAAAGTGCTACACAAACCAGATAAAACAAAATTTAAAAAAATATATAAAGTTAAATAATTGAATGCAGTGCCAGTAATTCAGCTGTTTTTCTAGCTGTGTGTGTTAAGCTGCAACTGAATCAGTAAAAAAAAAAAAAAAAAGATTCGATATCCATCACATTAAGCTCCATGTTCTTATTTTAGTTTAGGGTTTTTTTTGTCCTCTTCTGACATGATTTCCATAAAACTCTGGAGAATGGTTTGGCAGGATGAGACGAGGTCGTGACAGGAGGAGCTTAAAATAACTCCACAGAGACTTCGCTTCAGCCTCGGAACGCCTCGGGCATCAAACCTCACATGACTTCATCTTTACTGTACTGGATCTGAGTCATGTCTCTTTTTTTTTGTTTTTTTTTTTTGCTAATGGCCACAAAGAAGTGTAAGTATGTAGTGTGCAGCTTGTTTCCTAAGGTTTCTCTTTGCTTTCAGCTCGGGAAATTCACACCGTAAACAGCTTGTTGCACTTATTACAAGGCTGTGTAATACGCCGATAGGAACCCACTGGTTAGGAAGATGTGAGGTTTCGACAATTTTTGTCAGACACAATTAAAAGCGTCTATCTTAAACTCACCAGGCGCTGCTGAAGATGGACTGCCAGGGTCTGGTTGCCAGGTTGGTCCTCGACTTCGTCTTGCTGACCACGGCAGTGGAGGTAGCGTCCCGGTGGAGGGAGCTGGCCGAGAAGCTGGCCCGGGTGTCCCGGCAGCAGATGGAGGCGTACGAGGCTCCACATCGAGACAAGAATGGTCTGCTGGACAACGAGGTGAGAGGCCGGCACGTTTGCACCCTCTGAGGAGAAAATGAAACAATCTGCAGTCGCTTGATGCCCAAAGAGAAGTTAAAAGCAGTGTGTTTTCTTTGTCTTCAGATTTTGTACAAATTGAAGTAAATCTTGAACTTTTTCCCTTTATCTTCTTCATCTCAAACCCTTAACCTTCAACTCTTCACCTTACACCTAAACCCTTCACCATCAAACCTTCATCTTCAACCCTTTACATTCAACCCTTAACTGTCAACACAAACTCTTCACCTTCAACCTTTCACCTTCAACCCAAACCCTACACCTTCAACCCTTCACCTTCAACCCTTAACCTTCAACCCAAACCCTTTACCTTCAACCCTTAACCGTCAACGCAAACCCTTCACCTTCAACCCTTTCTCTTCAACCCTTTACTTTCAACCCTTCACCTTCAACCCTTTACCTTCAATCTCAACCTTCACCCACCCTCCTCCCTGACTACCCCATTTTTACCAAACCGTCCGGAACATTTCAGTCGATGTGGAAACCGGCCTACGACTTCCTACTGACGTGGGCGGCGCACGTTGGGGATAGCTACCGGGACGTGATCCAGGAGCTCCACCTGGGCCTGGACAAGATGAGGAACCCCATCACTAAGAGGTGGAAGCACCTGACGGGCACGCTCATCCTTGTCAACTGCCTGGACACCCTCCGCAGCGCCGCCTTCTGCCCCACCGGATACGGGGACTTTGCCGTTTGAGGGTTTTGACGTCACTGGAGCTATTCAGACGGATTAAACGACTCAGTCTGTGGAATCCAGAGGTTTCAGGTTATATTTGGAACAGACACACCAAGATTTCTTATCCTGGATTTGTATTTTCTACCCGTCGCTTTCCATCATCCTTTTTATGCAACCTTTGGGCTTCCCTCCCTTTTCCTATTTCACCATTCACTTCAGCTCTTTCTGTATTTTGGATGCATTCTGCTGTTTTTGTTTAATGTCCTTAGTTTCTTCCTGGACCCTTCAGGACAATGTCAGAGACCTCAACCACTTCATCCTGTGACTCGGACGTCATCTTCACAAAGCTGGTTGACCTTCTCAACAGAATTCACACACGATCTTAAAGGAGTCATCGGCTGCTATCCCCACGTATCCCTTCTCAAACTGTCTTTAAATCAATTTTTCAAATTTATTAGGAAAAAAAACAACAACCATTGAGCTCATTCACATGGGATTTCCACCTCATGACTCTTTTAATATCCCTCTTTCTGACAGTTTTCAGCCCAAACAGAGAGAGGAGGGCAGGTACGTTCAGTTTTAGTGACTAGTTTGCCAAAAGAAAGTGCAGGATATTCGATTACCAGCAGTGTTGTGTCGTTTTAGTTCCCCTATATCTGCAGTATTTCCAACCAGGAATCCAACTTTAATCTGGTTCTGCTGAGTCTGAAGTAAAGTTTGTAAACAAATCCATCTAAAGTATTCCACTCGTAATCCAATTCAAGTACCAACTACCACACAACACGCATGCGATACGTCCATTTAGTTGAATGTCTTTGAAAAAAGAAAAGCCTTTTTGTTATTCTTCTGCTTTTTGTTTCTCTGTTGCTCATTTCCGCTTTGTCTTTGTAAAGTTTTTGAGTGTTTGAAATCAAACAGCAAACATCGGAGGAGTTTATATATTTGTATTGACACACTGGACGTTGTAGTAAAAAATCTGTTTAGGACGGCTCCGAATAAAAGTTTTCACTTGGACGTGATGGAGATTGTTATTGAGAGCAGGTCAAAGTGTGTAAACACACACATGAGCACACACACACACACACACACAGGGTTTAAGGGACTTAATTAAAGTAGATAATGACTCTCCCGCTGCATTCCTGCTCTTCTCCCGGACACCAACCTCCCTGAGGCCTGCTCCTCATCTAAAGACTGTAAAAAAAATCTCAACGGTCCATTTAACACCGAGGTTTCATTACATGCTCGTAAAACTTTTAAATACTAATACTCATTGTATTAGTACAATGTTTTGTGGCTTAGATGCTGTGCACAGCGTCTGATTTTAATCGCTGTGTGGGTGAATAGAAGATGAAGAGGAGTCATAAAAGAGAAGCTGTTTTTAATGACCCGTTTCCATGTCAACGTTTCACGTGACAACACCTTGGCTGTTAAAGAAAAGTGTTGCATTCCCACTGCAGCAGCAGACACACCAACAATGATGTAGTTAGTATGCCGGGCCACAAGGGGGTGCTGGTGCTGGTTTTTGTAATCAAATCACACACTTGTACAAAGAACAATACGCCATAAACGTGAATATAATGGCGAGAATCCAACATTGAAAAAGACTAATGATGAATTGGATGCTATTAGGAGTGAATCTCAAGAATAAAACTACCAATATAAACAATAAAACTACCAATAGAGACGATATAACTACCAATATAGACGATAAAACTATCAATTTAGACAATAAAACTACCAATATAGATGACAAAACTACCAATAGACAATAAAACTACCAATATAGATGATATAACTACCAATATAGATGACAAAACTACCAATAGACAATAAAACTACCAATATAGATGATATAACTACCAATATAGATGACAAAACTACCAATATAGATGATAAAACTATCAATATAGACAATAAAGCTTCCAATATAGATAACAAAACTACCAATGTAGACAATAAAACTACCAATATAGATATAACTACCAATATAGAGAATAAAACTACCAATATAGATGATATAACTGCCAATATAGATGATATAACTACCAATATAGACGATAAAAGTACCAATATAGATGACAAAACTACCAATATAGACGATAAAACTATCAATTTAGACAATAAAACTACCAATATAGATGACAAAACTACCAATAGACAATAAAACTACCAATATAGATGATATAACTACCAATATAGATGACAAAACTACCAATAGACAATAAAACTACCAATATAGATGATATAACTACCAATATAGATGACAAAACTACCAATATAGATGATAAAACTATCAATATAGACAATAAAGCTTCCAATATAGATAACAAAACTACCAATGTAGACAATAAAACTACCAATATAGATGATATAACTACCAATATAGAGAATAAAACTACCAATATAGATGATATAACTGCCAATATAGATGATATAACTACCAATATAGACGATAAAAGTACCAATATAGATGACAAAACTACCAATATAGAGAATAAAACTACCAATATAGAGAATAAAACTATAAATATAGTTGATAAAACTACCAATACAGACAATAAAACTACCAATATAGATGACCAAACTACCAATATGGACAACAAACTACTCATAAGAACAATAAAACTAGAATACGTCATGGAGGCCGCCATGTTTGTTACTCACACATGAGCAGAAGGAACTATTTACCACGGTGGAGGAACTGGTGCACACTAGCAGCGCTCTGTCGCCTCCACCTTTGGAGCCGAAATAAAAAAGTCATGGTTGCAGTGGATCTGAGCATCGCTGTGTGTAAATGGACGTTTTGCCACTACACTCGTTTTCGTTGCCGTGGGGCCTCAGTGTGTATCAGTACTAACGTCTGCAGATTAATCAGCTTTCGATCTCATGATGTGAGGTTTAATATCACCTGCATTAAGAGCTGAATGAAGCAGCTGATTAGAGAGTGGCGAGGCGGCGACCTTTCCCTGTAATCATCCTCCTCACCCGTAATCAGCGGGAGGAGATCGTCCTCCACCCGTCCGTCAAATCACCAGATCACAGATACTGGAGGTGGGGGAACACAGACTTTCTCCTCCCTTCATTAATTCAGGACAAATTGTCCGGCAATGAGCAGCTTTTGAAAATGCAAAGCAGGTGGTGAGATGAAAAGCTTCTGGGACGAGTCGTCAGGCTTTTTCATCTGCTCTTGTTGTTGTTGTTGTTGTTGTTCTGATATCACGAGGAGGACGAGGGAGATGGAGGGGGCAACGAAATGAATCAAACCACGTCAAGACACAGAAATGAAGAGGAAGCAATGAAGAAAAATGAACAAAGGGGGGGGGGGGGGGGAACAATGAAGAAGCATTGACAAATTGAAGAAGAAAAAAGGAAAAAAGCATTTTAAAAAATCAAGGAAAACTTTAGGAAAAAGGGTGGGGGAAAAAGAACATAATGGATGAAAAAGAGTAAAATTGAGAAAGGGAAAAAAGAATAAACTGACAGAAATAAGGAAGGAAAATAGAAAAATGTAGCAACAAAAGAGCAAAGAATGTACAAAAAATGAAAGAAAGGGGGGGAAAGGGAACAAATTGAATGAAAAAGGGATATTATAGAGAAAGGGAAAAAAGAATAAACTATGACAGAAAAAAGGAAGGAAAACAGAAAAAATGTAGCAACAAAAGAGCAAAAAATATATAAAAATGATGGAAAAAAGGGGGAGAGGGAACAAAATGAATGAAAAGGGGTAAAAAAGGATATTATAGGGAAAAAAGGGAGGAAAATAGAAAAAATGTAGCAAAACAAAGAGCAAAAAATTTAGGAAAAAAATTGCAAAAAAGAGGAGATAGATAAATAAGGAAAAATTGAAAAACTAAGAAATGAGTCAAGGGGAGAACAGACTTTCATTCATTCAAGACAAATTGTCCGGCGACGAGCAGCTTTTGAAAATGCAAAGCAGGTGGTGAGATGAAAAGCTTCTGGGACGAGTCGTCAGTCTGTTTCATCTGCTGTTGTTGTTGTTGTTCTGATTTCACGAGGAGGACGAGGGAGGCGAGGGGGGGTGGGGGGGCGAACGAAATGATCCACTTCATGGAGTCACAGGGAGGCGCCGTTATCAAGTGGAAACTCCACAAAATGACAATAAAGTGACCAAACTCAAGTAGATATACAAGCCTCAAAGCTCCTGGTTTGTTTTTACGAGCGTTTCTATTCTTCAAGAAATGTTTGCATTTTTTTTCCTGTAAACCTTAATAGTTGTTTGGTTGTGCTTTTTGGTGCAGCCGCTTGCTGCTACCTAACGAATAGCGAGGAGACGCAGGAATAAATTACAAGGAAATGACTCCTGGACGACACCAGTGTATGAGCGAGAGACCTTCAGGCTTGTTGGAGAGAGAGAGAGAGAGAGGAGTTAGTTGGGAGATTGTGTTTGTGTCCACACCCTGTTTATAATTCCTTTTATTGATCACACACACACTCATTAGGAGGCAGATCAATGCCAGAGGGAACAATTAGTGCCGCTTTTCAAAAATGGTCGAATCTCCAGGAATAAAACAAAACGGTTAAGTGAGACATAGATTTAATGAAAAGAAAGAAAGGGAGAAAAGAAGACAAGGGGAAAAAAATGGGGAAGAGGAAAATAAAGAAAAAATAGAAAATAGGGGAAAGGGAAAATGAAGGAAAAAATGGAAATTAATATTCTGTTGATTTCTTTCCTTTTTTCCCATTTTTTTTCCTTCAGAAGAGAAACGACTAGTATAGCTAAAACCGCTCCAACCATTGTGGCGAAAATGGTTAAATAAAACAACTTTAAAAAATGGGCACAACAGCTAAAAAAAATCGTAAAATATCTCTAAATTGTAAACTGACCTTCATAAGTTTTTTTGTATGTATATCAATTCTTTAAAGATGATTCTTTTTCTGTATTTTATCATGTTTTGTGGCTCCAGACTAATTTCATTTGGTGGAAAATGGTGAAAACAGCTCTTTTGATCATAAAGGCTGCAGACCCCTGACCTTTACACTCCGCCCTTTTATCTCAATTAATCATTTTCCATTTGAAATTCGTTCAAACAGAAAACCACCCAATAATTCACTCTTTTTGGGAGGTATTTGTAATAGAAAATCTGCATTTAAGTATTAGAAATATTTACCTGAAACACACGTCATGTTTGGTGCTCTCCTCAGAGTTGAATGTAAGACTCTGGCTCCACCTACTGGCGTGACAGTGGTATTACTTTATGTTTTTGTAACGGGAGTCTATTATAAAATGAGGAAATAAACATTTGTCAACAGGAAATATCTTTATATATGATTTTTGTATATCATCATCCAAATTATCCACCAGAATATCTTGATTGCTAGTGTCTCGATCAAGTAAATAACAATAATAACCTACTCAACTCAATGAGTAATGTAGTGGAGTATTGCATTCACGTGAAAAAAATAAAAATCAACTAGGTTTTTACCAATTAATTAGATACTTATCTCATAATCAGGAGAAAAAAATTATTATATTAAAAACAATTGATTCTGTTATTCTGAATTGGTTTTCGGAAGAAATCAAAACTAATCAGCTCAGTCACAACCAGAAACTTTTTGAGGTAACAGACAAAAAATGGAGGAGTTAATAATGTAAAAAATATGCTAGTATTAATATTATTATTGTTATTATTAGTAGTAGTAGTAGTATTATTAGTATTATTATTATGTAAATGTAGGTAACTGACATATTTCTATACACAATGACGCATGCGAGTTAAATATGTATGTCATGTAAAACACGCATGCATTGTTTCTCTATTTGTCCACTCGATGTCGCTGTTCGCGCGCTGCGTGTCTCAACTGCGCATAGGAAACGCTTGACCAGGATGACCTTCAGAATAAGAGCTTCTTCGCTCATATCATTGTGTTTGGTCTGCTACCGGTTGGATTTTATTCTGTGAACCGGGCGAAAACGCGTCACGCGACGTCACTGGTGTTTTTCTCGGGCAGCTGAAGACGCGCAGACACGATGTGACTCTCCGTGAACCGTGCCGTAAAAGCTGGAGAGCGGCGCGTGATTGCGCCCCGCTTCCACACGTTGGGATGATTTAGCGCCTGTTCCTTGTCTTTTTTTAGTTATTATTTTTGCTGGATTGGATCCAGGGATGCTCCTGCTGCCGCTGCGGCTTGTTAGGCTGCCGGAGTGCCGCCAAGCAACGGGAAAGGCTGCGGCGCGTTTCCCCCGCGCTATGGTCGCGTGAGCTTCTTTTTTTCTTCCCCCTCCTCCTCTGCAGTGGAACCGCCTGCGAACATCATGGGCACGAGCTGGTCCAACCTGGCCGCCTTCCAGTCCCTGCACATCGTCATGCTGGGCCTGGACTCCGCGGGGAAGACCACCGTGCTCTACCGGCTCAAATTCGACGAGTTCGTCAACACGGTGCCCACCATCGGCTTCAACACGGAGCGCGTGAGGCTGGGCGGCGCGGGCGCGTCGCGCGGCATCAGCTGCCACTTCTGGGACGTCGGCGGCCAGGAGAAGCTGCGGCCGCTGTGGAAGCCGTACAGCCGCGGCGCGGACGGCATCGTCTACGTGGTGGACTCCGTGGACGCCGAGCGGCTGGAGGAGGCGCGCGCCGAGCTGCACCGCATCGTCGCGCGCTTCGCGGAGAACCCGGGCGCGCCGCTGCTGGTCGTCGCCAACAAGCAGGACCTGCCGCGCGCGCTGGACGTCGGGGAGATCGAGAGGCAGCTGGCGCTGGCCGAGCTGAGCCCCGCCACGCCGTACCACGTGCAGCCGGCCTGCGCCATCATCGGCGAGGGGCTGCACGAGGGCATGGACAAGCTGTACGAGATGATCGTGAAGAGGAGGAAGAGTCTCAAGCAGAGGAAGAAGAGACAGTGATGGTGGAGGAAGAAAACTTGTGTTCATCACAGGACAAAACAACGAGACGCTTTCACCATTTTACACCAAGTCAAATCAGTCTGGAGCCACAAAACATGTTAGCATAAAGAAAAACAAAATATTTAAAGAATTGCAATATGTAAAGTAATAATGAAGTGTCACAGGTACAATTTAGATATATTTTATTACATATTTTGCTGTTGTGGACATTTTTAAAGTTGTTTATTTTTGCCATTTTATACATCTTATCTATTTTATTCACTTTAGATAGCCAGCTGTTTATTCTGCTGCTTGTTTCCCAGAGCGGTTTTAGCTACACTACACTTTCTCTTTTTTTGTTCATTGTTTTCCTTTGATTTATTTTCATTTTCCAGTTGTCTATTTGTCTGTTTTCTTTATTTTCCTCATTTTCCTTTTTCTATTTTTCCTTAATTTTTTAGACATTCATTTCCTTTTTACATTTTTCTCATTCTATTTTTCTTTTTTTCTGTATCATTCTCATTTCTTTTATCCACTCTTTTTTTCAATTTCCTCTTTTTCTTCATTTATTTTCTTTTGTCTCCTCTTGCTTTCCCTTATATGCCTGACTTAGCAGTTTTATTATATTTAGCTGTTTATATCCTGAAATTAATGCAGAAGGCAATTAAAATAAAAAGAAATGTTAATTTCCATGACATATAATGAAAGCTTCATGGATCGGCTGAAGAGCCACGTGGTTGCAGACCTCGAAGAATGCAGTAAACCACCATCCACATCGCCATGAACTGCATAAAACCACAAAATACAGAATGTTGGTGAAAACACGGATGGTTTGCCTTGATAGACGACTGTTGTACCTCCTTTAGACCAAGCAGAGTGCCTGGGAATATGAATATGATGGTGTCGTCGGCGCATCGGCTGAGTTTAGGAAACGTCATCAGCAGTTCTCCAGAGTCGGAGTGACCCGTTTGGAGTGCATCCAGTGTCTTCCTGTAAAATGACGACTTAGTGAAAACCCAACGACAGGCTGGGACCTGTTGAGCAGCTTGGTAAAATGATATTTAATCAGGAACTCGACTAAATAAAAAAAACCCTGACAGCTCCCGGAATCGTTAGCATTAGGACTGTTGAATGTCTCACCTGGACTCTTCTCTAACTACTTCACATCTGCACGGAAAAAAAAAAATCTAAAGATTAACGACTCCAGCATAAACCTGCAGCATGTTCTCCATATCTGCCGTACCAGTTTCCACCACCAGGGGGCTCTTACGTGAAATATTCCTCCTTCAACTCTGCATGACGCAACGGTTCCGGTTATGTAACGATACAGTTTAGTGGTACAGCCAAGATACAGCAAGACCAAACCATGTATTAAAGAAAAAACAAAGCCAAAATGGTAGAAGAAAGAAGTATTTTTGGGATTAAACTCTTTGTAAGTCAATTTGTGTGTCGGTTTTTTGTGACTCTTCATTGGCAACACAACACCACGGAAACATTTTTCTTACTCGGTTGTACAGATGAAATCTAATTTGACCAAATAAAATTCGTATTTTTAATTGAATGTGATTTTTCTGATAGACATAATCCCAGAAATGACAGACAAAAAGCGCTTTATAAATTTAAAGAAAATTAGATTAATATAATTCCAAATTATCTTGAGTTCTCAAAGTGTCCAAATACACTAGTATTGGCTCGCTGTCTGCTTTTGATGTAAAGTGACTACCAGAAGAGGAGGAGGAGGAAGTCTTTGTGTATTTTGAGATTATGAGCAGTGATAGTCTGCTATCTGGGTGGAAATGGAGAAAACAAACATTTGAGGAACTTCTCGGGGCAGAAATTTTCTGCTGGTTTGTTTATGAAGTCCAGATTTAAAGCACAAAGCTCAAAGAAGAGCTTTTATTTTCTCAGTTTCAGAAAATGATGGCAGGTTTCCTTTACGTCAACAGAGTGACTTTTTTCTTTCACGTTCCAAAGCGAATAATAAACAAGCAAGGAAACAGCAAGTTGAGTGATGAGTGACCAACCAGCCAATCAACCAGCCAGCAAATGTTTTTGTTTTTTTAATTGTATTCCCATATCTAAATATCTGATTCAACTAGTCAACAAAAGATCCAAAATACCAACCAAATGACCACCAACCACAAATAATTAATTAATCAACCAACTAACCAACCACCTGTTGATATGAAGTCATTGACTTCATATCAACTTCTAAATTTAAGTGTTATTGTTTGTTCTTCTGTCTAAAGTTGTAATTTATCATCATGTTGCTATTTAGAGGCTGAACCTGACGAGTGCAGGTCTGATGATCCGTATCTGTTAAACCTAGTTGTTCTGCCATGTGGATTAAAAGTGGGTCTTTGTCCAGACGGCGGCCTCTCCACCCTGTGTGTGTTTACAAACCTTTGCCCTGCAATTCTCCATGAGAGCGGACCGGAGTCTGCAGGGCACGTCCCTGAGAAAACCCTCACAGAGGCAAAACAAATCCCACCTCAGCGTCAAAACCTGCCATGTTTGTTTAAGTGGTTAAGGGTTTTGCTGGAGCGGTAGGTCGCTGCTTTAACTCGCCCCAGTGAGACGAGGTGGAGCCCCTTTGTGTCCCACCTGGAAGAGAAGCTGAGTAAATAAACCCACGGAGGTTCCCACACTATCTGCTGCTTTATCAGCAACACGACCTGCTCCACACCCTTTGTAGCCACAAGAGCCGTTTTCACCATTTTCCACCAAATAAATTAGCCTGGAGCCACAATACATCGTGAATAATAGAAGAAAAAAACATAAATGTTTGCATGTTGAGTGGAACTTGAGACATACGATATGTTGTTTTCATTAAATCAGCTATAACAGTTATTATACATTCCCAGGTTTTCACCCTGTCATAGGATAGTTTTTGTTTCAGACAGTAAAATGCAACTTTCTTCAAATAGAGAAGGAAAAATTAAATGAAATAACTTTTCTTTCAGCGCCATCTTGTGGCTCTTTGTTCATGTTACTCGCCATTATTATTCACTCCTTCTAAGGATTGTACAGTGAGTTAAAGCACATCTCACTTTTATTACATCTGGTTGTAGTGTCCAGTACATTGTGGGGAAATGACTCAGCAGTAAGTAATGACTCATCAAAATAAGAGATTCGAAATAAAATTTAAAAAAACTGCATTTATTGTACCACAAATAATTAATGTGTCTGGTTTTTTTTTTTTTTTCTTCACAAATTAGGATTTAAATCCCAGGTTTATACCTGGGATTTAAATGTACGTTTTTGTCAACAAGTAGGTCCAACCAACTGACCAGCCAACCTACTTCCTGAACGCTGATAAATTGTAGCTGAGTCTCTCGGTTCCAAACCACTGAGCTGAAAGCAAAGTTACAAACTCCCCCAAACAAGCTTTCCAATCGAATCACGGCTTTGCGCCTGTTCCTCCTCATGTGGGTCATGTTTGTTTAATGTCCGCAGAGGTCATGTCAGGTCCCTCAGTAGCAGGCTTTCTGCCATGTGAGACAGGAGGCGCAGCTTCAAAATAAACTTTTTCCGGTCGAGATTGGTGGGGATTGTGTATAGTGGTGGATATATTGTTTTTTCTCTTATTTTATTTTTTTCTTCATTTTCTTTTTTCTTTCTCTTTTCTCATTTCTTTTGTCTTTTTATTTTCTTTGTTGGAGGCATACATTTCATTTTGAAGGAGTCCACGGGCGGCGGGGATGGGAGGTCTTATTCTGAAGGTCTCCACAGACAATGGCGCTGGCCCTTTAAATGCGCTTGACGGTGGACTCCTGCAGTGAGTTGTTGAGTGTTGACAGGGAAATGTCTGCAGGAGGAGAAAGCGACTCTTTGTGCTTCTTCATTAACGGGAAAAAGGTAAAACTCGCTCTTATATCGTCAAATTGTCGTAAGTGTTGCAGGTTTTAGCCGCTTTTAGCTGACTTCTGTCAGAAATGTCCGTTTACGAGCTTCACCTGTGTTTTACTATCTCCCGACATGCATGACAAAGTGATTGTTTTGTTTGCAAGAAGAAGAAAAACTGGGGGGGGGGGGGGGGGAAGTGAACAAAGCCGAAGAAAGGGAGTGTGAAAGTTGGGGGCCTGGTGTTATGCAGAAATCTGTGGGGCATAAGTCAGTGTCTGATGTGTCAGTGTCTGATGACCAAATAAGGACTTCCTCATACTTTACGCGCTCATTATCATATAAAAAATGTTAAACTCGAATTAAATATAAGTTAACAGTTTTTCATTCCGATGAATTACATCTTTAATACTGTTAAGATGAGCAGAGGTCAGCAACACTTCAGCTCCTCTGGACCAGCTCCATGACGACTTTGGCATTATGTAATGTAAATAAACATTGATTTTCGTTATTTTATTTGCACTCCGCACTGATTTTCAAAAATCGTCGGACCTCTAGGATAAAAACAGATCATTATAAGTTGGGCATACCTTTAAGGAAAAGAAAGAGGGGAGAAGTGTAAAAAGAAAATGAAATGACATTATTAAAGAGAAAACGAGTGGAAAAATTGAAAAAGGGGAAACTTTTATCTGGTGGGAAATTGTGAAAACTGCTCTTTTGGCCATAAAGGCTGAGATATACCATTAAATCCATTAGGTTATTGTTTGTCTTCTACATTCTTAATGACAATGATGGTATTGTATTTGTTTTTCCCCTGTCTTATTCGGCAACATTAGGAATAAACGAAAAGAAGACACATTTTATTTGTTCGGTTTATACATTTTATTAGATTTGATTGTAGGAAATTTGATCAATGGTTATTTAGATAGCCAGTGTTTTGTAAATAACCTATTGCCTTCTTTTCTGGACCAGCTAATGATTTGATCCTTATTCGGCTGATTTCCTCAATTATTTCACATCCGATACTTTTTTACATCAATAAATTAATCAGAAATTAATCCCCCAAAATAAATTTGTGTAGATGGATAGAACCAGCAGGTGGCGGTAATGCAACTTTATGGACGCAAACTGCTGTTACGATTTAAAATTGGCTTGTTTTATTTTGGTAGCGCCTTAAAATGACACTACTATCAACAACTAATATTATTCACATGTCGGATAAATAATGTAGGGTCCCAACACTGAACCCTGAGGGACGCCACAAACAATTTCCTGCTTCACAAACTGTTACTTTTTCTGCAAGTAGCTTTAAAATTGCTTGTTTTAAGACTTAATTTCCTAAATAAACTCCTGTTTATCATGTTCAGTGCTACAAGATGTTTAATTATGTCCATTGTTTTATATTAATCACATTCGTTTTATGCCCAATTTATTTCATGTTTTCTCTTTTTAGCCTGTAAACCACTTTGTGAACAACTGTTCTTAAGTGCTTTATGAATAAATAAATAAAACATTTTTAGTAATTTGTGGGCTCTTTTGTCATTTTTAGCACAAAAATGTGTGTTTTTATTATACACTAATTGCTTAAAATACTAACAATAGTGGCAAACGTAATCATCTTCCCATAAAAAATGAAGCTGTTTATTCTCAAAAGTGTTCTAATAAGTGGCCCTAATGAAGACTTTCAGCATTATTGTTTAATATTTAATAGTTGGGAGTTTATGTTTTCTTGTTTGTCGACAGTGAAGTGATAATTGACTTTTGTGAGGGAAAACTAAACGATTTCGAGAGTTTGTGATTTAAAAAAAAATAAAAAAATAAATCAAGTTGAGTGAATTCCCGATGAAACGGCTGTTTTCCGTCCCGCCAGGTGACGGCGCAGGATGTGGACCCGGAGACGACGCTGCTGTCCTTCCTCCGGGAGAAGCGTATCCTTTTTTTTTAAACGGTGGAGGTAGTAATGTGCGTCACGGCGTTCGGCGGCCGCTGGAGCCTTAACCACCGCCACCACAGTGAGGTTGACGGGGACCAAGTCCGGCTGCGGCGGCGGAGGCTGCGGGGCGTGCACCGTCATGGTGTCCCGCTACCGACCCGCCACCAAAACCATCACGTATCCTTCCGCCAGGCCAGGCCACCTTTTTAGAGAAGACAAAAAAATGCCTTGCATATGAAAAAATAATGCCACATTAATGAAGTGTCAAAGGTACAATTTAGATACATTTTATAACATTTTTAGCTGTTATTTTTTTACTCTCGCTCTTGGTTACTGTTTCATGTGACTCTGTCAGTGTTTTAGTTTTAGGTGTCCTTGTTGCCTCAGCACTCTACAATTAAGTAGATTTTACTTTTTTTTTTTTGTTTTCCATAAACCTCTGCCTGACTTTGCCGTTTAATTTTATTTATTTGCTTTTATCCACTCCAGAGTTGCATACCAAATATCTCCCCTTTATGTACAAAATCAGACGTTTATTGGACAAGAGGAGCTCCGAGGGTTTTCTGGTCGTCTTGCCAGCCTCAGCTTCGTCATTTCTCTTCGGCCCGTTAGTGATTTCCCCTCGTGGTTGCACGCCAATGCTGCACAGAGGCAACGGATCACAAATTGAAGACCAGCATAGGAATGGAGGACAGAGATTATCTCAGTGCTCGAACACATCTCACACGCCGATTCGCTAACAGCAGCATTAAAAAAAACAACTAAAATCAGCTGATGTTGTTGTTGAACTCTTTTTCACATCTCATGATCCCACCACAGCTAAACTAATCAAATGGTTCTTATCTGGATGGTTTTGGATGGTTTTTGAGGTTTGACAGCTGTTCAGTGTTATCTTTACCACTGTGGTACCACACATCTACAACCTTTATGACCAAAATGGACATTTACACCATTTTCCATCAAATGAAATGAGTCTGGAGCCACAAAACATGTTAAAATTTAAAGAAAAGTACATCTGTAAATCGTGTTGCATTAATGAAGGTGCAAGGTGCAATTTAGATATTTTATGAAGTTTATAGTTGCTGTAGCCGTTTTATACATGTTGGCTATTTTTCATTTTCCTTTTCCTCTTTTTTAATTTTTCCCTTTTTTTCTCTATTCTATTTTCCTTTTTCCACTTTTTTAATTTTAATTATATATTAAAAAAAATTGCTTTTTCCATTTCTTTTCCTTTTTATAAAAATTTTTTTTTCTTATTTTTCCCTTTTTTATCCAATTTTTTTTTTCCCCCCAACCTAAATGCTAAAATCTGCAGGTTCCAGACCTCTGATGTATAAGAACACAGTGCTCTGTTTTAATTTGAAGTTTTATTGACCTCTTCCCGTTGACCCTTCACTCCCCGCCCAGCCATTACTCGGTCACGGCCTGCCTGCTGCCGCTGTGCCAGCTCCACGGCGCCGCCGTCACCACGGTGGAGGGCGTCGGCAGCACCCGGACCAGGATCCACCCCGTGCAGGTCGCGGCGTTTTGCCGAGTCACTCTGCTCATATAAAACCAAATGGCTGCAGTCGTCCACACAGACCTTTGTTCTCCACCGCGTCACATGCAACCCGCCCCCCCCCACCCCCCCTCCCCCGCTGTGTTTGCTTCCTGCCGCAGCAGCTTCAACTCAAACTATGTGATTAAAGTCTCTGCACGCTCTAAAGGAGTCATTAGTTGATATCTCACGAATCCAGTCTCCGTTAAATGATCTCTAAATCAATTCTTACAATTTATTAGGAAAAAAAAGAAATCCAACATGGAGCTCGTTCCTCATACCGCTACTTCCTCTCTGAGGGCACATGAGGTATTTTGAATGGTACGGGAGTTGGACGCCTGTTAATTGGCTGCAGGGACTGTCAGTCATGGACAGCGATAGCATAGCGATAGCATAGGTCCTTTGCGCATGCAAAAAATAAAACTAAAAAAACCACGAACATCCATGCCAGCGGAGCAACGCACCGCGGAGATTTAACATGAAATACAGGTTCAGGAGGTCAGAACATTTATACAAGTACCGTTCACAGATAGAAGTTAGCGGCTAGGTTTTAACAGCTAGCAGTTAATGGTTAGAGGTTTTTGGTTGTCGGTTCGCAGCTCGGAGATAAATCGCAGTTGGTGGCTAGTTTTTAACAGCCAGTGGTTAATGGCTAGCGATTTGCAGCTATTGGTTACTGACTCGTGGTTCGCGGGTAGTTGTTAGCAGTTAGTGGCTAGTTGTTAGTGGATGGTGGTTAATGGTTAGTGTTTGCAGCTTTTGGTTCCTGACGAGTGGTTAGCAGTTAGCAGCTCCAGATTTGTGGTGAGTGTGTAGCTGTTAGATGTTAGCAGTTAGCAGCTAGTGATTAGTAGTTAATGGTTAGCTCCTTGCAGCTAAATTTACCAGTGGAGATTTTGTGAAATTGGCCTCCACTGTTTACGACAATCTAAAAGCTCTCATTTTGAGGTGACGCCCCCTTGTGGGCGATTCTGGTTTGAACAAAGAGCCCAAACCCACGAAAAATTCTTTCACTTTCAAACAGATTGTTGGTTTCCACTGAGGTTCAACACCAAGATGTGTTTCTGGGTGACGTCTCCTTTGAGATGAGCTCTATTGGTTCACATTTTGCTCTAAAAGTCCTTCCTGACCCGTTTGCTTTTCTCTACCTGCTCTTTCCAGGAGCGCATTGCGAAGGCTCACGGCTCTCAGTGCGGCTTCTGCACGCCGGGCATGGTGATGTCGGTTTACGCTCTGCTGAGGAACAAACCGCAGCCCACCATGGATGACATCACACAGGCGCTGGCCGGTTCGTGCACGTAGTTGTTTTTTACAAAAAATCACTCCCACCTCAGGTTTATCTTGAGCACAGGTCTGCGACTCTGGAGCCACATGAGATTTCACAATATATCATGTAAATGATTTCATTTTTATTTCTGTTCCACGCTGATTTTCAGGATTTCTGAATCAGGGGAAATGGCGAAAGACAGCCAGGACAGCTTTTAGAAAAAGAGGGGGGAAAAACCAAAAAGGGATGGCAAGTAAAAAACGGTATAAGAAAGTTTTAAAAAAGGAAGAAAAAGAGAGAAAAAATTTAAGAAAAGGGGGAAATATGAGAGTAAAAGAACAATATACAAGAAAAAGGGAAAAAATATAGAAAAAGTACATTTAAACAATGTTGAAATAGGAAAGAAAGTTTAAGAAAAAAGGGAAAGAAAGGAGATTAAAAAATAACAATATACAAGGGAAAAGGGAAGAAATATAGAAAGAGTAAATTAAAAAAATTTTGAAAAAGGAAAGAGAAAAAAATTAAGGGAAAGAAAGGAGTAAAAAAGAATGATATTACAAGGAAAAATATAGAAAAAGTACATTTAAAAAATGTTAAAAGAGAAAAATTGAAAAAAAGGAAAGAAAGGGGAGTTGCTGGTATAGTTAAAACTGCTGTCCTCATTAGGAAGCACAGAGCAGCTATTAATAGCTAAATAGCTTTTTTTGTTGTTTGTACGGATCGCAATTGTTTTTCTCCATTCCAGATAATTCACATGTTTTGTGGCTATTTGGTGTAAAATGGTGACAACAGATTTGATGATGTCTGTCAGGCCTGCTGAAGCTCTAAACGCCACTTTCCTCCATGTCATTTTGTTAGTTCCAGTCTGCACTGATGAACTCGGGTCAGTGTTCGCCTCCTCGTGCTTGTTTTTAAAATCATTTATGTGCAACGCATGTGGTTTGCACACATTTGTCTCAAACACAGTTCATTTTGTTCTCCTTCAGCTGACTAGAACTGAGCGTTTCAGTCAAGTGAACTGAAGCGTGTTGTTCGCTTCGTTCCCTCCGGCAATCGGCCGCGATAAGGAGTTGGTGTGACTTATGTCTTTGTGTCAATTTGTGTTCAGGTAACTTATGCCGCTGCACCGGCTATCGGCCCATCGTGGACGGCTGCAGGACTTTCTGTCAGGTTCGTATTCGTCCCTCGCCAACGTCTCATTGGCGGGTAGAAAACAAGTCTTCATACAAGAAACAAGGAATACCCATGATACCTGCAGGGCTCAAAATCTCAAATCAAGAAAGGCAATCAAGGATTAACTGAGGCGCTGCAGAAAAAAGTGGGACAAAAAGTGAAATTTAGATAAAGGAATGAGAGGGGGAGTAAATATTGAAAAATAAATGTATAAATTAAAATGATAAAAGAAATGAAAGGTAAGGAAAAAATATTGGTTAAAATTGATCAAATGGAAAAAGGAAGAAAAAATGTATAAATTAAAAAAGTAAAAGTAAATGATCAAAAATAGAAAAAAAGTTGACAAAAAGGAAAAACAAATGTATAAATTAAAAAAGAAAAAATTGAAAGGTAAAAATGAAAAATCTGTTAAAAAATGTGATCAAAAAGAGGAAAAAAACAAATGAATTCAAAGAAGAACACATTAAAGAAGAACAAATTAAAGAAAGTTGACAAAATAGAAAAAGGAAAACTAAATGTATAAAGAAAAAAATGAAAGGTAAAATTAAAAAAAATTGGTAAATTTTTTTTTTAACCAAATAGAAAAGTTGACAAAATGGGAAAAGGAAAAACAAATGTATATATTAAAAAAAAAAAAAAATTGTAAGGGTAAAAGTGAATTTTTTTTTTTTATAAAATGTTTTTTTTTTAATCAAAATTAGAAAAGAAAAGAAAAGGAAAAAATAAAAATGTCTTTTGTAGCTCAACCTGCCAGCGTTTGTATTATGTTTTCTCACATTCATGTGAATCGACAGGAATCGAACTGCTGCCAGACCAATGGTGGAAACTGCTGCCTCAGCGGGGAGGAGAACTCTGACACACCACAACTCGTGAGCTTTCAGCTTTTTTAAATTTCATTCTTTGCGCTCAAACTAGTCGATTCCCGCTCAAATCCGCTTGTTACCTCGTCCCTGATATGCAGGAAAAGCCTCAGCTCTTCAACAAAGACGACTTCCTGCCTCTGGATCCGACTCAGGAGCTGATCTTCCCCCCGGAGCTGATCGTAAGCCTGAGGAGCGCCGGAGCCTGAAAACGCCACGTGTCTTTTTTTGTTTGTTTGTTTTTTTCACTCTGTGACGCACCACCTCTTGTCCCGCAGCTGATGGCGGAGGCGGCGACGCGGCGGACGCTGCGGTTCCACGGGGAGAGGACGAGCTGGGTGTCACCCGCCTCGCTGGAGGAGCTGGTGGCGCTGAAGAGCCGACACCCCGAGGCGCCGCTGCTGATGGGAAACACCAACATCGGTCAGCACAAAATGAACTTTAAGAATTGATTGAAGGGAGACTGGATATGTGAGAATATCAGCTTGGATAAAAATTATTTCTTGTGTGAAGGTCCGGATATGAAGTTCAAAGGCGTGCGCCACCCGCTGCTGATCTCCCCCGCCGCCGTGCCGGAGCTGTTCCAAGTCTCGGAGACGCCTCACGGTGGGTGACCGTCCACGCGTCCCGCCGCTCTGACCCGCGTCCCGTCGGCCTGACTCTGTGGCTCCCCGCAGGCGTGTGGGTGGGGGCCGGGTGCAGCCTCACCGAGGCGCACCTGCTGCTGGACTCGCTGGTCGCCCGCTTCCCCGAGGAGACCACGGAGGTGTTTAGAGCGCTGGCGCAGCAGCTGAGGAACCTGGGGAGTCAGCAGATCCGGAACATGGCGGTGAGGAGCAGCTCTTAACTCAAACGTTGTCGAGAGTTTCAAAAAGTGTTTCAAAAAGTTTCTTCTTTAGTCTCTCGGAGGAAACATCGCCAGCGCGTATCCCAACTCCGACCTGAACCCTGTCCTTGCCGCCGGAAAGTGCCGAGTCAGCGTCATGTCCACCGGTAAGTCGGAGTAGAGACCACTGAAGAAGAAAGCGGCTGGGTCTCAACTCCAAGTACGCGAGTATGTTTACGCCAACTTTGCGAGTACGCTCTTGGAAGTGCGTGCTTGCAAGTCCATACTTGCAAGTATGTACTAGCGAACTTGGCGAGTACGTTCTTGGGAGTGCGGAATTGCAAGTCCGTACTTACGAGAACGTACTCTCCAAGTACTCAAGTATGTACTCGCAAACTTGGCGAGTACATTCTTGGGAGTGCGGAATTGCAAGTCTGTACTTCGGAGAACATACTTGCAATTATACGAGAATGTATTCTCAAAGTACACAAATATGTACTAGGAAACTTGGCGAGTACGTTCTTGGGAGTGCGTACTTGCAAGTCTGTACTTCGGAGAACATACTTGCAAATACACAAGAACATACTCCCGGGAACGTTTGGTTAAAAAAAAAAAAAAGACCTTAAATGCTGCATTCTAATGCATTGTGGACTAAATACTACATTGTGACCAGTTGATATTGAAGGAACCAAATACTTAATGGAAGAAATATACTTATTTAAAAGCACATAACTGAACCAATGTAAAGATGTATGTATGAATGTTTACAGAATAAATACTAAATTGTTACTTCAGGGGCCACATACAGTCCAGTTTCACCTTGAGCGGGCCGGACCGAAAACGCAATGCTGTTATAACCTTTAAATTTACAATATAAAGTTGTTGGTTTTTTTGTTGTAAATTTACACAAGCTCACAAAAATACTACTGAAAATCGACCACACAAGTCCGGTCGGGATGCGTCCTCGACAAAGTGGGCGGAGCGAGAACACATCTGGTTATTTCATCCGTACTTTGAATTGGATCAGTGCTTGGTCTCCGACTGACGACGTTTCACAAGGAAGAGCGCGAGTCGAAGACGACAAGACGCTTGACGGAGCAGGATGGTGGTGACCGTGTGTGTTGACCCTCCAGGAGGACGGCGGGAGATTCCCCTCGATCAGGACTTCTTCGTTGGGTTTGGGAAAACCGTCCTGAAGCCGGAGGACATAGTCATGGCCGTTTTGATCCCGTTCTCCACAAAGGTCTGAAATACTCTGCAGCTAATGTAAAATATGAGTGTAATTAATTAGAAAAATTCATTGAAATAAAAAATAAATTCAGGTAATTTAAAAATGTGCAGTTATTTTAATTTAAAAAAACATAAATGGTTCCATCTACACAAACCTCAGTATAGGAATGAATTGGTCATAATGATCAATTAACCCGTTTATGTCAAAGCAATAAAAATAGAAGTCTCGATTATCATTTAAATTTAAATGTAATTACCATAAATCCCTCAATGTGATTTAGACTTGTAATGACTGTTCTATCCTGCAGGGGGAGTTTGTGCGAGCTTTCCGTCAGGCCCCCCGTAAGGAGACGTCCTTCGCCACGGTGACCACGGGGATGCGAGTGGTTTTCTCCGAGGGCTCTCGGGTGGTTCAAGACGTCAGCCTGTACTACGGCGGGATGGGACCGACCACCCTGAGCGCCGCCAAGACCTGCGCCGCCATCACGGGGAGGTCGGCGGAACATGGCGGTGACAAAAAAATGTTTCCCCCATTCCGTGCAGATCGTGACTCGACGTTTGTTCCAGACCGTGGGACGACGAGACGCTCAGCCGGGCGTACGACGTCCTCCTGGACGAGCTGGTCCTCCCGCCGGAGGCGCCCGGAGGGAAGGTGGCGTTCCGCCGCTCGCTCACACTCAGCCTGCTCTTCAAGTTCAACCTGGAGGTCCTGCACAAGCTGAGAGAGACGGTAAACTCCGGTTTTGTTTTTGTTTAGGAGGCCCGTACCTGATTGTATTTGTGTTTCTTTGATTCCTCCCCGTCAACGAACCCAAATTTGACCCCCTAAACATGGAATCCTGTAGAGATCAAACCAAAACTCACTTGTTCATCTCGCCAAGACCTAAAAATCGCGCCACGCCACCCCTCACCTAAATCCAACAGGAAGTCCACAATATGCCTTTCAAAATAAGATTTCTGCCCTTAATTGGCGAGCAAAAGATGGTGGCCATCTTGTCACTTCTAGAAATTTTCAGCTCAAGTTGTAATGGGGTAAAATCATGAAAGTTGTGGGATGTCTGAAGACCTGTTTCCACCGAATTTAGTTAAAAAAACCACTTTTCCCTCCCTCTCGATGACATCATCACCTGCGGTCAGGCTGTGACCAGTTGACCTGCATGTCATGACTTTCAAAATAAAAGTCAGTGTGTATTAGAAATGACAATATGAACCTTCACAATAGATATTTCAGGACGAGCTAGGTTGGGGTGTAGCTGGCTTTCAAAATAAAGCTGCTTGCAGTGTTAATTTTATCTGGATCTGTCGGAAGAATGAATGTTATGGTTTGCATTTCTCCAGAACGTCATCGCAGACGAGCTCCCGGAGAAGATGGCGCCGCTACCCAGAGACATCCGCCCCGGCGTGCAGGAGTTCCAGGTCTGAAGGCGCCTCCGTTTGGACGCCGCCGTCCCCACGCGCCACTAACTCCTCCCACCTCCCCGTCTCCAGGCCGTCCCAAAGCACCAGAGCGAGCAGGACCCGGTGGGCCGTCCCATGATGCACCGCTCCGCCGTCAGCCAGGCCACTGGCGAGGCCGTGTACTGCGACGACCTCCCCAAGGTCGACGGCGAGCTCTTCATGGCGCCGGTCACCAGCTCCCGGGCGCGCGCCAAGATCACGTGAGGGGAGACGCCGCGATCCGAAACGTCTGAGACTTCGCTGCGTTGCTGAAGCGTCTCCTCCTCTGTGCCACAGCGGCGTGGACGTGAGCGCGGCGCTGCAGCTGCCAGGCGTGGTGGACGTCATCACCGCTAAAGATATCCCGGGAAAGAAAGTCCGCACGCTGATGGGATACGACGAGGAGCTGCTCGCCCAGGACGAGGTTTTTTTATTTATTTATTTTTTAAAACCATTTTCTGAGCTTCTTCAGACCGTCACGCTGAGCATCTTCCCCCTCGCCGTCTCGCCCGCAGGTGTCCTGCATCGGTCAGCTGGTGTGCGCGGTGCTCGCCGACACGCGGACCCACGCCAAGCGAGGGGCGGCGGCCGTGAAGATCGCCTACGAAGACCTGCCGGACCCCATTTTCACCATCGAGGTTTGTGGGAGTTCGTCGTCCTTAACGTTTTTTTTCCCAACACGGTGAAAACTACTCGAAATGATGTAGTATATATGCCAGGCCTGTAGGTGGCGATGTAACGCTGCCACAGAAATACACCAACAGCGGAGAAGAAGACCAGGGCCTGCAACAAGCAGAAATCCACAAATCTTATCGTTCTGCGGATGTCGTCCGCCATTGTTGTTGTTAAGTGACGTCGTGGGGTTATCATTTCGAGAGGCGTGGCGATGACATCATCTCTTTCAGCTAAGGTGGTTTCACGTTCCCGTCGTTTTTGGCCGATCATCCACACGGCACAGCGTTTCAGGACCCCGAAATCGTTTTGGGACAAACTGCTGTGGCGGCGCCACCTACAGGCCGGGAATATGTACTACATCATTGTTGTGTTTCCATCTGTCCTTTCGCAGGACGCCGTGGCGAAGTCGTCCTTCTTCGAGCCTCTGCGGCTGATCGAGCGAGGGAACGTGAGCGAAGCGTTTAAAGACGTGGATCAGGTTTATGAAGGTGAGCGAGCGAGCGGGGGACGCCGTCCACCGGACCCGTCTCTGAACGTCTCGCGTCTCCAGGAGAGATCCACCTCGGCGGCCAGGAGCACTTCTACATGGAGACGCAGAGCATGCTGGTCGTCCCCGTCGGCGAGGAGGCGGAGTTCAACGTCTACGTCTCTTCCCAGTGGCCGACCATGACGCAGGTACGCCTCGCCGTCCGCGTCCCGCCGGTACAGCGGGGACAATTTCCCTGATGGTGTGTGTGTGTGTGTGTGTGGTCGCAGGACGCGGTGGCGGAGACGTTGGGCATCCCGTCCAACAGGGTGACCTGTCACGTCAAGAGGATCGGGGGCGCCTTCGGGGGCAAGGTCACCAAGACCGCCATCTTGGCTTGTATCACCTCTGTGGCCGCGTGGAAGTAAGACGCACGGAATGTGATCTAGTCTTGTACATCTATATCTTTAGAATCATGTTTCTCGGTTTAAAAAAACGATCTGAATGAGCAACAGACTTCTACATTCATTATCTTGAGTGTGTTTGACGCGAGCAGCGGAGCTCTCGTCCCGCTGACGCTCAAGGCCGAATGAACGCGTTGACGGAATGGGTGGCCATCTTTTCATTTTTGCCGCGAAATTCAGGAGCGGTCGAGCCGTCCGCTGCGTCCTGGAGCGAGGCGACGACATGCTGATCACCGGAGCGCGGCACCCGGTGCAGGCAAAGTACAAGGTGCTCAAGACTCCATGATTGAAATCTGGTTATTTATTATTGTGATGATGTCATCTTTGCTATTATTTGATGTTTGTTCCAGGTGGGCTTCATGAACGACGGGCGGATCGTGGCCGCAGACCTCCAGTACTTCTCCAACGCTGGAAACGCGATTGACGAGTCCGTCCTGGTACGATTCCCGTCTGGTTCACTTCCCGTTCCCCACCCCCGGCGACGACGGAGGTCGTGACCTCTGCTCTCGCGGCTGCAGGTGGTGGAGAAGATCCTCCTCCACATGGACAACGCCTACAACATCCCCAACCTGCGGGGCTCCGGCGCCGCCTGCAGGACCAACCTGCCCTCCAACACGGCGTTCCGGGGCTTCGGCGTGCCGCAGAGCCTGCTGGTGGTGGAGAACATGCTGAACGACGTGGCGGCGGCGCTGCGTCGCCCCGCCGACCAGGTGACCGCCCCCCCCTCCGTTGTTGGGACGTGCCGTCGTCCCGCGACTGCTCATTTTTTTAAAAAATCCTCCTCTCAGATCCGCGAGGTGAACATGTACCGGGGGCCGTCGGTCACCCACTACAAGTACCGCTTCAGCCCCGACAACATGCACCGCTGCTGGGACCTGTGCAAGCTGAGGAGCGGGTACGACGCCCGGCGCCGCGCCGCCGAGCACTTCAACCTGCAGCACCAGTGGAGGAAGAGTGGCCTCGCCATCGTCCCTATCAAGTACGGCATCGCCTTCGCCGAGGGCTTCCTCAACCAGGTACGACCCGACCGCCGCTTTGATGTTTTGTTGGGGGTTTTTTCCCTGACGGGAGCATTTTTTTCTCCGGCAGGCCGCCGCCTTGGTCCACATCTACAAAGACGGCTCGGTCCTGCTGACTCACGGAGGTGCGGAGATGGGGCAGGGCATCCACACCAAGATGCAGCAGGTACCAACTTCCCTTTGGATTTATTTAGCAGGTGATGTATATATTTTTTTTAGGCCTTGATGAGATGAACAAGTGAGTTTTGGTTTGATGTCTCTGCGGCATTCCCGCGGGCCGTGGTGGCGGTTTTAGGGTTTCCAGGTGGCGTTAGAGAGCAGGTTTTGGCACTCTAAGGTTAACTTTTATATTTCATAACATTTTTCACCCGTCTTGATGATCATGCAGACATTTTGTTGAGTCTTTGAGCATGTTTCGGGGTCAAATTTGGGTTTATTTACGTACGAGTAGAAGACGAAACAAAGACAATAGGGTCCTCGCCTACGGTCTTGTGTTTGGTGTTCAGGTGGCGAGTCGCGAGCTTCACATCCCGCCATCAAAGATCTACATCAGTGAAACCAGCACCGCCACCGTACCCAACACCTCCCCCTCCGCGGCGTCCTTCGGCACCGACGCCAACGGCATGGCGGTGAAGGTAGGGCCCTCTTCCTGTCAATGCCGGCGCCATAACCTCTGAGCCGTGTTCCTCTTGTCCTCCGCAGATCGCCTGCGAGATTCTGTACGAGCGGCTGGAGCCCATCAGGCTGAAGAGCCCCGAAGGATCATGGGAGAGCTGGGTAGGAGGGGACGGGAGTCTGCTGGGGGAAAAGTTGGGCTTTAGAATAAACAAAAAGAAAAATGTAAAATCTTTTTTTTTTAATTTCAGATCAAATCAGCTTATTTTGATAAGATCAACCTCTCGGCCACTGGACACTACAGGTGAGTCACAGCTCTGCTCTGCTCGCTCTGATTGGCCAACGAGCACGACCTCCACGTGGACTGGGCAAAGACGGGGGCTTTTCAAAAAGTTGCATTATTCTCATTTTCATGGAGACGAAGAGTTTTCAAAAAGTTGTGCGTTTCCACAGTGAAGGAATGTTTTGTTTTGTTGGGTTTTTTTAAGTGTGTCTTTCCATGGAGATGGAGCATTTTCAAAACTTTGCCTGTTCTCAGGGAAACAGTGTTTTGAAAAAGTTGTGCATTCCCACGGAAACGGTTTTCAAAAAGATTTGTATTTCCATGGAGACATGGAAAAAGTTGCATTTTCCACAGGTTGCACAAAGGCAGTCTCCATGAAAATGGGAAAATCACAACTTTTTGAAAATGCTAAGTGTTTTCACATAGTTGTGTTTCCATGGGGACAGAGTGTTTTCAAAACTTTGCGTGTTGTCAGGGAAACGGTGTTTTGAAAAAGTTGTGCATTCCCACGGAAATGGTTTTCAAAAAGATTTGTATTTCCATGGAGACTACCTTTTTCAAAAAGTTGCATTTTTCCAGAGTTTACACAAAGACAGCATTTTCAAAAAGTTTTGATTTTCCCATTTTCATGGAAACCAAGTGTATTCAAAAAGTTGCCATGAAGATGAGTGTTTATAAAAAATAAGATCTGTGTTCCCACGGAATGGAGCGTTTTTTCCAAAAGTTAAATTTCCCCCCATTTCCACAAAGACGGAACGTGTTCAAAAAGTTGCTTGTTCCCTGGAGTGTTTTCAAAAAGGTTGTTTTCACAGAGATGGAGCGTTTTGAAAAAGTGACGCGTTTCCACGGAGACGGACCATTTTCAAAAAGTTGCGTCCTGTCGCCCCCCAGAGGCCACGACCTCCACATGGACTGGGAGAAGATGGAGGGCGAGCCCTATGCTTACTTCACGTACGGCGTGTCGTGCAGCGAGGTGGAGCTGGACTGCCTGACGGGAGACTACCGGGTCCGCAGCTCCGCCGCCAAGCTCCGACCTGCGCGTGACGCTCGCTCACTTCCTGTTTCTCTTCCGCGCAGACGGTGAGGACCGACATCGTGGTCGACGTCGGACGCAGCGTCAACCCGTCTGTCGACGTCGGACAGGTGATTCGCTTTCTCTGACGATTCAAACAAAGGTCGATGAATGTCTGACGGCTCGCCGCGAGACAGGAAGTGACGCGTTGACGTGCTGCGACTGGCCTTACGCGTGCGCTCAGTCGGTCCACATCACGCTGACAGTCTCCCCGTGCGTCCCGCTCTCAGATTGAGGGCGCCTTCATGCAGGGTTTGGGTCTCTACACTCTGGAGGAGCTGACGTTCTCGCCGTCGGGCCTCCTCTACACCCGCGGTCCTTCGCAGTACAAGATCCCGGCGGTCTGCGACGTGCCGCTGCAGTTCAACGTCCACCTGCTGCCGGACGCCGACAACCCGCACGCCATCTACTCCTCCAAGGTGGGAGACGCTTCTCCACCGGCTCCCGTTCGACTCGGCCGCGCATCACTGTTGGGTGTTTCGGTTTCACTGGTGCCCTTGTTAGCTGGTGACTTCTGCCGGCAGCAGACCTAACGCTCCTCCTCCTGCGTGTGCGCAGGGTATCGGCGAGCCCGTCCTCTTCCTCGGCAGCTCCGTCTTCTTCGCCATCAAAGACGCGGTGGCCGCCGCGCGCGCGCAGTCGGGGCTCGCGGGGCCGTTTTGTCTCGACAGCCCCGCGACGCCGGAACGATCCTGCCTGGCCTGTGCCTCGCCGTTCACCCAGAAGGTAAACACTCGCGCTTTGGTCTGAATATTTATGCATTTATTTGGTAAACTTGGAGAAAATATTTTGAATTTAATGGTTTTTCATAAATGATTGTCGATTACAAGTTAGGAAATAGAAAAAAAAATGCAATTGATTACAGAAAATGTCACGATTAATTAGATCATTTAATCGTTGACAGCTCTAATATATAGTGTGTGCGTATATAAACGCCACCTAGAGGTCAAAATAAGTTTTTATGAGCAAATTAAAATCTGATCCAAGCATTTTAAAACTGTTTCGTTTGATTTTTTAGTTTTTATTTTTCCAGATTCCTGCCGTCAAGCCGGGATGTTTGAAGCCATGGGCCCTGAACGTCTGAACCAATCGATAACCATTGATCATCTCAGCCAGCTGGTCCTGGATCAGCCTGGCAATGTCTGCTTCCACTATTCACTCATGCTGCTATAACACATCTGCTGCCACTTTTTAAACATCTTTTACTTTTTTTACTTCCCCTTTTGTTCTCTTTTCTATTTTTTTCTCTTTCTAACAAGAAAATGATTATATATATATTGTAATATATATATATATATATAAACAATAAAACAAAGCTAATTGTTTAAATTAAAGTGTCTCGGGTGGATGGATTATATTCAAAAAGTGTTTTCCTTTTCCAACTGAATCCAGGAATAAATGTTCTTCACTGGATTATTTAGTTTGTGTGACACGAATATTGTGGAGCAGAAACATCAGCTGATGTTCTATTTTGGGTTTTTATCCTTTAATGCAGATATTTTATTGTACGTTGGGATAAATCAACAGCTAAACTGTCCAACCACAAGGTGACTTTGCTGCTCCTTCCAGCTGCCTTTGAAAGAATGAGTGGGGGTACAGGCCAATCAAATGAAGGAAAACCTGGAGGGCGGGGCTTATATCAGGACTGGTGGCTGTGATTGGTCAGTCCAGGAGGAGCCCGGGGCCCCAGGTGCAGCCGGCAGAAGAGGAGGAGGAGGAAAGTTTTGGTAAAAACTCTGACACGCCTGCGGGTCTGGACACCCTCTTCCTCATCTTCATCCTCCTACTTCTATTCCTCATCTTCATCCTCTTCCTCCTACTCCTCATCCTCCTGCTCTTCATCCTCTTCTTCCTTCTCACCCTCCACATCTTCCTCATCCTCCCCTTCCTTCTCCATCTTCATCCTCCTCATCTTCGTCCTACTCTTCCTTCTTCTCATCTTCATCCTTTCCCTCTTCTTCCTCCTTCATATTATCCTCCTTTTCTTCCTCCTTCTCATCCTCTTCTTCCTCCATATTATCCTCCTTTTCTTGATCCTCCTCTACCTCTTCCTCCTACTCTTCGTCTTCATCCTCCTGTTATTCTCCTTCATCTTCTTCCCCCTTCTCATCCTCCTCATCTTCATCCTTTTCCTCTTCTTCCTCCTCTTCATACCATCCTCATTTTCTTCATCTTCTTCCTTTTCCTCTTCCACCTCCTTCATAAACTCTCTAACCACTGACCTGTCGACTCCCGTCTGGCGCCTCCGGCTGGACGACAGCAGAAGTTGACGTCACCGTCTCAATGTCACGTGTTCATGTCGCGTCTCGGTCTGAAGAATGAAGATCATAAGTAGCAGATCTGCTCCAGTGGAGAGGAAAACAGATTCATTTGGATTTATACTGCACAATTCCTTTTTTTTTTTTTACATCAACAAGCATGAACAGCAAAATTATCAGAATTTGTAAAAACAAAAAACAAATCAGATTATTCAGCAAAAGTCTTGAATTAAAAAAAACAAACAAACAGAATTCTTATGTATTTTAAGTAAGACCCTCTAAATGTTTCTACTCTAAAATATTTCAAGTGAAATATACTTCAAGCTTATTTTTTTTGTAATTAATGAATTTTGTTAATGTGGACAATAAAATGTAACTGGTGCAGTGTATCACTATGGCCAGCAGAGGGCAGCACTCCGCTGGCCACAAACTGGTTTGCACCTGTTCTAGACCTAAAAAACACAGTAAGAATAAAGTTTAAAACACAAGAAATAAATATGTGTAGAAAATAAGTGAAATAAATTAATCAAGTAAATCAAAGTGTAAAAGTAAACTGTGTATTGAGTCTAATGCTTTGGTAACGCCGCCCTGCTGGCAGCAGAGAGAACAGTCCGTGGCTGTTCTTCCTTCCTTTTGAACCTGTTAAGTTTCAAGCTAAATTAAAACAAATGATGTGAACTTTCTTATTAAGTTTTATTGAATAAAAATCTTTTTGAGTGTCAAACAGTGAGAACATGAAACGATTCAAACCGAGATGGAAGGAGAGTCGCGGTGCATTTAAAAAAAAACAACCTTGTGATCCTTTTGGTTTCCATGGTGACAAATGTGGCGTTGGCAAAGTCGTGTGCCCTACCGAGTGTAGTTCTAGTTATGATGGCGTGGCCCAGTTAGCATCACACTGTTTGGCCCCTTAATCAACTAAATTGAGGTTGACCACGCTTCCACACAATGCCAGTACTTTTTTTTTAATTGAGATCACTTCTCGTCTTTCTTTAGTGGAGCTAGACGAATGCTGGAATAAATGTATCTGCAGAGGACGATTAAGAGTGTGTGTGTGTGTGTGTGTGTGTGTGTGTGTGGGGGGGGGGGGGGGGGGTCATGCCCAAGGCTGTTCATTATCAACAGGAGAGATGTAATCATCAACGTGATCCACTTTGAAGCCCGACTTGTGGAAGAAACATTATTCTTACTCTTTACTGGGTCGGCCTTGTTCTGCTTTAGCCCAGTTTGTGTCCCACTTCACTTTCCAGAAGGAGGATAAAGGTTTGGGCTTGATAGTCATTTGTCCTTCCTTGCATGTGCCACATTGGCACTTTAAACAAAACCGAAAAAAAATAAACGAGCACTTTGACTGTCTCACGTCTTTTCTTTATATCAATCACCTTTTTTTTAATCTATGGTGTGTTGTAGAATCTTTTGCTTGTTCCACAATTGGACCACCACTTTTTTTTTTTTTTACTGAAATTCAACGTTCCCTTACTTTGAAAAAGTCAAAGATTTAGTCTGAACACAATTTTGAAGAGTAAAAGTGCACTGAAATTACTTGTCGCAATAAAGTTGAATTGAAGAGTGGAGTCTTAAATATTACCTTCACATTTTCTTTTACATTTCATTTGTTCGGATTGTAATACAAAAGCAATGCTTTGAGCTGAGTTTATATATGTATCTATATATAACTCGGGTAAAGTAGGTAAAAACACTGAAACTATTCTCTAAAAATATAACTTTGTGGTGGTAAAGTAAGACAAATGATAAAAAAAAAAAAAAAACAGAAGTTATTTAAAATGTAAAGTTGTGGTGGTTTGTTTTTAGAATAACTGCGCTGAAATGGTGGGATTCGTCTAAAAATAGGTGAGGCGTTTCAGGCGCCGCCTCCGTTTGGGTGCGTAAAGACGCGTTAAGAAGTGGCACAAGCGGCTGATAATCCACACCGGAGCTGCTTTGGATCAAAGTCTTTCATTGACGAGAGCTGAGCGTGTTTTTCTCCTCACTCTAATTCCATAACACGTCTGATCTTTTATATATATATATATAGAGAGAGATTTTTTTCCCCCTCCATCTTCCTTTGCGGCGATCAGTGGGGATGTTTCGCGCGCGCTCTCCACGGGACTCCCCTCTCCACTCCACTGCATCACCTTGAGGACAGCGGGACTCTGAGCTGCAGGCGTGTGGAGCCTGGATGGACAACATGTCTCCGCAGCAGCAGGACGCTCTGAGCCGCGCAGGGCAACAACAACAACAACAGCAGCAGCAGCAGGACCACAAACGGGTAAAAATAAAATAACCCACTCATTCCCGTGCGTAAAGGTTTGGGTACAGCGCGCGTCCAGAGGTCGGATCAGACCTCAAGGCGTTCGACCAGGGATGCAGACGTGAACAATGCGGGGTTTGTCGTGGCGCGGCTCCATCCGTCGCGACAGACACCGAAATAAACCGTTTCTAATGTGACTTTTGCTGCAATCAAAGAAACAAGCAGGGATTTCTGGGTCATAGTGGACAAAATAAAGCAGGAAAACCGTTTGTCAACCGTTAATCAAAATGAATCGGAGTCAATGAACTGTAGATTCAAACCAACACCGTTGTTATGCTCAAGACAAAAATGTAAAGTCAAATGGTCCAAGAGAAAGAAATCTGCTAAAATGCATTTTACTTGCAACAATTTTGGAATCCTGCTGGATTCATTGTAACTTTAAATATAGATTCAATAGTTTAGAGCAGACTTTAATGCAGGAGGGTGCTTTGAAGCTACTCAATTAAGATAAAAATGTTGTAGAATTCATTCTAAAATTCATGAGAGATAAAACCAACATTTACCAAAAAAATTGAAAATCGAGGATTTAAATTGTAATGTTTTTTTTTTTTTTAAATGATAAATCAAAGTTTTTTTATCATCTTGTCATTATTCTTTTAAGGCAATCCAATATGAGTTTATAGGGTTACCAATTATTATAGAACTACTTAAGTAACTAGATTGGAGTAGATGTAACTCAATACTGCCTCTTTCAAACAATTATAACAAGCATTTAAAAATAATTGGACATAAATTAACTCAGAACTCATGGTTTTCATTTCTTCTCTAGTTTATCCATTTCTAAGAAGAATGTCTAAAAAACTGTTTGTACTGCACAAAACACAGCCAGTTATTATTTAACCGCGATGGTCGCCATCTTGGATGAGTCCCCACTTCTTCTACACTTGAATTTAAGAATGTCTCAAGCAAAATTTCTTATGTACAAAAGCAGCCTGGATAATATAGTTATTATTATTATGCTGATGTTTGTTCGGCACGAAACACAACGAATTATTATTATTTTGTAGAAGACCACCTTCTGCAATAGAAGTCAATGGTGGAGCGAGTCCTCATCCAAGATGGCCGTCTGCACCATCGGGAAAGCCCACAGTTTCTGGTGAGAACTAAAGTACTCAACATGGCAGAGACTAATTACTGGACAATGAAATCCCTTTTCCACACAATTGACAATCAAATTGAATGTAAAGAACTGTTCTCTTTATAACGTGTGCGCGAACATTTATCGTTGCCCAGAGCGGCAGCTTGTCCTATTTTGACGTTTTGAGTTGAAACAATGTGGCCGATTGTGATCATTTCAGTCCCAAATAACTCGTGACCAAACCACAAATGTTCATATATCCATCTGCAGTTTGATTATTGTGATAAACAGAGTCTAAACTTGGCTACAAGACTAAAAGGACACTGACTGAATTACATTTTTTTTTTTTTTTTTACTGCTTTTCTCTCAGATTGTTTTGTTTGTTTCCAAGCTTTTCCCGGCAGCGAGGAGCCGCGCAGACGAATCCTGTGCGGAGGCAGGATCTCTGTCCTTGATTCCACTCGTGATTGTTGCACACTCTCTCTCCAGCTTCTCGTGAGAAAGTGCTGAGTCCACGACTCGCAAACACAAAGTATCGGAGATATTCTTTACCAAGCTGCAGCGGCGCAGTTTCTAGCCCCCGAAGGCTAACGCTGTAGCGCGGGAGCGTGAGGAATGTCTCGCGGCGCCGCCACCCGGCTAAATCAATGATATTACATTGTGAAATGTCAGAAATGTCGGGAGGGGGACTGACGCTTTCACGCGCTCTGGGGCTGAGAGTTGAAGGACTGTGACGTCTGACAGAGACGGATTTCTGTGAAACGTATGAAGCTTTGATGAATCCATGATTGTGGTCTGGAGGGACACGCTTACATTTGGTAAATATGTTTATCGAAAGATTGTTTGTTTTTTGCATTTTTAGTATCTTTCCAGGACAGAAGCTCTTTTTATTTCTACCTTATTTTTTTTCTTTTTCCCCTTCTTTTCTATTTTTTTCCTTTTATTCTTTTTTTTAACAGTTTTTTCCCTCTCTTCATTCACCATTTTATTATTTTTCAGTTTTTTCTTTTTTACTTTTTTATCCTCTTTTCCCCACTTGTTTGCCTTTTTTCTTTTTTATCTATTTTTCTTGCTGTTTTCTCTTTCTTTTTTTACTTTTTCTTTTTCCCCTCATTTCTTTTTTCCTGTTTTGTTTCTTTTCCCTTTTTCTTCTTTATACCTTTTTTCTAATCAGAAGTTAAATGAACAAAAATACTATTTCCTCGGTGGAACACAGGAAAAATGCAAAAATGACCACCATTTTTTTCCCATTTTAACGTCATTTGCATCACAATAAAATCAGATTCACACACTTTATATCAACACACGTGGCGTTCAGGAACACTGAAGCGGTATTGGAATTTAGATCGCTAGCACAATTTCAATCAACTTTATTGAAGTAGAAGATTTGCAAACATACATTTTTCTTTCATAGTGACAAAGACAGATTAGAATGGAGGCGTTCAGGTACAGCTTTAAATGTCGGTTAGTGAGTAAATCCTCTGCTGTGTCTTCCTGGACGTCAGCTGATGTATTCATACAGGCGAGGCGTTCAGGGTCGGAGGTCGTGCTCCAGGTGTTAATCTGACACAAGTAAAGACCTGCAGTGACATCACAGTCCTTTGCTCTATCCTAACACAATCTATATCTCTCGGTTCAAGTTTCTCTTTTCTCTGCTGCTGCTGTTTTTTTTTTTTTTTAAACATTTGTATTTCTTTGTGTTCGCAGCGAATGAAGTCTCAGAGTTACCGCCGCCAGTCTGCGCCGTCCCTGGTCATCACCAAGGCTCTGACCAGGTCCAAGACTCTGTCCAGGTACTCAAAACACTGCGACTGCACATGCTCGCCGCCACCGCATGCTAAAAAAAGTCATGTCCACATTGGTTGTAGTAACCCGTTGTTCTGCACATGCTCAGTAGAGACGATAAGAACAACGTCTCCGCCGTCGTATCATGAGTCCCAGTATATTTTCTCTGGTTAAGTAGTTGACGGTCACCGTAATAACAAACCGTATGATCCCTCCACTATCGTGTGTGTGTGTGTGTGTGTGTGTGTGTGTGTGTGTGTGTGTGTGTGTGTGTGTGTGTGTGTGGTTACATTATAAAGCAACTTGGCACGCGAACTACAGTATTTCTACTACTGTTTCAGAATTTCTGCCGAAATGGACATTGTTTTGAAATCATTGCCATGTAGACATGAAACTTTTCTAAAAACAAAAATGCAAAAATGCAGCGTTTTCACTTGAAACGTTGTCGTGTAAACTCAAAACTTGTTTTGTGCGTTAGCAATCTTCATAGATGAGGCCCCTGGTCAAGTTAAGGAAAATACCTTTGTTTGGTTTAAAGTATTTTGTACTGATTTGGCCAAACAAATTTTTATCATTAACTTGCTGCGTAACGCCATCTTTATTCTCTTTTATGATTACCGTATAATTACCGTATTTTCTGGACTATAAGTCATATCCGTCCCAAAAATTCACCATGGAGATAAAATCTTCTTTTACCTGTTTTCTGCCATATTTGATCATTTTTACTTGAAATTCTGTTTATTTTTGGAGTCATTTTTCTTACAATACAAACTTTTCAATACATGAAAGGAGGTTTTCCTGTAGCAGCTGCTGCCATACGGTGACATCTAGCGGTACGAATCGCTATATTTTGATAGATTTGATGACTAAAAAAGTGTGACTTCTACCCCCCCACACTACCTCCCCCAGGTGAGGCCACACACTCCCGCCCCACACATAACCCTGGGATGGACTTGGAAAGATAATCCTTCTTTTGCCAGACTTATTAGAGGATCAGGCTTCTATTAATAGTGTCTGTCTTTCAACATAAAAGACACCACTCATTTCCAACACGGAGTCGCCCAAATCGATATCTTTACAAACAAACCAGAATTTGTCGCCATCAAACTCTGCTTATGTTTCCCTAAAACAGTCAATACTGTAATTTTTGCATTTATTTCTTGGAAAGAATAAAAAATGTTCACAGTTAAATGTACATACTGGCTTGTTTCCTGCAGTGTAGTAATAACTACAATGTATATCAAGGAACATGGTGATTTGTATATTTATTTGATCAGTGTAGAAATTGATTTACTGTCAATTATACTGGAACAATCTGCCTGGAACCTAATATTTACAGTAATTCCTGGAAACTTTAACAGCATTTTTAGGGAATTTTAACAGAATTTGACTTAGTTAGTAGTTCATATAATTTATACGGTTAATGGTCAAGTGAAAAGCCTTAATATGTCACAAACTCTACATTATACAGTAATGTCATTTTCTTTTAAAATTTTAAAACTAAAAATTTTCTGTGATTTCAACTTCCTTTATTTAGAGTAAAATATGGAATACATTTTTTTAATTCTATATCAACAGTGTCAATATATTTCTTTCTCATAAATGAAGAAAACTGTACTGTAAAAGTGCTTTGCTGTGAAAACAAATAGATTTATGGTGCTTAAATCAATTTTTAATGTGAATTTTTTTTTCTCTCTAAATCTTTTATGCGGTTGTTTTGTTCGGTACACAAACTCATCATGGGTCATTTAAAAAGTTCTGAAGCCAATAATCTAATAAAGCAGCATCAATAGGGGGCCTCGACTTCAGAAGGTCAACAAATTAGAGATAAATGAGAAAGCTGCGGTTCGGCATTAAGAGTCAAAAACAAGCATTGCATAAGAAGTGGGCGGGGCTTGAGCGTGTATGTGGGGGTTATGTATTTTTTAAAGCATGTAAAGCTCTTTGTGCTCCATCTGTATGAAAAGTGCTTTAAAAATTTAAATCAATTTGATTTGAGAAAGTCTGTGTTAATATTTTCGCTTGCGCTGCCGCGACGCCATCTTTGAAATCCCAGGTTTCCTAAGATGGCGTCGGTTAGCGATTGTAATTTGGGTTTATTTGTAAACATATCGACTGGCGGTTCGTGGGAATGAGTGGTGGTGCTCTTGTTTTGGTTTGTCGTCGTCTTTGCAGAAGTGAGACATTTTATGGGAAGTAGATTTTAAAGATTCCTTCTGGTAACGTAGCTTTAAGTCAATGGATTAGAAGAAGTTTGAAGAACTTGATTTATTCAAATGTTATAGAAGCAATAAGTTGGTCCGACTATTTTCTTTTTTCACTGAACTTTAAAGTCCTAGTGAAATGAAAACTAGACCTCCAAAACACTCTGGCTATCGCTTCTAGGATCCTTTTAATGCTAACTGGCCGAAGGGTAAAATGTTAAAACACGGCAATCTGCGGTATTTCCGCTGCTGGGCGGAGCTTCTGACAATAATAGAGTGACATCACGAGTTGTGCACACGCCCCAGTTGTGTTTACATTATGGAGGATCAGAGTTTTGACCACGAAGAGGCTGAATTTAACCATATTTCATCATCATCGGGCGTTTCAAACCCAGTGATTGATGAAGAAGACACAGAATGTGTCGTTCTGCCATCGGTGACCCCGTCTGGAACATGTTTGAGGAAGCAGAAGACGCGTCGTCCTCCATTCGTCCTCGTCTCCTCGTCTCCTCAGCCTCAGCAGCCACCAGTTTTCCCCTTTGAGGCTTTGAGGCTTTGAGGCTCATGACTTTTGGCAGAACGACCGGCTTCCTGGATCCAACACGTCGAAGCGCTTTTCCGACTGCGCGGAATCACCGAATATGAGTCCAGGTATTACTTGATCGTCTACTAGCCGTCCAACCTCGCGGCTCCCGCTAGCCGCTAGCCGTGCGAGCTAACGGCTAGCCGCTCTCGCCGCCTGTGCTCCTTTTCTCGTCTCTCAGGTCTCTTCCAGGCTCAATCTTTCGTCAAGGCTCATAAAACGCAGACTATAACTTCAACACACTGTAAAAACTTGGATATTTAAGAGGGAAACAAGCCGATATAAACACAACAGATGGAGATCTGCACATCTCTTGACGTCACGCCCACGAAGAAGGATTCCCCCGACTTCCTCGGCTGGAGATTCAAAATTCAAATAACTTTGTTCTGCGACAACAGTGGTGGGGCAGAGTCGGAGGAACCTTAGAAGTAGTAGCCCAGCTATCGTTTTTTGCGAAGTAGTGTTTTACATTTCATTAGGTCTTTAAATACGTACTAATGATGTGAGTGTAAAAACAACAGGTTGTCAAATATTGACCCGAAACACGACATTGACGATATATTTTGTGTGTTTTTTTGTGTTTTTTTGTGTGTGTGTGTGTGTGTGTGTGTCCTCAGGGACACATTCCTGGTCCCCGTTTGTCCCGAGACATGTCCACTGGTCCAGTCCTTCCTGAGCGCCCCCTGCAGGTCCTTCCTCCTCCACGCTCACGCTCAGCTCAAGACGGGCATGCAGACGCAGGACCGACACCTCTTCCTCTTCTCCGACCTCCTGGTGCTCGCCAAGGCCAAGTAAGGCCCGGAACCACGTTTGCGTGAGGTAGGGAGGGGGCTTTTGTGAATTGTGGCGTCTGGTGACCGGCGGCTGCATTCCAGGTCGGCCAGTCACTTCAAGCAGAAGGCCCAGGCCAGCGTGTGCGAGATGTGGACGGCGGGCTGCATGGACGAGGTGTGTGAGGGCAGCACCAGCCCGGAGAGGAGCTTCGTGGTGGGCTGGCCCACCTGCAACTGTGTGGCCACGTTCAGGTGACACCTGCAGGGAAGAACCGCTCCCGCATCCGGACGCCATCATGTTGAGGGCAACTTTATCGAAAGTGATCAATAATCATAATAATGATCAAAGATGGTTAATAGTTTTTACCAAAGAAAATGTCGTCTGGCCTGATAACCTCGAAGCACCTGGTGCAGAGGAAACGATACCGGTCTCACAAGATATATAATCCCACAGGTCTGGAACCTGTGAAGTTCTCACTGTATGACGTGGAAATTATTATTTGTTTTCTTGATATCTTTTTTTTTTTTTTTACCCGTTCCACGCTGATTTTCAAAACCGATAAATAAGAGAAAACAGCCGAAACAGCTTTGAGGAAAAAGAAAAAAAAGGGAAAAATCAAAACAGAAAGGAAAAAGTGGGGAAAAAAGGAAAAAATTTAAAAAGTGTGGGGGGAAAGGAGAAAGAGAAAAAAATAGGAACAAAAGATATACAGTTTTTATGTCAAAAACTGTCCAATTTCAAAGCCTAAAACCACATTTTTGTCAGATCAAAGCAATATTTTATAGTGATAGGACCTTATCAGATTATTCCTGCATCCTCAAGCCACTTAAATGCTTCATACTGATGATCCCGATACTTTATTCCCTGCATCTACTTTAACTTTTTATGTATCAAACATATGAAAAGACGTACTAACCGCTAAAAAATAAAGTAATAACAGTGGTTGTAAAATTCAAAATAAATATGTAATTATATATGTAAACTCACATACATAAGAATTTTTTTAAACTACTAATACAAGGATATGAAGTAATAGATTAAAATTAAAGTGAGAAAAAGAAAATACACAAAGAAAAACTTATATGCTTCAGGTATACACACAAAGTGGCAGATTCCCATGTGTGAAAGTACCTTTATTCCAATCACCTGCAATCGCCAGAGACTTTTATTTTGACAATCACCTAACTGTAGCACCATGGCAGGACCACATGACACACAACACCTTCTTCACTCCTGGTTGCCAACTTCTAAATATTAAACTAAACTCGATCAACTAACTCCATGAACGAAGCAACACAATCATTACCAACACTAACAAGCCTCATATAACCACGAATAAAGACATTTGAAACACCGTGACGCTACAATATTATTCGCAAAATCAAGATGGTAAAACACCATTAAAGAAACGTAAACAATTATCCAATAGCAGCCTTCAGACTCTCCCAACCAGATAAATCTCACCTTCTTTATGTTGGAAACACGGAGAAAATGACAACAACTCTGACGGCGGAGCTGTCCGCGGTGCTGAAACCACTCCTGCCGAGCGTCTGCTCCCCAAATTGACATAAAAGTACAAACAATTTTCTGAGCTTCCCTTTGCTGAAGGTCTGGTAGCTCAGGTGTTCGTCTCCCATCTTTTAGAAGCTGCTGTTTTTCCTCAAAGGAAAGTTGGTCAAATGTCTTTATCGTCTCTTGTGCTGTCATCCTGACTGTTAACCCGCCAACTAGCTAGAGAGCGCAGCAGCGCTGGATCAATTCACTAATGCACTGTGAACGTACATATAGCATTTAGCATAGCATGGTTACGTCCAAAGGCAGCGTAGCGATCGGCCTTTTTATGTAAATGAGTTTCATATTGGGGAACTGACTGCGCATGAGCAAACACACCCAGACACTGGAGGAGAGGGTGTGGCCTCAAGGAGGGGGTGTGGCCTTCACAGTAAGAGCGCAGGAGTGAGAGTCTTGTGCAGCTTCTCTGCCATACCAGGAAATAGTGGGGTTGAGTCATTTGGGCTACGAAAAGCACAAAATGCTGACACTTTCAAACATATAGGTACTGTAAGCTACCAGAAATTGAAAAATAAATTAGAATTAAATTAGAATTAAAAACAAATAATCAAAATGAATATTTGATTTATTTCAATTCGGCCTTAGGGAGGCACTGCCTCCCCTGCCTGCACATCACTGGGTACTTAAACATTGTTACACTGATGACAAAATACTTTGTCGACAAATTTTCAAACTACTTGGGGGGGGGGGGCTGAAATGGGAGTTCTAGGCCCAAGATTAAATGCTACGCTCTTCTCTGCAGCTCCGTGGAACAAAAGGAGAAGTGGCTCTCACTCCTCAAGAGGTAAAATAATTATTTAATCTGAACACAGACAGCTGCATGGTTTGAGTCTCACTGCCCCTCGTTGCCTCTGCAGTCGCATCAGAGACGAGAAAGAGAAGGAGGAGCCTAAAACCATCCCTCTGAGGGTGTACGGGAAGGGAATCAACACCTTTGCTGTTGTGAGTTGATGTTCCGGGGTGGGGATGCGAGGTCGTGACTTTACGCTCATCCTCTACCGTCTCCCATCTCTGATTAGACCAAGACGCTTCCTGTCAGCAACTCTGACTCCACCAACGAGGTGATCCGGCTGGCGCTGCAGCAGTTCGGCATCATCGTGAGTAGCAGAGTGTTGTGCAGAGATGAACAGAGAGCCGTGTTTCAGCGGTACCCCTCGAACGCAGAAAACACGTGACCCGAGTCCTCGTCGATTCCCCTCAAAGATTTCCTCTGCCACTAACTTTGGCCGGTTCTCAATATGTGTACTCTGCCCCTGACTTGCGTTCTGGCATACTTCGTCAAACGTCATCAGTCGGAGACCAAGTACTGATCGAATTCAAAGTACACACCTGGCCAAGTACGCAGGAAATACCTGGATGTGTTCTCGCTTCGTCCATTTTATCGAGGCCGCATCGACTTCGGACCTGGGAAGCCAAATTATCCATAATGTATTTGGAAATAAATTCCGAAAGCCCATAATTTCCGAGAACGTACTTGCAAGTACGTACTGGCATACTTGTCGAGTATGGCATACTTTTCGAGTAGGTGGCAAGTACATACTTGGCGAGTGTTCTTGCTCCGCCCACTTTATCGAGGACACTTAGTAAGCCAAACTAGCCATAATGCGTGAAGATGGACATTCCGAAAGTCTGTACTTGCAAGAACGTACTTTGTACATATTTGCATACTTGCCGAGTACGCACTTGCTTACTCGGAATTGAGAAACGGCCTTTATCTGTGTTTGGCTCAGGGAAACATCAAGGACTACCAGCTGTGGGTCGTCTCCAGGAGAGACAACACCCCCTACCCTCTGATCGGTGCGTAAGACTCATAGACTAAAAATCCAGCGAGGTTCTGATAACGTAGTGCCGACGCCTTCGGGGACTTAAGCGACTCAAACAGCATGTGTTCTTTGTCAGGTCATGAGTTTCCCTTCAGCATTCAGATGAGTCATGTGAGACAGTCGAGGCCTCCCGAAGGAGGAGGTGGAGGAGGAGGACTGGACACCGCCAACAGGCAGGTGGAGCACATGCAGGTGTACAAGCAGTGCCAGTTCATCCTTAGGCCTCGACCCGCTGGACCGCCGCAGCACAACGTACCCGCAGGTAAGAGCTTATCTGCACATGCTTTGTAAACTCTGGCTTACAAAGCACGTCCCTCTCGCACCCCCCTGCCGTGGCTTTTTCAGATTTCTCCCAGAAAACGCTGAAGAGGCGGCGCTCACTCATTGCCTGGGCGTTCTGGCGAGGCTCCGCCTCCCACCTGAACGAGCTGTCCCTCGCCGGCGTGGCTCGGGGCGCCTTGTTCGGCCGCCCGCTCAGCTCCGTTTGCTTTGAGGACGCTCTGCCCAAACCCGTCATGGTGAGGCGACGACGACACTGGAGTGAACCAATATTTATATTGGAAAATAAAAAGCTTGATTGATGTAATGAAGCCAATATTGACGATAAATTCAGTGTGATTGAGGAAATCCATCCCAATCCGGTTCCCCTTTGAGTATTGAACTGTGTCCCCCCCAGGACATGCTGGCGTTCCTGTACCACGAGGGAGCGTGCACGCGGGGGATCTTCCGCCGGCCGGCCGGCGCCCGGGCCGTCCGGGAGCTGCGGGACTCTCTGGACGCCGGAGAGACTCATCTTCCTCTGACACATGACCACGTCTTCATCATCGCTGGAGTCTTCAAGGTGCCGTTTGTGTACCAACCCCCCCCCCACTGACCCATATCTCGTTAATGAGCCTCCTTCTTACTCAGCCCTAGCGCGACTCGGTCCGTGGCCACGCTGGGCAGGACAAGCTGTTCATTAGAGGAGCTTTTTAATGTAATCTGGATTATAATCGCTTATTATCTGAGGGGATAACAGAGCGTCGGCGCATGGGATTGTAAACTGTGTCACGTACAAGAGGGTTGATGTACACATTAACTTTTGTTGTTTTGTTTTGGGGGTTTTTATTCTCCGGAGGCCTTGGTTTACACAACAACGTTTCATGTGACGATATCTTAACCATTAAAGAAAAGTGTTGCGTTTCCACTGCAGCAGCAGAAACACTAACAATGGTGTAATTAGTATGCCAGGCCACAGGGGGGCGATGTTAGTTGTTTTTTTAATGAAACCACACAAGACGTCTGCAGAGAACAATATGCTCTAAACGTTGACACAATGGAGAATACCCAACATTCGTATGAACTGATGATGCTATTAGAGGAGAATCTCCACTTTAAAACTCATTATAGACGATAAAACTACCACTATGGACTATAAAACTACTGATATCGACTATAAAACTACTGATATAGATAATAAAACTACCACTATGGACTATAAAACTACTGATATCGACTATAAAACTACTGATATAGATAATAAAACTACCACTATGGACTATAAAACTACTGATATCGACTATAAAACTACTGATATAGATAATAAAACTACCACTATGGACTATAAAACTACTGATATAGATAATAAAACTACCACTATGGACTATAAAACTACTGATATAGATAATAAAACTACCA
>NC_137673.1:9537897-9805397 GCF_963422515.1 Blennius ocellaris | reverse complement strand
CGCTGTTTGGAGGACCGCCACAGAGACTGGACCGGGAGGAGATGGAGACGGGTAGAAACTGTTGTGTGGTCGTTGGGTTTTTCTCTGTTGAAAGCACCGAGAAATGACTGTGTTGTATTTGGTGCTATAAAAATAAAGTTGAATTGAATTGAGGAGTCAAGTAGGCCTTTGTCTTATGGCGTGGTGCCACTAAACTAGCCTGACCATCATTTCTGACCTAATTCCATTTTCCCAATTGTCACTATTTGGAGCTCGGTTGGTAGAGCGGCTGCCTCCCAAACAAAAGGTCACCGGTTCAATTCCCCTTTCCAAGTGTTCTTGAGCAAGTCATTGAACTACAAATTCTCCCCCAGTGGGCCCATTGAGTGTCTTTCAGAATGTGTGTGAAACTGATGAACAGTGTAATGAAATGTAGTATATAGGTGAAATCCATTTATCTATAGCCTTACTATCACTTGTGACCAAGTTCCAAAATGTTTTTTTGTTTTCAAAACTAAAATTGAAGAGGATAATATGCCAGGAGAACTGATCTGTGTGCCAAAGGTACTGTTTGTGTACTGGTTTGGTCTGTGGTCCTTACTTTGGAGGACAGTGAGTGGTGGTTCAATTCCACAAGTGGAAGTGTAGTGAAGTTCCATTATCTTCCAAATGTTTACGTATTTTCATGTTTCCCCTCAGAGCCGTGGGCGTACCCTTTGACCGACTCCTCCTACGACAGCCTGGAGAACGAGCTGGACAACAGCAGCGGCGGCTCGCCCACGTTCTCCAACAGGAGGCGCCTCCGACCCAAACCGCTGCAAGGCAGCCTGGACTCCATCCTCACCTTCAGCGACGACCAAGACGCCGACGCGCGCCATGCGCCGACCAGCGACGGCCGCGTCCTCAACCTGCACCCCCTGCCTTCTCAATCCGACGTCGTGGAGACTTCTGCCACCCTGGACTCGCTGTCGCTGGAGGGTCGCTGCACGCAGCAGCGGCGGCGGTCCGAGCCTGCCATCGCGTACGTGTCCAAGTTCCAGGCGTACACCTCGAGCAGCACGGACGGCCTCGCTGGCGACGACGAGGATGAGATGAAGCCGAGCAGCTACCCTAGAGGGCCAACGAGGGTCAGAGGCAGAACGGCGGCGTTCGAAGTGAGCTCCTCCAGCCTGTCGTCTACCCCAGCCTCCCCCGCCTGCACCCGCTCCTCCCTGGACTCCCTGGACTCCCTTGACCAAACCTGGGCGACCAAACGAAGCCTCCACCCGACAAAACCACACCTGCCCCCCGCGGAGCATCACGACCGGCTCTCGAAAGACTCCCCGAACAAAGAGGCGCCCAGCTGGGGGCCGCTGAGAGGCTGCAGGGGCCTCCACCCAAACTCCTGGCTGAAGAAAGACCGGCGGCTGTCGCTGACGCAGCAGGAACATTTGGAGAAGGAGGATGACGGGAGCGGGGTGAGTGGAAACTATCTTAATTTTTGATTTTTTTTAAGAGGAGCAGAGTTCCCTGGTGAGATCCGGATCAGAGTTCAGGGGAGTGTTCACAATTGCCCAAACAAAGCAGACCTTCCCAGAAGGTTGCCGAAGTGAACTTTGGTCCGGATCCAACAGGGCTGGCGTAAACGCGCTCTTACACGTGTTGTTCAAACAGGCGGGATCCTCCTCCATCACCTCCGTCACGCTGGGGAAGCTGGCGACTGAAAAAGCAGCAACAAAGCCGATTTCAAGGAGCAAACCAAAACCATCCAGTAAAGGCGGAGGAGGGAGCCATGCGAGGGAGAGGCCTGGCCAGGGGCAGCAGGACTCCTCCAGTCCTCCGTCACATCATCGGTCAACAGGAAGTCTGTTCAGCAAGACTTCCTGCCTCCAGTCGTCACAATCCTCCCGAAAGGCGACGGTTCCGAGCGACGGCCAGCAGGCTTCGCCTCAGTTCTACAAGCCTGGCGGGCCGCCTCTCTCCCTCTTCAGGCCACACAAGTCTCATTCCGTGGAGGACGAGGAGGAGGTGGTGTGCAACGCCCGTCTCCGCCACCGCCGGGGGTCTGAACCAGGGCGTCAACTGGTGGACCGGGCGCCGCCGCCGCCGCCTCTCCCCCGGGCGAGGCTGCCCAGCGACCCAGGGCTGAAGGTGTCCGAGGCGGACTCGCGTGGAGCGCCGTCCCAAACCCGCTTCTGCCTGTCTCCCTCCGCCACCAAGGCCGTCAGGGATTACTTCTCCTCCCACCCGCGCAGCAGCCCCCAGAGCGGCCAGCAGGTGGCGCTCGCCCTGGTGGAGAGCCACAGGGAGTGGCTGAGGAGGTGCAGCGACCCCACAGCAGAGCCGGACTTTGACCAGCTTTTGTTCGCCGAGGAATCGTACGTATAAATGCAGCATGTAAAAAAAAAAGGAAGAATTTAAACATACAACCACACTCGACTACTGAATAAAAAAAAAAACCAGGAGCAAAATCTTAAACAGGGAGTCACAGCTCTTAAAGGAGCCATCATGTGGGAATCCATGTTTCCTTGTTAAAAGATGTATCTTGGTGTTGAAGTCAAAACAGAATCGTCCACAAGGGGGCGACACTCCAAAACGGGAGCTTTTTGCTGTCGTCAACACAGGAGGCTAACATCATAACCCCACCTCTAGTAAATTCAACGGTTAGCTGCAGCAAACTGAGCCTGATGGTTCGCTACGGCTAACTGCTAGCCGCGTTTAGCCACAGCTAAAAGGAAAGGGAAGCTTTAGCTTTTAGCGTTCAGCATGCTATCGAGCGGCTCATGGCCAACCACAAGCAGGGACGAGAGTAAACGTTGACCCCCCCCCCCATGTGATTTACAAATGAGCTTGTATTTAATTTTAAATCGAGACGTTCGTAGACGCTCCACCATTGTTTTTTAGCTTGCTTTTAGCCGCTTGCCATTAGCAGCGCAAGACCTTTTCACCTCATCGTCATGATTGACAGTTCCTGCAATCAAGGCGGCCAACATCCTGACCAGTCAAAATCTCTCACATGCATGACAATACCAGCTGATGGCTCCTTTAAGGGATTGATTATTGCTCAGATGTGAAAAAAAATATGAATGAATTTTGTGTTCTCCGTTAAAAAGAACCTGTGTATATATAATATATATTAGGCCAAAGTGAAAAACCTGCCAATGTAAAGTGACCTGGTGTTGCCTTCTTCTCTTGTCTCGATCTGCTTCAGGACTAAACTTCTGCTTATTTAACAAACAAGTTCCACCTGACTTTCATGGTTCAGAGACTCACCTGGTTTAGCGACAGCGCGAAGTACAATAATCCACATCGCTGCTCGGGGCTTCTGGTTAATTTAGTGCCGTTCGTGCTGCCAAGTGTTTCTAGACCCGCCTTAAACTACTTGCTCAGAAGCGCCTCAGCTTCAGCTTCACTTTTATGTATTTTGCCAACGATCCAGTTTCCACGTAGGCCTGCAACGTCTTTTTTTTTTTTTTAAAGCTTTATATATATAGTTTTTCTTTTTTCACCCCTTCCTTCTTTTTCCTTTAAAAAAAAGGAACAAAAAAAGAAAAGAGCTTTATATTTTTAGAACTGCCCGTTTATGTATTTGTACGCCTGCAAAGCTGCCAATAAAAGTAAAAAAACAAACAAATTCCAGTTGTTTCCTTTTTGTTAAATTAAGAAACACCAACACGCTGTTAGAAAGGAGAATTTTTTTTATTCAGTATTCTCTTTATACACAGATATATATACGTGTGCTCTAGCTATGTACAATCACATGATCAAATTAGATGGTTATATAAAATGACGGAGTATGAAAAGTTAGCGGGGTGCATTCATTCAACATTTTAGCCAACAAATTCAAGTGGAGTGAAAATTAAATGACTGTGTCCCATAAATAGTTAATTTCATACTGGGGTAGAAACTCTGGATTTTCGTTCAAGCCGACTGATTCAGATGTACACACACACTCATCTACATCCGGGGTTGGGGGGGGGGGGGGGGGGGGCGGGGGATGGCGGCGGGTTAAGACGACCCGTCTTTGCTCTGTCGGATGTCGGCGACAGTCTCGGGGACGCGGGCCACCATGCCCTCCAGGGACTTGGTCAGGCAGATCTGGCAACCCAGGCGGGAGCTGCACGGGGGGGAGAAGACACGCTAATGATCTAAAGCAGACGGTGGTATTACAAACAAGCTCCTTTTCTCACACGGACATGAAATGACAAATTCTGAAACTATCTGGAACTACAAATGTTAGACAACGGTCGGCAAGGAGAGGCTTTACAGCATTAACAGGAATCATTTCATTCTCTCAGTCCACACAGCTGCTCAGGGACCGTCTGCAAATAGCAAAACTGCTATTAAACTGCTAAAGAGAGCCATGACAAGCCAAATGTTGTAGTGTGATCAAGTGAAGCTTATTAGGTATTTAACAACAACAATAATAATGATAATTAAAGCTGCAAGCAGCGTAGGCCGTGATATCGCCCCGTGGCCCGTCGGGGTCGGCCCAATCACGGCCTCTGGCCCCTTTAAATGCTATCTACCTGAACCATCACACAGGTTACTACCTCGGCGTCCCTGACCTGGAACCTGGTCTTATCTCACATGCTAATCTGCTAAGATAACTAGCCTAGCATTTTATTTGCATTCCACTTTACATTTGTGAATCTCAAAATGCTAAAAAAACAAACAAAAACAAAACAGCAAAACAAGCTAAAAGAAGCAATTTAAAAGGTTTAACAAATGGCAGTAAAATCAATAAGAGCACTTCAGAAACCAGCAATGAAAATCAATGAGATGCAAAACATCTGGCTTTCCTTTGCAGCGGGTTGTAATTTGCAGGCGGTCCCTGTTCACACGTTCGAACTACATCGTTTCCGCAAAGAAAACTACTTTAGATTTTTTTTTTAAAAGAGCTTGTAGCATAGTGCGTTCAACCACAGCGAAGAGAAAGAGGCGTCGACTGAGTGTTGACGACATTTGATTAAAGAGTTTTTACCGAGCTGCTCTCAGCAGGTGCGTCTGCGTCGAATCCAGCAATTAACTCCAAACTTTCCTCAGACCTGCTCCTCAAGTGTTTCTTTGTTTACTTGCCATTGGAGCTCCAGCTAGCCAACCTGCCATCGCGTCGTTGCTGTTCTCCCATCGTTATCATCGTGTTCACGCAGGTTAAACTATGACGGTGAGCGTTGCGGTCATGGTGCATTTAAGTACCACTTTTAAAAATCCGAATTCGGAGCCGCACTCCCGACGATTTCAGTTATGGATCAAAGAGCCGCATATTGACAGGTCGACCACCTCTGGGCTGATCTCTTCACTACAGCTAAATGAAGTAATACAGCCTCAGAGCACAGCATCTTCAATTGCTCAAAAATATAGTTTTTTTTTTTTCCTGAATGGATAAAAATAGAAAAAAAATTGAATAAAGGACCAAAATTAATGAAGAAATGAAGATAAAACAGAGCAGAGAAAGAGAGAAAAGGACAAAAAAGGAGAAAAGATGAAAAGGCAAAGAAAAAGGACAAAAATGAAAAGAGGAAATGAAGAAAAAAAAGAATAAGGAAAATAATTAAAAAAATATAAAAAATAGAAGCTAGTATTGCTAAAAACAAAAAACAAAACCCAGATGGGAGCTGAAGGAGAAGAAGACGGCAGCGTGTCTTCTTCCAACTCAGCAGGCGAACTGGTTGGTGTGACTCTGTTAACTCGTCGGGGGCGTGGTCCACCTCCAACCGCCACTTTGAGTTGGACGTCAAAGACGAATGGGCGGAGCGATACAAAGTAGGGCCATACTATTTAAACGAAGACTATTTGTATTTTAACACACTGCAGAGTCGCAGCTTGACCCGTTTCCTGTGCGGGCGTTCGTACGAGTTATTCATATAATTCTCATTCCAAACAGGGCGTGAAGAAAGAGCGACGATCAGCAAACCTTTTGACCAAAGGAGACTTTTTCACCAAATACAATTAGACTCCGGAGTCACAAAAACACGGGAATACAACGAAAACTAAAACAACTTTAAAATAGTTTGTATGCAAACAGAACATAAGGCGACATTACTGAAGTGTCACAGGTACAATTTAGATATATTTTATTACATTTTTTGTTTTTTTCCCCCCATGGATTTTCACATTTTAGCCATTTTATACATCTTAGCTATTTTAGCCACTTTAGCTAATCAGCTGTTTGTGTGTTTTCCCAATGTTTGTAGCAGTTTTAAATTTACTTGGCTTTTTTTTCTCCATTTTTCTTTATTTCTTTTCCATTTCTTTTTATATTTCGTTCCGCTTTTCCCATATTTTCCCTCTATCATTTTCTTTTCCCCCGCCACTTTCTTTTCTTTTTTCCTTAAAGTATAGCTAAGTAAATATATATTTATACGACATATAGTGAAAGTTTTATGGCGCCGCTGTCGAGCAGCTGAAGAGCCACATGTGGCGGGTTGACTACAACGGCTTCAAGATCAGAAAACGAGCTTTCGTCAGGATAAACGGTGTGTGTGTGTGTGTGTGTGTGTGTGTGTGTTTGGTGTGCGGCTCCTCACGTGTCGGTGAGGCCGTAGGCCAGGTCCAGCATGTCCATCTCCTCGTCTGTGACCGGGCCCAGCTTCTTGTACATTTCCTCATCGAAGATCAGGTGGCACGTGGAACACGCTAGCGTGCCTTCGCACGCTCCTACAATACACACACACACACCTCCGTCACGTGACCGAATTAGCCCGAGATGCTAACTAGCTGCAGTTTTCAACCAGTCTGAAAAAAATTTCCAATTCTATTTAACTGTTAAGGAAAAATGAATTAGTCACTTGCAAAGATTTGATAATGTTGAGCGTCTGTCTGATCAAAAAATGTAAATACCTCTCCTTGTCAGTAGGTGGCAGTAGGAACCACATTAATACTGACCCTGTTGATTTAGCATGGTTAGCATGTTAGCTCATATGGATGCTAACGAGCCTGTTTGATAGCAAAGAATCGATTTTGGTCCTTGGATGAAGACAAACCATCCCTGAAGATTTCATGCACTGCAGGTTAATAAAAAGGTTTTTGCAAGACGTTTCTTTAAATAAATAAAAATAGACACTTTTGTTGGCGAAGGTCATGAGTTTTGCGCTCTGCCGACTACCCTTCCTGGCTTTGTATGTTCTTATCGTGGTCGTGTGCCGCGGGATATTGTGAATGTGAGAAATGTGACGCACATCAACGCAGATTTGAAAAACAGGCCTATAAGAGCGTTTGCCTCACGCACCGAAGCCGTCGAAGTCGAGGTCTTCGTTAATCACCAGGTCGAGCAGCGAGTCTCCAGCCGAGCCCTTCACCGTGACCTTCTCGCCGTCGCGGTTCACGAAGTGGACCGTCACCTTCTCGGCCCTGCGGGGGAGGAGGGGGGGGAGGAAGCACAAGATAGAGCTTCTGACATGAACAGAAGCAATGAAAAAAAAATGAAAAAAACTCAATGACCTGAAGCAAAGTTGAGACTGTGGGAACGCAATGTAATCCTCTTAATAGAGGAGAAAGAAAAAAAACCTTCTTCCACACACTTCTTTTGGACTGAGTGACCTTTTAAGAACTCGTGTTAAACTTTGATGAAGAGCAGCAGGAACAAATGTCTACAAGACTGGACGGGAGGTTATGAATCAAATGAATATTCAAGTATATGACGTGTAACACACACTAACAAAGACTGATGCAAGGCAACAATAGTAATTTAGTCCTCATTTGATTATAATTCTCAAGAGGAAGGATTAATTGAGACGAAGGGGCAGAATAGTTCTTCCTTCTGCTCTATTTCAGTCTAGAATTTAAAACTAATGTTCTGCAATGTCATGTAGACTTTGTTGATTTTTTTTAAATGTTTGACAATATATGAAATCTACTTTTTTTTAAACAATAATAAAATGAATGAGCAACATTTTCTTCCCCCTTTGTTTTCATCACATACAGTAAAATGTTCCACACTAAAACTATTTTTACAAGATGGAAGAATGTTTTTTAACACACAATGATGACAACAGACGTCATATATATATACAACAACAAATAAAATCAAGGCAATAGAGGTAGACCAGTGTCGAATGTTATTTTACATTTCTATGATTTTTCTTATATTTTTTTATTCTATTATTAAAACTAAACTTTTTTTCTTTTTTTAAACAAGCCCTCCAGCTTCCCCCTTTATACAACTGGAAGAGTGTGGTTCTGGTTAAAACCTTGAAACTACACTAAATCTTCTATTCGAGTCCAAGTTCAAATGTGTCCAGAGTGACAGTGGCTGTTACCTGAGCGCTTTGGTTCCGGGGGTGAAGCTCCTCTCTCCGCCCTGGAAGAAGCCCCACGCCGCCGCCGCAGTCGTCCTCCGGTGCCTGACCCGAGCCAGCCGCGTTAACGCCGCCACCAGAGCCATCAAAAACCCGGAAGATGACCTAGAAGCTGACCGTGACGGAACCGCGGGACTTTTCGTGTCTCGAGAACTCTCCTTCAGAGTAGCCGGCTAAAGCTAGCTCGCCTCGGCCGCGGGGTGTGTTTTTTTTTTTTTTTTTTTTTTTACTCCGTGATTGTCCGGGTCATGACGCGCGGCGGCCCGCCGGTTGTGTAACGATTCGAAACGCCCTCCTGCGTCCGCCTCGTCCTGCGTCCTGTCCGGCTCCAGAGCAGAGCGGCGAGTGGAGAGAGGCTGTCACCCGTCCGACTCGGTTACAACACACGACCCCCGTGCATGCTTTACGTACGGAGACAGGCAACTTCCGGGGGGCGCGATGACGTCACGCAGCGTCACCCAGCTGAATAACGAGACCTGTAGAAGTTGTTTGTTTTGTTGTGTTTTATGTTTGTTTGAACTGTTTTAATGTTCCCTATTTGTGCAATAAAGTTCTTGAAGGAAAAGAACCTGAACGAGATAAAACGAGAATTATATAAGATTACTTTGTCACGAAACAAAGTGTCTCTAATAAATAAATGAATGAATAAATGATATTATTAGGTTTTATTTATAATTATATTATATTTAATAATCCTTCAATTATTATAAATTAAAATTAATAGAATATAAAAATATATAATCATGATAAATGGCCATCAAAAGTAAATAATCACATTTTAAAATAATTATAGATTGTTTTGATCAACAAACTAATTAACATGATACATTAAAAAAACATTATTTTATCGTAGATTTAGTACTCTATTCTGTGTGGACCAACACTGTAAGGAATTTCCCGTTATGATTAATAAAGTATATTCTAATCTATTATATTATATTGTTTTATGTGCTAGTTTATATAATTCTATTCCCTTTTTTTTATTCTAGGCTTATTATTTGACATTTTATTTTTAAATATCCTCATAGAAGTGAAAAAATAAGACATTTCTCCATTTGAAAATATGAGAAAAACTATAAAATAAAAGCAAAATGTTGGGAAAATGTCTACCCTTCATCATTAAAATGTCGACATTGAGCTTTATAAAACATGTCTTTAAAAATTCCACTACACTGTCATGACTGATTTCCGTTACCAGGCCTGCATTGGTTAATCAGGATTTGAGCAAGGAGGAATTTGCATAAGGTGGTAATCACGGTGTTGGACTGAAGCTTCGTGACCTCGTCACAAAAGCAAGTATTGATGGAGCTGAGATCGTTGAGGAGACGAGACGTGACATGTCCTCGCACGCTTCTCTGTCATAGTGGTCACAGGGAAAATATGTGATGTACAACCTTGAACCTGGTAAACCCCTGGAAAACGGGTTGGCAACCTTGATGACCAAAAGAGACGTTTTCACCCTTTTCCAACAAATAACATTAGCTTGGAGCCACAAAACATGATAAAAACATTGTTTTAAGCCCTTTAAGGAATTGCTATACATACCAATTGTCACAGGTATAATGTAGATTATATTTAATACATTTTTAGCTGTCGTGGCCATTTTGAAAGTGTTTTTTGCTATTTTATAAATCTTAGCTATTTTAGCCACTTTAGCTAATCAGCTAAATCGCTGCCGTATGTTTTTTAATGGTTGAAGCAGTTTTAGCTACACTAGACTTTTCTTCATATTTCTTTTTTTCCTTTAATTTCTTTTCCTGTTTCATTTTTAATTATTTTTTTTAATTATTATTTGCGTTTTGTCTATTTTGTGATATTATTTCTTTATTTTCCCTTTTTTACTTAATTTTTTTTCCTGATGTTTCTTCTCTTTTATCATTATTTCAATTACTTTCCCTCAAAGCTATTTTTGACTTTGCCATTTTATTTTGTTAAGCTGTTTGTATCCTATAGAGTCGACCATTTTTGAAAATCAGTGCGGAATACAAATGAAATAAAAACAAAACCAAATGTTTATTTACATGACATATTGTGATATGGAGACGTGACAGAGCAGCGGGAGAGCTACATGTGGATGCTGACCTCTGACCTCCTATGGCGGTCTGGAGGCCCCTCAGAGTGTCCATAAACGGGGAAATACCAAAAGAATTGCGAAACACGTCCGTTCCCACCAGAAACAACCTCCAGTGGCCTCGGCGGCCGCAATCTGTTGTAATATTCACTCTACTTCCACAAATATTGATCAACATGCATCAACAGTATTGAACCTTGTGCCGTTCACCTCTCCCATCCCAGGTCCAGCAAACAGGAAGTGGACAGTATGGTATGGTTGAGGCCGAGTGCCTTATCAGTGATATTATTAATACGTTTGAACCTAATCACGCGGGGCAAAGGTCCGTTACATATCAGGAATCATAAAGCTGATCAGTGAGAGAAGGGCCGGGGTTTATGACCGGCCGAGGGGTATATGAGGGAGGAGACGCCGCCGTTCTCTGCTGCACGTTGATCGTCACTGCAGTCTCAGGTGAGCACGTCACGAGAGGAAATCTAAACCGAAGCTCTAATGACTGAGGCGCTAAAAGTTTCTCTTCTGATATCCACAGGATGTTCAAGTTCGTCCTGCTGTTCCTGACGCTGTCGGGTGAGACCTCTCTACCTTCGTATCTCACTTTGTTTCCATTCTCTTCGGTCTGACCTGGGCAGCGTTAAGGCCCAAGAGGCCACATGTGACCCTTCACCGCTGCTTGACTGGCCCTCAAGGTGTCGCTGGGGATCCTTAATCAAATGAAAAAGGTCAAGCTCATGAAAAGGTCAAACATTTACTTTCGTCATAACGTGATCGGTTTTAATCCGACTTGGCCATCAATAGTAGTGCTACTTTTTCACAAGGCTCTTTGGGAAAATGATGTGCCCACCCTGTATCGTTCTTTAAAACGGAATAAATAAAAAAAAAGCTAAAATTGTATTACTTTCACCAGACGTTGTTCATGCTTGAAGCCAAGTTATAATCCTTGAAAAATGCTAAATAAACTCATCTCTAAATGTTTTCTAAAAGTAGTCAGATCTTTCAGACAGAAAAACGAAGTTTTACTGGTTTTATTCGTTGAAGTCCTTCGTTACAAAACCCTCCAGACATGAAAGAATGTGATTCCTGTTAATGATCTCTCCAGGTGCTATCTCACCCTGCCATTGTTTTCCGTCGCTATGGCAACAAAACTATTGATAGCAATGCCGCTATCAGAGCAATTGACCTCTTTAGAGTTAGATTACCGTGATTGATTTGTTACGCTGTTCAAGCCTCACACCGGAGTCAAAAGATCAAACGTGTTGAACTGCCGTGCTGGTTTTAAAGAAAATCAGAGTTTAAGTGAAACCCGGTGTTCCACAGGCCTGAACGCCGCCCCCATCGCGGTCCCTAACGATTTACAGAGGCCAGCCTACCAGCTCCCCGATGGATCTCGACAGGGCACAGAACTCTTCCTTCCTGACGGCTTCAGGCAAGGCACCGAGCCGTCCAGGAAGTTCATCGTTGACCTGAACACTGGTCTGGTGCAGGAGCACCTCAGTGAGATGGACAGGAGGGTTGGTAAGAAGAGACCCTGCCGAAAAGTCACCGGTGATACCTGATGTTGCTCAATAACCTAAAAAAATCATTTTCTTCCAGTTCCTGCTGACGTTCCGGTGAAGAGGGTTGGGGACGGCTGGGTCCGTGTGGAAGAACCCTCAGTTTATGATCTCCCAGAGGGTTTCAGACAGGGAACCGAACCCAGGATGACCAGACCGGAGGGTTTCAGACAGGGAACCGAGCATGTCCATACTATCACCAGTGGTTTTAGACAAGGAACCGAACCCTCAATGCCAATCCAAGAGAGTTCGAGACAGGGAACCGAGCATGTCCAGTCTATTCCCCATGGTTTTAGACAAGGAACCGAACCCTCAATGCCAATCCAAGAGAGTTCTAGACAGGGACCCGAGCATGTCCAGTCTATTCCCCATGGTTTTAGACAGGGAACTGAACCCCAGATGGTGAATCCAGTGAGTTTTAGACAGGGAACAGAACCTATTAAACCAGTCCCAAGGCGCCTGAGGCGGGAAAGTGAAGTGTCTCACTATCTTCTGGATGGTTTTAGACAGGGAACTGAACACTCATTGCCAATCTATATGGGTTTTAGGCAGGGAACCGAGCCCAGGATGCCTCTTCCAGACGTTCTTAGGCTAAAGGCCGATTCTTTCAGGTCTCTGCCAGCTGGTTTTAGGCAGGGTACTGAACCCTCTCGCCTGTTTCCAGACAGCTTCAGACAGGAAACCAAACCAGCTCCTCAGATCCCAGAGGGTTTCAGACAGGGAACTGAACGTTCTCTTCAGTTCCCAGAGGGTTTCAGACAGGGAACTGAACGTTCTCTTCAGTTCCCAGAGGGTTTCAGACAGGGAACTGAACGTTCTCTTCAATTCCCAGAGGGTTTCAGACAGGGAACTGAACGTTCTCTTCAATTCCCAGAGGGTTTCAGACAGGGAACTGAACGTTCTCTTCAATTCCCAGAGGGTTTCAGACAGGGAACTGAACGTTCTCTTCAATTCCCAGAGGGTTTCAGACAGGGAACTGAACGTTCTCAGCAGTTTTCAGATAACTTCAGGCAGGGAACTGAGCCTTTGGGGTCCGTCCCAGAGGGTTTTAGACAAGGAACTGAACCGTCGAGTATCAAAACACAGAACGTAGCGTGCATGGGGGAGATCATCAACGGAAACTGCTACGAGTTCCACCCAACACCTCTGACCTTCCACGAGGCTCAGGTTAGACCAGCTTTAGTTTCAGGAGTACACATGGAAGACAAAACCATTTGGAATAATTTAAAGTCATCATCTTTTTTTTTTGTCTTCTTGTGAATCTCAAGATCCTGTGTAGAGCTTCGGCCCAGAGTGCTGAACTCGCATCCGTCACCAGTGGCGATCTTCATTCCCGCCTCGTTTCCCTGGTGACCAGAGGAGGCCAGAACAGCCCAGTGTTGACTTGGCTCGGGGCCACGGTCAAGGTAAGTCGTTTTCCTCGGGCACATTTACTTGGATTTGACGCTTTCGTGATTCTGCTGCTGAGCAAGGAAAACAATCTGGTACCAAAACAAAGTCAAGCAGATTTGTAAGTCAGTGCTAAAGCATGCAGCGGTCGGCTGTGACGTGCCGTGGCACTGAAAGGAGGCCAAGGAGAGCCTCATCTGATACGTTATCACCAGGACAGAGTGTTATTCTCACCTTGGTGAAACATTGACCTTTGAACTTCAACATGTTCTTTCAGCTTATTTCATGTCATGATGCGAGGCCGGAATGTTAGAAATACAGACAGGCTGTGGAGTTTGGTTTTTGGAACCTTACACTTGTCGTAACTGACGATGGTGGATGAAATTCATATCTTAATATCACATCGGGATATTGCACTACAAGTTGTTCTTTTTAACTCAGTCCGTCTTTAAAAGAAGGCGTCATGCCCGATACTGCACATTGAGCTGAATGTTGTTTTTTTATTTAAGGGCATAAGTGTTACTGAATAAATAGCAACGTTTTGTTTTGTTTTTTGCTACTCTGGAAAACGATCCATGACTGAAAAATGGAACACGATCTGAACCATGAGCTTTTTGTTCCGTCGCGCCCCTCAGAGGCAGCAGGCGTCCTGGGTCGACGGGTCCGAGTGGAGCTACAGCGACTGGATGCCCGGTCACCCCAACGTTCACGCCGACAAGCCCGTCTGCGTGGAGATGTTCAAGATCGGTAATGAGGAGAGGCAGAAAGAAAACAAAACCCCACAGTGCAGAAAGACACACTGGCGACTCACTTTATCAGAGCACTTGGGCAGACAAGTCGCTATCTGAATGACCTCGTCTACATCGGCCTTTTATTGCCGTAATCTCATGATTATAACAAACGTCACTGTTATTAATGGTCTTACAGGGTCATTCAAGGTCGTAGGCAGGATTTTTTCGAGGGGGGGGGGGGGTTGAACTCAATATATGGATCACATTTTACACGGTTTACATGTGCAAATTACACTGGATGTGTTATTAAACACAGCTTTCATTATGAAAAGGTGCACATTATTTGTCACAAGATAAACATTCAATTAAAAGGTGCATTAAAAACCTGTTTTGCATATTAGATGAATATCAAACATAAGGACATTTTAGTTTCAACCAGTATTTATTACTATAATAGTAATTTTTTGTCACGCTATGCAATTGCGATACCTTACACAATGCATTATTTATTTCTCCTGGCAGAAAGAAACACAAAAAGCGACAGCCTTGGTCATTTATACTCAATCTGTCTTTGCAGACGAGCGCTGGTGGACGGCGGCCGACTGCGGCCTGAAGAGAGCGTCCATCTGCTCGTACCCGCTCGCCGCGTAAAAACCAGACGGCTCTCCATCCATCAACATCGTCTCAACCAGCTTGTGTGAAATAAAGCATGTTGCAAGTCTTCCTGCGTCCCATTATTCATTCACACACTGCCCAAAACTTTCATTTCAGACTTTTAATGATCCATTTTTCCACTGGTGTATACAAAGCAGTTTGTACAGATTAGGGAGCCCAAGTTAAAACAATTAAAGTACCTGGAAAGTGCAAAAAAAGGACATTTTTCAAAGAAATAAAAATCATGCTGTACATTATATACCGTATTTCATAAATAATCACAGATATACACACATCCATTTGGTGACGGTCACAGAGAACGTAGCTGAGACACAAAATAGTACGTTTTTTTGATTCTTCCTATCTATATATTCTTGGTTCCCGTTCAGAGAGTGGAAGGTTTAACTGGTGGAATGCTGCTTTCGTTTGATCTCGGTTCGGGGGACGGCGAGCTTCGGTCACAAGAGGAGCTCCACGCTGGGATAAAGGCACTCCGTATTGTCGTGGAAATAATCCAAACAGCGGTGTTCTGACTATTGATGCACCTTTTTGACAGGAGTCTAGTTTAGAAGACGGACACGGATTGGTCTTCGCTGTGACATTTCTATAAAAAAAAAATAAAATTAAAAAAATCTAAAAACAGAACAAACAGATGAAGATTTTGGCATAATTAAAAAAATACGTCTTCACACAAACGATTCCACAGCTGCTTTGAAACTCATTCACAAACGTAGCAGGAAGAGATGACGAAATCAAAATAAAGAAGGAAGACTTGGAGATCGACGGACAGAAGTCCGGCCGAAAAGCGTCAAAAAAATGAAAATAAAATAAAAAGTCAACCATGAAGGAGCCGTATTGCTGTTAACACTGACATCTCATCGAGCCCTTCGTTGTTTTGAAATCGGAAACAGTCGCAAGAGTTTTTGAAGAGGAAAATGCTACGTTTACTCATAAATAAAATTCAAGTAACTTAATAAAAAACATTCAATGAAGCGTGTGGTGAACCTTCACATCGTAGTGTCGCGATATCTTAAAACCTTGTTTCTCAAACTGCTTCCTGTCCAATCTCAAACGGCCTCGAAACAAAAAGTAAAAGAAGAAAAAAAAAAATCGACGTAGAAAGAAAAGAAAGAAGGCAGAGAGAGTTTGAGTGGAGCCGTTGTACTGCATAAGGCCGCTGCGACGCAGCGTTGAGGTTTTAGTTTTTTTTCCGGGGGGGGGGGCGCTGCTGGCCAAAATGGGCGAAAAGGCCACTTGAAACAATAGCTTAGGAGAGAAGAAGCTCCTGCTATGGAAACACAGCGCCTGCACTGTGAAGCAGGAAGTGATGGCGGTTAAAACGGAGGTGGAGGTGATGAGGGAGCATGGAGGAGAGGAGGGAATGTGTGAGAGTGGCGGTGGGGTCGGAGGGGGGGGTGTCAGGGGTCGGGGTGGGGTCGGTCGTGTCGGGTGTTGTACACCGTCTCCATCTGGGTCAGTCGCTTGGTGGAGCCCCACAGCTTCCGCGTGATCTGGGAATGGAGGGAGGAATGGAGGGAGGGAGGGAGGAGAGGAAGGGGGGAGAGCGTGAAGTCAAAGGAAACAAAAAAAGAGGAGGAGGAGGTGATTCATGGATGAGCGATCAAAGTAAGTCCTTCAGTTTCTACTCGCATATTTACAGGTTTATTAGATCGTAGCTACGGCGCTAATATGGCTTGAGTCTGCAGAAGCGTTAATAAGACCCCGTTACCACGGCAACGACAGTAACAACTTCCTTGACGACAGCGGTGCTCGGATCCACTGCAACAGTGACGTTTTTTTTTTCATATCGACTCCCATGGTGGAACTTTTCTTTCTCGATCCTCCGCCACACAGCCTGCCGGAGGCTACAGAGCGATGTTACGGCACATGAGCTCCGCCGCCGTGGTAAATAGTTCCTTCCGCTCATGCGCCAGGAACAAACATGGCGGCTCCAGTAGTGATATGACCCCGCAGTCCATTTTCTAGTTTGATCGCCCAGCATGCCAGTGCGTCGTCTGCTGCCGCGGCGTAAACGCAACAACTTTTCTTTTTTCAAGGTGTTGTCAACGCGAGTCGTCGTCATGGAAACGGGGGCTTTAGTGTTTTACGTTAGTTTCACAGCATATTTGTTATAGTTTGAAGAGCAAACGAAAACCGTAATGACACTTTGGGTAAACAGCATCGCTTTGTCCTTCAGATCAAATCAAATATTGCACAACTACCAACAAAAGTGGCAGAGGTGGGCGGCGACGGCGTGTTCGTGTCACAGCCGTGGCTGGAGGAATGTGTGGGCGGGGCGACAACCATCCCTGAGACGGAGGGGTGACGGAGGAGGAGGGGTGCTGCTAGGGTCTGTGGGAGCTGGACGAGGGGCTGAACACCAGCTGGTCGCGCTGGTGCAGCAGGCGGGTCGGCGAGCGGGCCCGGAGCGGCGCCAGCAGCGGCGAGGCCATGAGCGGCGAGCCCTCGAGGCTCTGAGCGATGTAGTTCCGCAGCGAGTTCTTTACCTCGGCCGGCCGGCCCACGCCCACGATGATCAGCTTGCCGTCGTCGAGCCCCACCAGGACGTGGCTCTGCTCCTTGGTGACGGAGACGCAGCGCACCGCCACCCGCATGGCCATGGGCTCCACGCTCAGCGACAGGCTGCGCGGCGGCGGGGGGAAGGGAGAAACGAGCACAGCGTGAGGAACGCGCTCCGCTACAGAGCCAATCAGGCGGCGGCGAGGTTTTACCTGTACAGGTCCCGGATGGACAGGTAGCCCTGCTCGCTGCCGATGACCACGAACTCGCCCGACACGCACATGTCGGTCACCTGCTCCTTCAGGGGCTCGCTGCTCAGGCGCTTCCCGTTGACGGAGTACAGGTGGAGGGTGTTCTTATCCTGCGGGGAGACAGAGGCGGAAATGTTGATATTCGTGCTTGAGCTGCCGCGACACCATTTCTCTTACCCCTGCAGCCGCTCTCCCCAAGATGGCGTCAGTTCGTGAAACAAACAGTCCGATGGCTACAAATTCTGGTTTGTCCAGTTGTTCAATGCGCAACGACGCGTGGCGGCGTGTGCACCGACAACAATCGGGAGGATGCTGGTGTCTCACCTTGAGCGTGGCTTTGCCCTCCACGCAGGCGTGCACCAGCAGGTGGCCCTCCCAGGACACGGCCAGGTGGAGGATGGACAGCGGCAGGGAGCTGTCGCACGGCGGCCGCAGGCAGCGCATGTACTGGCCGCGGCGCACCGTGTGGATGATCACCGTCCCATCCTGCGCGTGCCGAGACAAAGCAGTCAAGAGTTATACCCCCTGGCCAAGTGGGGGCCCTAAGCAGGATTTTATTTTGGGGCCCCCTTCCAATAACATCATAATAATAATAATAAATTACAACTAGATGATCTGCATTTCCCAACGCAAATGCATGATAGTGTGAATGCAAACTGCAATGCTTTTTGCTGCCTGCCTGTGGCAGGTAGACTGGAATGCTTTGAAAAAGTGGAAAAAGTGTCAAACAGTTGAACTAGTTTCAAAAAGTTGAACAAGTTTCAAAAAGTTGAAAAAGTTGAGAAAGTGTCAAACAGTTGAAAAAGTGTCAGTTGTAAAAGTTTCGAAAAGTTGATAAAGTTTGAAAAAGTTGCACAAGTTACTAAAAGTTGAAACTGTTGAACAGTTTAAAAGTCGAATGGTTGAAATCGGTTAAGATTTGAAGAAGTTACAGCGAGTTAAAAATGTCTCCATCCGTTAACATTGGAAAAAAAAGTGGCACAAAAGTTGAAATATTTTAAAAAGTTGACGAGATTTCAAAAAGTCGGAACATAGACGGAAAGTGCCGAAAAAGCTGCACGATTTGATATTTGAATGGTGACGAACGGGTGCAGACTGCCAGAGTTTTAGCGATTTGAAAAACGTCCAGAATAAACAGAAAGAGAATCTCAAGTGTGAAAGCCTTGCAGTCACACTTATTACTAACGAATCAAATGAACAGTCAGTCCCCCCCCCGAGGGAAATTCTATTCACTTGTGCAAAATGGGGCCCCCCATGGATCGCGGGGCCCTACGCACAGCGCGTGTTCTGCGTGTAGGGAGATGTGTACCCATCCGACCCCCCAGCGTTCAAGGTGTCGCGTTCAAATTCTCACCCTGGATCCCGACACGGCCATGTCCAGCTCCGTGCTGATGCTGACGCTCACGACCTCGTCCGTGTGTCCATACAGCACCTGTACGGGTTTAGGGTAGAGACCCACGGGAGCGCCGCCCTGCGAGTCGAGAACAGCAAGTGGTCAACGGCGAGGTCCAGTACGCGCTTGCGCACGGTTGGTGCGGCGCCGCTCACCTGCTGGTGGACCTGCCACACCATGCACGTGGTGTCTCTGGATCCAGACATCAGGTGGATGCCGCAGTGGTCGGTCGACAGGCAGGTCACGATGTCTGAGGGGGGGGGGGGGACAAAAAGCAGTGACGCAGGGAAAGGTCATGGCGATCGTAAGGCGCCGGCCGGTCTGTACCCATGTGCCTGATGTGCTGGCCGACCGTCCTCCCTTTCACCAGAGACGTGACCCGGAGGCTGTTGTCCCAGTGGCCGCCGCTGAACAGCAGCTTCCCGTCGTGGGAGACCACGAACAGCCCGGCGCTCACCTCCACGCCGGGGGCGAACGGCCCCGACAGGAAGCGCTGGGTTCTGGGTGGAGGGAGCGAGAAACCAGACGGCTGAAAACCCGGCGCTCTTCCGACGACGGGGCGCCGTACGAAGACGCGCGGGGTTCTCACTTGCTGTTGGACACGGTGGGGTCTTTGATGAAGGTGAAGTAGTTGGAGATGTTCTTGTTGTACGGCAGCCAGCCGTGAGTCCCCAGCAGGCAGTTCTTACTCACAGTCACCTGCAGGTCCGACACAACACAGTTCAGACCGGCGGCCATTTTGTGCCGGTACGGTACAGAAGGGCTCTCATGCGTCTCCACTGACAACTTGTGGATCGTACCGAAAGTACCATACCCAACTGTTTGTATTCAATATGTTTTTTATTAAAAGTGTTCAACAATGAACACAAATGGACGGGTTTGTCCCACATAGTGTACGCTGAAGAGGGGAAAAAAAAACCTATAACAACAGTTTTCTACACCCGAGCCTTATTTAACTTCGCACCCGCTGAGAAAACACACGAACAAGACGGGAAAAAGAAATAAACAAATACAGGAAAATAAAATAACTCAAAATAAAAACAAAAGGACAGAAAGAAAACAGAAAGTCGACGAGGAGGGGCATTTAATCACTTTCTGTCTTTCAGAATAGCGAAGCTAAAGCGTCAAAACAAGTCCTGAGTTCAGTGTCGTGCGATGACGTCACAAACCTGCATTTTTACCGAAACTGTCTGGTGGAACCATGCAACTAACTGCAATGTATCACTCCATACTGTGTCACGATGTGTCACAGCGAACATGTACCATACAGTGTCATACCGTACTGTGCGGTGGAAACGAGGCTTTAGATTACCATTCTGGATTCAAACACTCACCATGGTGTCTGGACTCCCCTGGGTGATGAAGGAATGCGACTGATTCTTGGGCACCACGGCTTTAATGAGCGGCACGTTGTCACTGATGCCCTGAAAGGCGACCGACAGTTTTAGTGGAAGGAAAGCGCGCGTTCAGAATAAAAACACTAGCGAGTGAGCCGGGAGACTCAACCTCCACGAAGAAGGACTTGAGGTCGGTGAGGTGCTCGAACATGCTGAGGGGACACGAGTCCAGCAGGGCCTTCCTCTTCTCCACCTCATCCTGCGACAGACGCACCGGGTGAGGCTCCTGGAACAGACCAGCACACTTCACTTTAGCCTTCATTCACAACGGACGCACTGAAAGAAAAAAACATGTGGAGGCCCGTCGGCACCTTCAGCAGCTGGCACGGCGTCTGGCCAAAGTTGCTGATCATTCCTTCCAGGGCTTTGCGCTCCTTCTCGTCGGTGATGGCGTCCAAGTCCACCGCGCCTGCGGAGGAAGTGCGGCCATTGATACGACGCTCTTAAAGGAGACGTGTGTAAATCTCACGCTTCCTTGTTGAAACATGCATCTTGTTGGACCTCAGTTGGAACTGAAAATCACAGTTTGAGCTGTACCTTAACGAGCTCAATGGCTGCTTTTTTTTCTCTCTCCCCCTAATAGATTTCAAGAATTGACTCAAGGGCGACGGGATAGACGACACCACCAGCCGACGGACGCTTTACCTTCATACGTGCAGTAGTAGAAGACGTTGAGCGCCTTCACCGCCGCAGGACCTCGCTGCTTGTAACCGAAGATCAGATCGATCCACTCGTGAAGGTGAGCCGACACGTATTCCGACTCCTGGAACGAGAGGAAACTTAAATGTTAACCCACAAGCGCACGTGATTATGCATGTTCGAAAATCCCGAGATTAAATCGGACCAGAGCTTTGCGGTGCTTGTGGATGAAGTCCTCGGGGGATTTGGCCCATTTGGGCAACATGACGTCGTTGACTCTCTCCTTGGAGAGCTGCAGTCGACCCAGATCGAAGCCTGAGAGGGAAATAAAACCAAAACCAAATATTAAGACGCGTTCCTGAATGTTGATACAAGAAAACGGTCGTGACGAAAAGGCACCGTTCTGGTTCTCCAAGAACTCCGGGAAGTAGAAGAACTCCGGGATGAGCTCCTTCACGTCGTTGGGGTTGTCCATGAGCGTCTGCCACGTGGCGGGGATGGAGTGGAACTGGCGGTCGGCACAGTCGAACCTGGACACACAAATGAATATTAAATAAAAACTCCCATGAGGCGGTTGGGTGGTATATCCTTAATTTGAACGGTTAAAAAAAATGAACGTAAAAAAATAAAAGACAATGAAAGGATATGCTGGTATTAATAATAACAGAATAGAGGGGAAAAAAAAGAAAATTAAAAAAGACAAGGTCAAAAAACAAATAAATAAATACATTATTTATAATCAGCACGGTTATCACAACAATAATATTAAAAATATCACTCATCAATAATGGACAATAGTAAAACAATACATGTACTAATAAGAGGAAAATATATACATATATGCTGTATTATAACCATAACAACCATAATAACAATAATAATGATACTATTTGTCCTCAAAAGTTTAGGATAGTTTGCTGTTGGAAAACAAAAAGGACAAGAGAGGAACTGACAGAGGAGTGAGAGGAGAAGAAGGAGCAGATGGAGGAGAGAGGGGAGGAGGGGGAGAGAGAAAAGCAGAAGAAGCAGACAGAGGACAGAGGAGGGGGAGAGAGAAGAGCAGAAGGAGCAGACGGAGGAGAGAAGCGAAGAAGGAATAGATGGAGGAGAGAGGAGAAGGAGGAGAGAGAAGAGCAGACGGAGGAGAGAGAAGAGCAGAAGGAGCAGATGGAGGAGAGAGAAGAGCAGAAGGAGCAGACGGAGGAGATAGAGGAGGAGGGGGAGAGAGAAGAGAAGAAGGAGCAGAGGGAGGAGAGAAAAGGAGGAGAGAGGAGAAGAAGGAGCAGAGGGAGGAGAGAAAATGAGGAGAGAGGAGAAGAAGGAGCAGAGGGAGGAGAGAAAAGGAGGAGAGAGGAGAAGAAGGAGCAGAGGGAGGAGAGAAAAGGAGGAGAGAGGAGAAGAAGGAGCAGAGGGAGGAGAGAAAATGAGGAGAGAGGAGAAGAAGGAGCAGAGGGAGGAGAGAAAATGAGGAGAGAGGAGAAGAAGGAGCAGAGGGAGGGGAGAAAAGGAGGCGAGAGAAGGAGCAGAGGGAGGAGAGAAAAGGAGGAGAGAAGAGAAGAAGGAGGAGGGGGAGAGAGAAGAGCAGAAGGAGGAGGGGGAGAGAGAAGAGCAGAAGGAGCAGATAGAGGAGAGAGTGGAAAAGAAGGAGCAGACAGAGGAGAGAGAAGAGCAGAAGGAGTAGACGGAGGAGAGAAGAGAAGAGAAGAAGGAATAGATGGAGGAGAGAGGAGAAGGAGGAGAGAGAAGAGCAGACGGAGGAGGGGGAGAGAGAAGAGCAGAAGGAGCAGACGGAGGAGAGAAAGGGAGGAGAGAAGAGAAGAAGGAGCAGAGGGAGGAGAGAAAAGGAGGAGAGAAGAGAAGAAGGAGCAGAGGGAGGAGAGAGGAGAAGAAGGAGCAGAGGGAGGAGAGAGGAGAAGAAGGAGCAGATGGGGAGAGAGAAGAGAAGAAGGAGCAGAGGCAGGAGAGAGGAGAAGAAGGAGCAGAGGGAGGAGAGGAAAGGAGGAGAGAGGAGAAGAAGGAGCAGACGGAGGAGAGAAAAGGAGGAGAGAGGAGAGGGAGGAGCAGAGGGAGGAGAGGAAAGGAGGAGAGAGGAGAAGAAGGAGCAGAGGGAGGAGAGAAAAGGAGGAGAGAGGAGAGGGAGGAGCAGAGGGAGGAGAGGAAAGGAGGAGAGAGGAGAAGAAGGAGCAGAGGGAGGAGAGAGGAGAAGAAGGAGCAGAGGGAGGAGAGGAAAGGAGGAGAGAGGAGAAGAAGGAGCAGAGGGAGGAGAGGAAAGGAGGAGAGAGGAGAGGGAGGAGCAGCTCCTCACCGGCCGCTCTGCAGCTGGATGTGCAGCGAGGTGAAGGGCTCCACGCGGATCAGGTAGTGCATGACGCCGGCGGCGTTGGAGTAGTGAGTGCCGTAGTGGAAGCGGTCGATGGTTCCCGTCGGGTCCTCGAAGCTTTCGTACCTGTGGAGCACGAGACGACTCGTCACCATTCGCGTTCTCTCCACGCGTCTTTCGGCCGGCTTAGCGGCGGCGACCCGCACTTCTCTCTGACGGCCTTGGCGTTGCGCTCGTTCAGCACGGCGACCGGCTTGGAGAGATCTCTGAAGACCTGCGGGTCCGAGAGGTCCAGCTCCTCCGACGTGTAGTCCGCCAGGATCCACGGGAACTGCACACACACACATCCAATCATTAAGTGTGTGTGTGTGCAGAGATAAGAGTGACGGAGGGGGGGGAGGAGTCAGGAACGCACCACCGGGTACTGAGCCAGGTTGTTGTACGTTCGGCCCGCGATCGTGTTCAGCTGCATCAAGTAGTCGAAGTTGGAAATTTCCCGGTTCACCCATTTCTGGAAGAGACGGTAGAAACACTTCCTGGTTGCTCGGCAACGTAAGGAGCATGAAGAATGAAGGGATGTGGTGGTTCTGACCTGCGTGAGTCCGGAGGCCTTGAGCAGCTCCTGAGGCGAGCGCGTCCCGTACAGACTCAGCGAGCGCAGCAGCAGCATGCGGCCGTACACCTTGTTTCTGGCCTGCGGACGGAAAGCGGGCCAATGAGAGAGAGACTCTGGTCCGGAGGAGTCGGCGCGGCGGGCGGAGCTCGTCCTCACCTCCTTCTTGAAGTTGAGGAAGTAGTTGGTCTGGTCGATGAGGAAGATCTCCAGGGCCGAGCGCCGCAGGTTGTACCGCCGGAGGTGCACCTCGCGGATCCGCGACAGCGGCCACTTGAAGTCGTGGCCGACGCCCTCCTCCTTCTCGGCGCTGCCGTCGTAGAAGTAGATGTGCTGCGTGGTGAGCTCCAGGCGGCCCGGCACCACGTCCACCACCGTCACCAGCTCGCAGTCCTCCCACAGCACCAGCTTCTCCTTCTGCCCCGCCTCCTCCGCCTCGGCCCTGGGGAGACGACGCACAGCCAGACTTGAGGACGTCTGTCCGAGTCGCCCGCCGCGTCCCATCGGAGTGGTTTTCGCTCTCAGACTGACTGGTTGTTGGCGGCGGCGGGGTCGTCCTCCGGCAGCTCCAGGACGTCGTCCTCCAGGTCGCTGACCTTCACCTGCTTCACGGCCTCCAGCAGCAGGGACTCGGGGTTCACACGCTGGTGGTGCACACCTGAGGCCACACACACACACACACACACACACACACATATCAAAGGTGGGGTATTTAGAGAAGTCCTGAAGATTTTCAGAAATAATTAAAATGTGAGTGAACTACATCTTTTGGTCAGGTAATCAGGAGCTACTGGGAAGACTTACATATGCATATGAATAATATATTCAGATCAAACACCCCCCTTACATGTGAAACTCTGTATCTGGGTGATATCGTTTTCTGTAATTGGTCAAGAAATGACACAAAGTTACTGGCCATATTACCGGCCGCAGGTAAAAAAGCCATTACCAGAAAATGGTTGAAAGTGGAATCAGCGACCATTGAAGAATGGATCGATATTCATGGAATTTATATAATGGAAAAATTATCGTTTTCCCTCAGGGTGCAAAAAGACACATTTTATAAGCTTTGGTCTAAATGGACAGCATATGTCAAAACGGTGAGATCAGATTTCAATTGATATCCTATTAGGTGTGCCAACATTTTAAAAAGAAATGTGTGTGGATGTTTGTCTCAGGTGACAAAAGCATAATGAGGAGATGAGCCCCCCCCCCCCTTTTTTTCTTTTAATCATCATCGAGAAAATGGAGAACTCGGGAGGACGGTGTGGACTGAGATACTTGGACTCTTCTTCGTTATTGGTTTCTGTTCTTTCTCTGTTCATTTTATTTAATGAAAGACAATGAGGAGAGGTCCAAGGATACTGTAAACCCATGTGTTTTCCAAATAAAAAGTTCATTACAAAAAAAAAATGTGAGTGAACTTTCTTTAGTGTATTTCTTCAAATGTCAAAAGTGGCATTGTGTTTTTTGTCCCTTTTGTTTTGAAATCTGTTATTCGACGACACCAGACGAGAGTGTCGTCATAACTCCGGGAGAGGCAGGAGCGTCTCAGCCTCGTGCGCAGCCACAACTTACCCAGGTTGTCTCTCAGAGCGCTGGCCTCTCGGTGAGGATCAAAGTTGTAATTGCGCACCAGCTTCAGCCTCATGCGGGAGAAGTTCTCCGCGCTGGACACCCTCCAGTGCATCTCATCCTGCCGCCTGTTGACCGAAACCAAAAACACCAAGTTTGATTGCAGAGAAATATCATATATGTGTTTTTAAGCATTGGATGCTCTGTGTTGGCCCCATGAAGGTTTGTAAATAAATATTTGTTTTCATTATTATTTAAATTTCACACCGATTTTCAAAACTGCTGAATAATAGAAAACAGCTAAGACAGCCAGAATGGCTTTGAGAAAAAGAAAGGAAAATAAAGGGAAAAAGGAAAAAGCAAGTAGGAGGGGGGATTAGAAAAAGGAAACCAAGCAAGGACCAATAAAAAAGAAAAATAGTGGAAAAAAGAAAGAAAAAGCAGAACAGAAATAATACAAATAAATTGAAAAAGGAAAAAAGTGGCGGAATTGAAAAACAAAGGAAAAGAAAAATGAATAATCTGGGAAAAAGGTCAGAGCTACAAATTTAATAAAATATATATCTTGTTGATAGGAATCTTATTTAGTGTATGAACGTAGCAATAGCAATTTTTCTTGTTTTTGTTGAAATCAGCACATCTTTTTGGCTCCAGGCTACATTTACAACGGTGAGAGCTCCTGCAGAGCCCCCGGATTCAGAGTGAAACAGTTGGACGTGAGCACCTGTCGGCCCAGGGCCCCCGCTCACACACCAGCCCCCGGCGCGCCGCCTTCCACTGCCGCAGCAGGGTGCCGCTCTGGCTGTGCTGCTGCTTCAGCATGCTGTTGTAGCGCAGGTTCTCGTGGCGGCCGCGGCGGGAGAACGGCTCCACGAACTGCTCCTGGGAGGGCGAGAGGAACCGTTCAGGCTTGTGTCTTGGTGTTGGTGTGTTTCAAAGTCGACGTTTCTTTTTGTTTGAGGCCCCAAAAGGTGGCGTCACTCCAAAACAGGAGGCTCATATCATAGAACCACCTCTGCTAACTTTAGCCGCTAAACGCTAAACGCTAGACCAGGGGTCGGCAACCTTTAATGCTCAAAGAGCCACTTGGTCCTGTTACCAACTGAACGCAACACCCAAAGAGACGCAGACATTTTATTTTGACAGTCCTACAGGAAGACCACGCCAGGAGGACACCCAAAACCTTCTTACTACCAACACTACAAACCTAATATAACCCCCAATAATTACATTTAAAACACGATAAACAGAAACTCCCATAATGCACTGCAGGTCTCAGCTCCTTTATTGCTACACATTATTAAAATGGAAGATAAATGTGGGAGATGTGGATTGTTAGAACCATGAGTGTGAGTGGTGTGTCTTTAATGTCCTGTAGTTGTTGTGTAATTCACTAGAATGTTCCGTCACTCTCAACAAGTCCGCAATGAACCTCCTGGAACTGTCGGCTTTTACTGTGAAAGGTACAGGAAGCTCCCAGCTTCAGACACCAGTTGAACCGCTGTCATGACCTGCAGCCGCAATTCTACGTTCTTCGTACCATTATTGTTGTAATGATGTTACATCACGTTCACGACCCTACATTTGACCACTCTTTGTCGCGGGACTGCGCTCTGTGTGGCCTTGCCTCCTTATGTCCCTCTCTGGGTGGCTTTGCCTCCTGCGTCACAAAGGAAGCGGACTCACCTGGAAGCGGATCTTGCTCTCGCCCCGCTCCCTCTCCCTCTTGTGCAGGCTGACCATGAACGCCTCGTAGCACTCCTTCCAGTACAGCGCCGTCGTCTCGTGGCCTTGACTGAACGTCTCGATCTCGTACTGCTTCATGTACGGAATAATCTGGAGAAACCATCAAATGACTAGAAAGTAAACGAATGAAGAAACCACGGGGAATAGCGAACAAATAAGCCCATCCTTCCCGTACGTATTTATCGAGGTAGACGCGCCACTCGGGCGAGTTGCAGTACAGCTGGAAGTCCTCGAAGAAGGACGGGCTGCCGTTGGTGTCGGGCAGCTGCGGCAGGTGCAGCTCCATGTAGAGGAGGCGGTGCACCTTGGACAGCAGCGTGCGCAGCAGCGGCACCAGGAAGGAGTACGTCTCCTCCGCCGGCTCCTGCACGGAGCGCCGCAGGATGCCCTCCACCTTGCCCAGCAGGTAGCACGCCTCGTCCTGGTTGGACACGTCCTTGGTCTGCAGGATGCCGTTCAGCTTGGCCGTGGCCATGGCGCAGACCTGCGGTGGCGGAGACGCCGCGTTAAGGAGGAAGGGGTACAGGATTCGGTCCCCGGCACGGTGGCGGAACAGATTTTTGAGCGTTCCCAGTTATACAAGCTAGGATTTTTTTTCAGTTAAAGTTAGCGAATTCATATGACTGGGACTTCAAGCCAAACAAATTGGATTCACGTTTTAAAATCTGGTGTTCCAAAGGAATAACAATAATAAATAAATTGATAGAAAATGGAAAATTAATTAGTTTTGAGAAACTCAAACAGAATTAAAGCTGCAAGCAGCATTGGTCGGGACCTCGAGATTGCCCGTTGGGGGGGTGGCTATGAACGGTTAATTAAAAAATATATTATTTAAGCAAAAAAAAAAAAAAAAAAAAATTAGTACTTTTATTTTGAAAAAACGGCGTCAAAACCAGCTAATTAGCTAGTGATTTGTGATTGCAGCACCCCCATTAGGCTACCTACCAAATTTCGGCTCAATCGGACAATGCTTGCTCGCATGCTAACAGGCATGCTAAGCCGCAAGCTAGCCGAGCTGCCTGAAAATATCTGTTGGGTACTCCTCAGATGGCCCCGATCCTGAATCTGGTCTTACTTCAATTGTAGTGTAAAAGACACAGCACTTATGGCACAATAAAGGTTTTTCAAAAACTTCCACCTACATGAATTATATGGCCTCAGGCCAGGCCTCCTACGGAGGTCAGTGTGTGACATGAGAGTGACCTGGTGGAGTGCCGGGCCTAGGAGGCCCGGCCTTTGTCGGCGGTGTGCGAAGGTGTGAATGATGCAATAAAGGTTTTTCACAAACTTCCACCGACATGAATTACATGTCTCAGGTCAGGCCTCCAACAAAGGTCAGTGCGATACATGACAGTGACCTGGTGGAGTGCCGGGCCTAGGAGGCCCGGCCTTTGTCGGCGGTGTCGAAGGTACGAAGGTTCAGCTCAATCGGATAATGTTTGTTAAAATGCTAACGGGCTTGCTAGGCCTATGAGATCCTGAAAATGTCACTGAGATGCTCCCCCTCTCCAATTCCCCGGTCCCCGGAGCAGGATTGCGCAATCCTGCTGTAGATTTTCACAGCAGGTGCACGTCACTTTGATCATTAAGTGTGAGAGCTAGAGTGGGAGAGATATTTTCATAATTCCAAGATGTCGCAAACAACTGCTCTGAATCCATAGTTATCGGGGGAGTATGTGGATAAAAATACCATACTTTTGTAGGAATTTTTGTCGTCTTTAATACTGTGTGGGTTTGGAAGCAGTCAGAGGTAAAGTTTGGACACCAGGGGGCGCTGTTTGGCAGGAACGGCAGATTTGGCTCCATCCGCTATAGTGTTAAGATTTCGGACGAGAAAAATGTTACTGTGTCGCTTTAACTCGTCATTCTGGGGACTTGTTTTGGAATTTTCCCCACATATGTTACATCCTCTTGTTCGGCAGGGTCTCGTAGTCGTGGCGATGCCCTCGGTTTGTGGCTGAGAGTCACGGTTTGCAAACAGTTAGGAGTAGTTCGGGGAGTTTAAAATCGTTGATTTTGAGGGAGAATTTTCGGTTTCCCCATGTTAATGGATGACAGGAGCCAAAAAGGCGATTAGGGGGTGGGGAGCTTGGACGGCTAATAAAAATTAAACTGGACTAGGTAAGAAAATTTCCCTCTAGAGTTCAGTAGTAAACAATCTCCTCTATTTTTGTATATCTCAATTTAACCGATGCGACCTTCGCCCTATGAGGAGTTAAATTTTCCGTTTCTGCCTTTTTTTCCCTTTTTTGGGCGAATACCTTACATTGAAAGGCAAATAGCCGGCTTCCTGTTGGAGTTAGGTCAAAAGTTAGAGCGCGTGAGTCGTAGGGGTCGAGTAGACGAAGAAGTTTCGTATTCGCTGTTTTTCTCTACGACATTCTTACGGACCGTGGCGGGTGATTGCAATTTTCTAGGTGGCGCTAGAGAGCCATTTTTGGATTTTTGGGGAATTTTTTGACGTGAGATTGTGGAGTGCCACACTTTTGACGAGTCTCCCAAATTTGGTGAGTTTTTGAGCGTGTTTAGGGGGTTCGGAGGGCCCGCACTTTTGGCGACGACGAAATCCAAAAGAGACCTGCCGTTGGCTGGGCCTAGGGCCCAGCCGTTGGCGAGGTCCCTAAATATTATTAGAATGTCGTAGAGAAAAACAGCGAATACGAAACTTCTTCGTCTACTCGACCCCTACGACTCACGCGCTCTAACTTTTGACCTAACTCCAACAGGAAGCCGGCTATTTGCCTTTCAATGTAAGGTATTCGCCCAAAAAAGGGAAAAAAAGGCAGAAACGGAAAATTTAACTCCTCATAGGGCGAAGGTCGCATCGGTTAAATTGAGATATACAAAAATAGAGGAGATTGTTTACTACTGAACTCTAGAGGGAAATTTTCTTACCTAGTCCAGTTTAATTTTTATTAGCCGTCCAAGCTCCCCACCCCCTAATCGCCTTTTTGGCTCCTGTCATCCATTAACATGGGGAAACCGAAAATTCTCCCTCAAAATCAACGATTTTAAACTCCCCGAACTACTCCTAACTGTTTGCAAACCGTGACTCTCAGCCACAAACCGAGGGCATCGCCACGACTACGAGACCCTGCCGAACAAGAGGATGTAACATATGTGGGGAAAATTCCAAAACAAGTCCCCAGAATGACGAGTTAAAGCGACACAGTAACATTTTTCTCGTCCGAAATCTTAACACTATAGCGGATGGAGCCAAATCTGCCGTTCCTGCCAAACAGCGCCCCCTGGTGTCCAAACTTTACCTCTGACTGCTTCCAAACCCACACAGTATTAAAGACGACAAAAATTCCTACAAAAGTATGGTATTTTTATCCACATACTCCCCCGATAACTATGGATTCAGAGCAGTTGTTTGCGACATCTTGGAATTATGAAAATATCTCTCCCACTCTAGCTCTCACACTTAATGATCAAAGTGACGTGCACCTGCTGTGAAAATCTACAGCAGGATTGCGCAATCCTGCTCCGGGGACCGGGGAATTGGAGAGGGGGAGCATCTCAGTGACATTTTCAGGATCTCATAGGCCTAGCAAGCCCGTTAGCATTTTAACAAACATTATCCGATTGAGCTGAACCTTCGTACCTTCGACACCGCCGACAAAGGCCGGGCCTCCTAGGCCCGGCACTCCACCAGGTCACTGTCATGTATCGCACTGACCTTTGTTGGAGGCCTGACCTGAGACATGTAATTCATGTCGGTGGAAGTTTGTGAAAAACCTTTATTGCATCATTCACACCTTCGCACACCGCCGACAAAGGCCGGGCCTCCTAGGCCCGGCACTCCACCAGGTCACTCTCATGTCACACACTGACCTCCGTAGGAGGCCTGGCCTGAGGCCATATAATTCATGTAGGTGGAAGTTTTTGAAAAACCTTTATTGTGCCATAAGTGCTGTGTCTTTTACACTACAATTGAAGTAAGACCAGATTCAGGATCGGGGCCATCTGAGGAGTACCCAACAGATATTTTCAGGCAGCTCGGCTAGCTTGCGGCTTAGCATGCCTGTTAGCATGCGAGCAAGCATTGTCCGATTGAGCCGAAATTTGGTAGGTAGCCTAATGGGGGTGCTGCAATCACAAATCACTAGCTAATTAGCTGGTTTTGACGCCGTTTTTTCAAAATAAAAGTACTAATTTTTTTTTTTTTTTTTTTTTGCTTAAATAATATATTTTTTAATTAACCGTTCATAGCCACCCCCCCAACGGGCAATCTCGAGGTCCCGACCAATGCTGCTTGCAGCTTTAATTTTTATAGATATCTCCAAATACGGCATTACATAGACAAAAACATGAAAATGACATCTGAGACGAATAAGGATTTGATAAAAATGTTTAGAAATGCATATGATGGAAACACCAATAAGAAAATTATTTCAAGTTTGTATAAATGTCTAACAAACATTACGCCCCACTCAACTACACATGTCAAGGCGTTTTGGGAGGAGTAAATATATCAGAAGACTTTGATATGTAAATCTCAGTGGAAGTGTACTGCTTCTACAAGATGGAGAATTCGGGTGGAAAACCACAATCAGGTATTTTATCACTCCATCTCAGAATCACTACGACGGAAACACCCCGTCTGCTGGAGACGACGTGGAAATCAACGCGCAAACCACACATATTTTGGGACTGCCCCTTCATCAAACAATACTGGACGGACATTCATGGAACAACTGCAGGAAATTCTTAACTGGACATTTGCCTTTGAAATGAAAACTACGTTTTTTTGGATGTGTACCACAGAACTGGGGGAAAAAAGATAAGTGTTTGTTTAGTGCCTTGCTGGTAGCAAGCAAAACAACTATAACTAAGAAATGGTTATCTTTGGACATACCAACTTTAACATTATGGTGGGAAACCACATTGGAAATCTATAGGATGGAAGAGTTGACTGGTTGGTTCATGATAAACAAGGCTGGTTTGACGCATGCTGGGGTAAGATGGTGACATACACCAATGCAAAAAGGCCCAATTCCATACTCAGAATGTAGACTGTAGTTAGTCTTTCCTTTCTCTCTCTCATCTTTATTGTTGATATCTTTTCTTTAATTGAGAATTAATTGTTATCTATCGTCACTCCCTGTTCTACAATGTTCTGTGTGGTTTTTTTAAAACTTTATTTATTTTTTTATTTTTTTAATAATAAACATGAACATGAGAACTCGCGTTACAAAACCTTCCTCGACAGCAAGACAGCATATACATGACAGTGTAAGAAAAATAACAATGATAATACTATGACAACAGAACCGATATGAGACAAATACATAGAAAGATGGGCAGTTAAAACATTACCGTGTCGTGTAGGTGGCCAATCAGTTCGACAGGTATTTTTCTATAGGGAACCCATTTTTCATTAAGATCTCAGACTCCAACTGTAGTTTTGCCATTAAAGCCTCCATTCCATACGCCTCTCTCACTTCTTGTTTCCATTGTCCCACTGCTGGTGGCTGTGAATTCCTCCACTTTACTGTCACCATTTTCCTTGCAGTCATCAATAGTATATGTAGCAGGTACTTTTCAAGAACCTTATCTTCGTCTTCCAATCAAACTCTTTCCACGTGTTACTATTGATTCCTTTATGACAGCCACTACAAATTGTTTCCCACTCTCCATCCTCTATTATAATCTTCAGTTCCAGCTCCCATTTATTTTTAATGTATTGTCTGATGTGTCCAGTAGCAGGTTTCTATATAAATGGGAAACATGTTTTTTGTTTGGTAGATGGTGTCTCATTATATTAATCAGGTAGGTTTCAACATTTGATGGGGTAGTTTTAATTGTATTCCAATTGTTATGGTTTGTAACATCGTGTCGAATCTGAAAGTAACGGAACATGTCGGTTTGGGGTAAAGAGAACTTGTCTTGGAGATATTGAGAATGGCTGTAAAACATTATCACAAAACAGCTGATCAATAACCTTTAGGCCTCTGCCTTCCCATCTCTTAAAGGTAATGTCCACTGTGGAGGGGGGGAAATCGGGATTTCTGGGTCATCTGCATTGCCCGTGAAAGACCAGCTGTCCCTTTAATTCTTTTCTGGACTGTTGACCACACTTTTAAAGTGTGTTTTATCCAAACATTTTTTATTTCCAGTTTCTTCTGGGAGTCCTGTATGTTTCATTGTGTCAAAATATCAAAACTCATAAATAAAGAATTAAAAAAAAAAAGTTAGTGAATTCCGTATCTATCAAAGTCGCCATCGCCAAAGGACGCACGCTCACCTCTGGGTCCTCCTGCGCCATGAAGCCGAGGAGCAGCCTCAGTCCGACCTGCGACAGCTGGAACCACTGCGTGCCGGCGGCGTACCACACCATCAGGCTGTCCATCAGCGTCACCGTCTCCTCCAGGGCCTTCTCCGTCCACAGCGCCGGGTTGACCAGGCCCTCGGCCTGCAGGAAGTCCTGCACCAGGTGCAGCAGGCGCACCGCGTTCTCCGTGTGCTGGGGCAGCGTGGCGGCCGACGCCTCGCGGTTGTCGCTCACCGCCCACTCCAGCATGCGCTCCATGAGACTGCGAGAGCGAACGAGACGGCGACACTTGAAAACATCAGCCTCGGTTCTCATATCTGCGATCGTTACAGCGAGAGGACGCGACGTCGCGCACACAATGCATTCTGGGTAGTGAACAAGCAAAGCTAACCGCGACAATCAGGAGAAGCAGACGCAGAAAGAAATCGTAGGAGAACACCTTGCGGGGAGACGAGGAGTAGAGAGGGTCTGCGACTAATCGTTGCCGTGGAAACGGGGCCCCTCGACTGACCTGAGCTTGATCTGATCGACCGGCAGCAGCAGCTCGTTGGCCGTCCCGAGTTTGGTGAGCGCCGAGAAGACCTGGCCTCGCTCCAGCCACGCCGAGTCGTCGGAGCCCTCCACGCCACGCCACATCACACACAGGATGATCTCCAGCAGCATGCCGCACAGCTCCTCCTCCGCCCGCTAGGGGGCGACAACACACCACAGGACATCACATTCGTGCTTTTCTTCACTCCCAGGATGACACACGTTAGCCTGCAACATGTGGCTCTTCAGCTCTTCGGAATAGAAATACAACTTTTTTTATTCAACCTGCAAATCCCCAGCTAAATAAGATCAAACAGCTAAAACATCCACCGTAGCCGGAATGGCTGAAAATGAACAAAATAACTAAAGCTACACCAAAAAAACTCAACAAGTGCGAGTGTCGCTATTTTTTGGAGGCAAACAAAAGAATTATAGATAGAAAGAAATGAGGATAAACAAAAAGGAAAAGAAAGAAGGGAATAAGTGATGGAAGAAAACAGCTGGAACCATTAGGAATCACCAAGCTACAATGAGAAAACAGCTCAAATGGATCAAATGAGCCAGAAAAAAACCCCCATAAAAGTTTGAAAAAGCTACAAAAACTAAAAGTATCATAAAATATATCCAGATTGTACCTGTGACATGAACATAAAACACTGTTTTTGAAATGGAGAAAAGAGGCAACGTAACTTATTTTTCCTTTTCGAGCATGTTGATGGTCGATGCAACCACCTTTAATTATTCATTCACTGAGCCAACATGTTTTTTGTGAGACTTCAGATGTTGTGGGATTTATGTTCGCTGAGGAAAAGGCAGGTGTTTAAAAGACGAAAAAGCTCGAGGAGGAATTTCTTTTCCCCTGAATTTATCTAAATGCCCCCAGGCTGCAGCCAATGAGGACAAACTCATTCCTTCATTCATGTTCAATCTTGGGAACTTTGGATCGAAAGGAGAAGGCGCCTTCCTTCAGTCTTATAATCTTATTTTATATATGCAAAGTATTAATTCTTCTCGGTCTGACCATGACAACCCTGAACACTCTACCTTTGAGAAAAAACACTTTTAAACAGTCGTCATATTTTCAAAAATATCCCTACATAATCATGATTACATTTTATTAAATGTATTCTACATCATATATTAATATATTATGCTATTACTCATATGTTTTAATACATGGATTAATATTAGATATTAAAAATGTCAGTTATTTTTTACTTTTTTCAGATAATTAGTCTTAATAAAATAGTTTTACATATTGAAATTAACTGATTTATGAATAAAGGATAAAGGATGGATGGAAAGATAGATAAATGTGCTGAAAAGGCTTAAACTGGTAAAATATTGGCTCAAATAAATAAACAAATAAAATACTGGACTATTTCTGAAGAAGCGGTGGATTTTAATAAAGACATGCAGCCAGATGATGTTGTTCTACTTCTACTTATTCACTATTTGGTGAAATAGATTTAGTTGATTTGTCGACTTTCAACAAATAAAAAGACGAAAAAAAAAAAATCACATTTCAAGATATAACAAGTTGAACTGGAGTTCCCTGGTCGCATTTGTTGGCGTCGACGTTTCGACTCCTCACCTCGACGTTGTTGAAGGACTCCCCCAGCGAGATGTTGTCGCTGAACAGGAAGCCGTCTTCGGGCAGCGACGAGCTCGCGTCTCGGTCGCCGCCGCCGCCGGGGAACGGCTTGGAGGTCTCGATGGGCGACGGCGTGCTGGGCATGCTCCCCGGCGTCTGGCTGCCGCTGCCCCCGCCCTCGTAGGCCTGCAGGTGGGACAGATCCAGCGACAGGCCCCCCGACTTCCCCACCACCCAGGGCTTGGCGTGGAGCGGCGGCTCGGCCGAGGCCGACGAGGACGGCGTGTCCAGCAGCGAGATGACGTCGCCGTTGTCCAGGCTGTCCACGGAGCGCGTGTCGCCGATGCTGAGGCGGTCGTCGTCCGGCCGGTCCAGGCGGCCCGAGCTGCCGGCGCGGCTCCTCTTGTCCAGCGGCAGCTCCAGGCGGTTGGAGCCGCCGGAGCGGCTCAGGTCCAGGCTGCAGGTGCTGACGCTGTCGGAGCCGCGCGGCGGCAAGGCGCCTTCGCCACGGAGGTACAGCCGCATGAGGGTGTCCTGCCAGCACTGCTGCTTGGAGATCTGGACGGCGGCGTCCTGCTGGGACTGCAGCAGCTGGCACACCTGGAGGAGGAGAACACGTTTCTGAATTAATTCTTAAAATGTATTAAAAAATGTCGAAAAAATAAACCATTGAGCTCATGTGGACCCTTTTCCATACCGCTACTTCCTCTTCCGGGAGTACATGACAGATCTTGACTGATGTTAGGTGCGTTGATTGGCAGGAACAGTCAATCATGACGATGGAGTTCAAAGTTCATACCCGCAGAAATAAAACTAAAAACCAAAAGTAGAGCGTCGACAATCATCCAGGCCGCAGAGAAACGCAACCTGGAGATTTTAAATGAAATACGGGCTCATTTTTAAAATCACCTGGGGTTCAAACGCCATTTCTTAATTAAGAAAGCAAGTTGGTACAGTCAAGTACAGACTCACTGACTCGCCAAGTATGCAGGTGTGTACTTACAGGTACATTCTCGGATTTTTGTGAATTTCTTGTCAAATGCATTATGGGTATGGTCCACACAGGTCCAGCCTTGATGTGTCCTTCATAAAGTGGGCGGAGCTAGAACACAGCCGGGTATTTCACGTGGATAACTGCGAGCTGTGGCTAACTGCTAGCTGTGGCTAACAGCGAGCTGTGGCTAGCAGCTGAATTTACCTGAAGCGGGTTTATGATCCAAGCCTCCCGTGTTGACAATAATCAACACCTCACGTTTTGAGGCGTCGTTCCCTTGTACGCGATTCTCGTTTGAACAAAGAGCTCAAACACTTTCAAACTCCAGATTTTCTGTATGATCTGAGGTTCCAATACCAAGATACACGTTACAACAAAGAAACGTGGGATTTCCATGTCATGACTCCTTTAAGACGAGCAGATCTTCTCACCCTCTTGCAGACGATGAGGCGGACGCTGGGTCCAGCGCGGTGCGTGAGCTGCACCAGCGCCATCAGGTCCTTGTAGTTCACCACTTGATCTGCAGACGACAAGCGTTGGCCGTTAACTCCTGTGCGACCGCCTGACTTTTACCCCGGACGACATCAAAGCGCGAACTCCCCAAATGGAGCGCCGACCTGTGTGGAGGACCTGGTTGAGGAGGCAGCGGACCAGCGTGGGCGTGATGTGGAGCTCGGAGAAGAGCAGCGACAGGCCGGAGTAGCCCGCCTCGCGGAGCCGCAGCCGCTGCTTGTTCTTCTCGTAGACGCGGTCGCAGCGCAGCATGCGCTCAGACAGCTGCAAGGGGCGGAAGACACGGATCAGCACGACCCGGTCGGAACCCGCGAGGCCTCATCCCGCTGGGAGAACGCCGGCGCCTTTACAGTGGGACTTCGGCGTCGTACCTTGAAGACGAGCTCCCGGAGGCGATCCGAGTGCTTGTTGTTGAGCAGCAGGGCGTAGCAGGAGTCGGCCGCCCCGGGCTCGAAGAGCAGCAGGAAGAGCTGGTCGCGAGCCGGACTGCTCTGGAGGAGGCTGAGCAGCAGCTCCAGGACGGCGCACAGCTGCAGCACAAACACACACTCGGCGAGTTCGACATCGTTCTGAGAAACTTGAGATTCAGCTTGGATAAAGTGCTTCCGTTATGGGGTGGGCGGCATCAACGGTATTACGTTAGAAATGACTATACCGAATATCGATCCTGATCCTCAGACTGCTTTGCTTGGCTACTCCAGCACTTTGGAAAATTTGGGTCATAATTTAGCCACAATTATTTCTTATGGCATGGTCGTCGCAAAAAGATGCATTCTAAAAGTGTGGAAATCAGACTCTCCACCACAATTTGAGGTTTGGCTCAGGGAATTTGTTGGGATTTTACACATTGAAAAGTTGAGGTATGAGGTCTCAGGAAACTCTCAAAAATGTCAGGTTGTATGGGGACCAATATTAAGATATCTGAAGCTGTAGTTGATCCCTAATATCTATAATTTGCGTGGACAATGTAAGATTAGGTGGACATTCATAGATTGTTAAATAACGTTATAACCCCTTTATGAGTGTTTTGTTTTGATCTGTTTTGGTTTTGTTTTTTGTTTTTTCTGTTTTTGTTTTTTTTTGTTTGTTTTTGTGTTGTTGTTTCGTTTGGATTTGTGTATTGCTTTTTCCTAATTTTCAAAAATACTTGAAGGAATATTATTTGTTCTTAAGGCACCTTGATATTTAATTGTATGGATGCTAATCGAGCGATATTTGTCTCTGCATTTCTACTGTGATGTTGTAATTTGCCTTGTTAAAGTAAAAAAAACTCAATAAATATATATTTAAAAAAAAAAAAAGAAATGACTATACCGGTGATGATGTCATCAATGTTTTGATCATTGGTCATTAGTTACCCTCCCTTTTTGAATTTTTTAAAAACTCATAATTTATTTTATTTCTGTATTAATTAATTTTTTCTTATATTTCTTTATTCATTCATAATTTTGCTTTCTTTTTCCCATTCATTCATTCATTCCTATTGGAGGGGGTTTACATTTAGATGTGACAATCAATCTTCATTTCACACTTTTAGACACTGTTTAATAAATAAACTTGGAAAAATATATTACTTGAATCTTTTTTTTTCTTCCTTTCTATCAAATAAGCTTTGCACAATAAATGTTCTCCGGCCACGTCGCCCAGCTTGAGCTTCCATAAGATACTAGATCAAATCTGCTCTCACCTGGTCTTCGTCTCCAATGGCGGCGATGTATCCCAGAATGCTGTGCATCTCCTCCTGCGTCATGCCCTTGCTGATGTAGTACTTGATGAGGCTGCAGAGCGACGCCCGCACCGTCCGCACGTCGTCCTCGCTGAGGTCGCTGTCTTTGTTAGTGTTCTTGCTAAAAGCAGAGACGATAACGGGCGCTTACAGATTACCGTATAGTTCCTAACAGACGTGCAGTGCGAGTTGAAACACTTTGTAAAATACTGTTATTACATGTGCCTTTGTTTACATGGAAGCATTTCTACAAACTGCGCTTGTGTTGCCTGACATGTCTGTGAAAACCGACGTTATTGTCAATTCTACTATTTCTGGTTTTCATGTATGTGAAGCTTTTTGGAAGTCGTTTATCGGCAAAGAACTAGAGTGTAAAAGCAGAAAAAAGAAAGAAAAAGAGGAAAAAAAAACAAAGAAAAAGGGGAAATCATTTTGTATGGACGTGTTTAGAATTTGTGTGACGGGGTCTTACCCATAATACAGGCGCATGGTGTCCAGCAGAAACTGAACGCCGTACTTCTTCCTGAACAGCTTCCTGTTGTCTTTGATGACGGTGGACATGTACTGGATGTGACCTTCGAGAGAAGGAAACAATCATGGCCGACGCTCTGGAGTGAAATCTTTGGCTTGTGGTTCTAATCGGAGGCTGTGACGTTGCAGCCCGGGTCAATGGCGGCTGACGTTGTGAATGCAACAGTGAATGCTGATGCTAAATGCTAGTAGACGTTATTAAATACCAACGAAAAACGCAAGTGGTTGCTAATGCAAAATGCTAGTAGAAGCTAGTGATCGCTAACTCGAATGCTAGTAAATCATGCGTACGTGTTACGCAACCACTCAGGCATGTTGCTTAATACGCTATTGCGATTCAATGTGCGCTTTCATCGCACAGTCCGCAGACTTCACGTCGTGGCTCGGGTACCGACAGCGTGGCGGGCCGAGACTCATAAGACCGCCGGCGTCGGCGCGGCGTGTGGAGGGCTGGAGGAGGCGTGGGGCAAACCTATGCGCAGAGGGAAGTCTCCTTTGTTCCAGATGTTGAAGTTGAAGAGGAGATGCGTGTGGAGCTGCTGCAGCAGCGCCTGGTTCTTCTCGTACGTCACCTGCTCGACGAGGAGCTGCACGGCGACCAGCACGCTCACGTCCACGTAGCCCGCCGGGATCTACACGCACGCACGCGTAACACACACACATGCAAAGTCAGGGCAACTTGGATCCAGATAATAAGCAAATGAGGAGAAGGAATTCTGGGGGAAAACCCCACCAAAAAAAGGGGGGGGGGGGTTGGAGTTTATCAGGGCGTGGTTCTATCACAACATCGGGGAAATTTTCATTTTTATCTCTCTGGTCATGTAAACTTCCACAGCCTCGCCTAAACAAATAAATACAGGAGATGAGGACTGGTTGGACTGGTGGCAGAAAAGAAAAACAGACTGCTGAGTCAGCGCTTTACCTAAATAATACCTTTATGGTAGGTTATTAAGAAGAATGAATTGATCATCACAGTCTCCATTTAATATCATTTTCATATGTTTGTAACCTTGTATGGTTTTATGTGGGACATCAGATGGCCAATTAGCATATTTAGAGTAACCAGGTGAAGGCTTGTACGTTATTGTGCCCCGTCCCGCATGAATAAATAAATGAAAATGAAAGACACAGGAGTGAATTACAGGAGGATCTGCACGCTGATGGAGCCCCGCGAGAAAGACTGTCAAATGGAGCCAATCAGACTCTTAAGCCCTCCAATACAAGTCAAGCTAATCCAGTTTGAACCAGGGAGGGGAAACAAAAGAGGCTTATGTCCTTCTGGCATGGTCTGAATGCGCTGAATTCATTTCCTGAAATGTCTCCTATCGAGCCAGAACTTTCTTCCAGAGCTGAAGCTGCAAATGATCTGAAACACTTGAGCCGCACGGTGGCGCGGTGGTTCGTTCTCCCGCCTCGCCGGTGCTGGAGGGGCTTCGCTTCTTAATCATGCAACCGCGACGTCTAACATGGTTCAAACCTTCTGCAGCAGCGCTCCGAGGGTCCCGGCGCCGTGCGAGTGCAGCAGACTCTCCTGGTTGATCAGATGCCTCTGCAGGAAATGCTTCAGCACCAACAGAAACGTGGCCACCAGGTTCTTCTCCAGACGAGCCTCTGCCAGATTAAAAACAGCGGAAAATCCTGTTTACAATGCTGCAAAAGAGGGAGGAAAGCAGAATAGAGACCTGTAACATGCGCTCAACCTGAAGCCCGGTTTGACGGGAGGATGACCCAGTCGCCGTCCGCCGGCGTGGTCACGTCAGGCGTGATGAAGTCCGACCCGGCTGCAGGATCGCCGTTCTGATCCGGGGTCAGCAGGATGAGCTGCTCCAGGATGGGGAACAGCACCGGTAGACCTCCCACACAGTTGATCATATCCTGCCACACATCAATACGTGTTCAGTCTGGCAATATATCAGAGTTTCAATTTCTAACTCTGAATCTTTTTTTTTAACCATCAGAATCAGACTTTTAATTTTTAGCACAGAATTTTTTTAGGCTTCTGATTTTTTTTTTTCTTTTTCATGTCAAGTTTGAGAGTTGAATATTTTGACACTGAATTTATTGCAATATTGCAAAAAAAAAAAAAAAATCTAGACTGAAAAAAAAAAGAACTAAAAAATAAAAATTGTCTGAAAAAAATAAGAATGTCTTTTTTTTTAATTGTTTTTTTTTTTTTTAGATTCCACAAATAAAAGCACATAAAGCATCATGCCATTGCATCACATTGCAAAATGAGAAAAGAAAAATTTAATAAATAAATAAATAAATAAAACACTCCCAAAAAAATTCAATGTCTAAAAATGCCAATGCAAAATAATTCAGTTGTAAACAAAATTCAGCTCCAAAAGGAATCCGCTGCAAAAGATCCAGGTAGAAGCAATCGTTCCCTGCACAATGGCTCTTGAATTTATTTATTTATTTTTCCCTTTTACACGGAATTTATTTGTCATTTCTAGTGGAGTTGAAATTTTTTCACACTGAATTTTTCTCCACCGAAATCAATTCAATGAAAAAAGACAATGCGTTTGAAATCTGCTGGCGTTTAAAATTCAAAGCCTGCTTTGATTCAGTTCGAAATTCAAATTGTGACGTCACAATTGTGATGCAAGACAGAGTGCTGCAGGTACCTTGATGTCCCAGTTGACGACCTTGTTCCCCGTCAGGCGCCCGTGCAGCATGTTGGGAGACAGATCCAGGCAGATGGGGTTCCGACACGCCTGGGGGGGGGGGGACCCAAAGCGGCACGTTTCAGATTTGATTTCAAACCGAGTCGATGTGAAAAGCTCAGATCCCGGTCACCTTGGGCGAGTAGTGCAGCAGCAGTTTGGTGGACAGGTCGCCGAGCTCCGACTCCTGGGCCTTCAGAGGGGAGATGCAGTTCGGCCCCGCGCTGCAGATGGCCTTGACGTGTCCGGGCTGCAGGGCTTCGTGGAACGCCATGACCCCGCCCATCTGGCCCTGCAGCGACGTGGGGCTCCCCCACTCGCTGTCCTGCGTCCCCGCCGAGATCAGCTTGGTCACCGACTCGGTCTTGCTCCCCAGCAGCCCGCCCCAGGTGTGCGGCGACAGGATGCCGCCCAGCGAGGAGCGGGCGGTGGGCGCGCCGGCCGAGGAGAAGGGGGGGTCCGGGATCTGCGAGGGCGGCGGGGTGGTGGTGCGGTGTCCCGCCGAGCCGATGCAGCAGGAGGTGAACGGCTGGAGGGGGGGGGCGACAGGACAGACACCACGTTCAAACCGTGTTGGGAATCGTCGGGCGACAGTGTTGGGCGGTGTTGACGGGAGTCACCTCGGTCATGACGGGGTACTTCAGGGGGGCGGAGAGCTTCTGCTGTCCGTCCACGTAAATGTAGACCAGACTCTGTCCAAACGGCCTCTTCCCCGGGACGTGCACCACGCCGATGCTGTGCTGTGGACACACAAAAAAAATTTCATTTATCGAATTTGTAGCTAAAAAAAAAGTTTTATTTTGAAAATTCACGTTTTTTTGGTGCATTTTTCGCATTCCGCTCTAAGACCCTTGTAGGTTTCCATAGTTGCTGTTGCATTTAAACCTGGGTTAAAGGTTGAATTTGTTGAACGACGGAGCCTCATTTACTTTTTATTTTGGGATCGTTTAGATGCACCTTAACTCTGAGGACAATCACGGCAATAAAGTTGCACTTTTGACAATATATCTAATGTGTGCAGTCATTTTTAGGTGCATTGAGGAAAAAAAAAAAAAATTTTTCTTAAAAAAACCCCCCCAAAAAATCATGGATTTTCTTTCTTTGATTCCTGTACCAGTTCAAATGTGAAAGGTTCCCATGCCTAGATGTTATAAGAGCTCAATAAAAGCACAGAAATGAGTTTTTCCTGTGATCCGGCGGTCGACTCACCCACAGGGAGTCACAGAAGCAGTAATCTGGAAGCATGACGGTGACGTATTCCTTCTTGGTGCACACGGCCACCACTAGCACGCCGGCCGAGCTGATGAACGCCTCGAAGCCGGTTCCTCCGGGGGTGAAGAAGCTGCAGGGTTTATTGTCGTTAACACAGACGGCGAATATCGCAAACCCACCTCTGGTAAATTGAGCAGCTAAAGCTAACAGACCACCAAGCGCTAACTGCTAACACTATCTGACGACTCCTTTAAGACAGTGTTTAAAGCCAAGGCACACTTTTGTCTTTGGAAAAATCTGGAGGCACACCACCACCTGAAAATTTTTAAATTTTTAACTCTGTAGCCTCTATTAACAATATAAAGTTATTCTCATCAAAGTTTTATCAACAGGAATCAAATAAATACAGAAAAAAGGTATTTCCCAATTTCTTTTTTTAATAGTGACTCCCTCAGTGTGAAACCTGGACCTGATGGATGAAGAGCTGAGATCCTGGTTCACATTCTTCCTTTTCAAAAACTTCTCCATCACTGTCACTGACACAGTACTTTGATACAAGGTGGTAGCAGGAGGTGGAGATTAACCACACTGACGTCTGTCACTTTACATTTCACCGGCAAAGTTCTGTGCTGCCCTCTAGTGGTGAAGAGTATTGTAGGCATGATGGGAGTTCATGTGTTGCCGGAGGTTATGGAGGGTTATTGTTGGGGTTGTTGCGTGTGTCGATTTGTGCTTGTGTTGTGTTTTTGTTCCTCGGTTCAGATAGTTAATTATTTCGTCTAGTTTGGTTTGCTTTGTTGGATGTTGGTGTGCAACCATGAGTGAGAAATGTGTTGTGTGGAGTGTCATCCTGTTATGAAGTTCCGGTTGCGTGTGTTCATGTCATAATAAAAGCCTCTGGTGATCAGCTGGCAGAAAATAATCTCGACTCAGAGCAATTCTTCCGTGGCGCTCGCCACAGTATTAATACATGATTACTCTGCACACTGCTCTCACAGCTGACAGCGGCTGTGAGAGCAAATGTTTTTTTAGAAAAAATGTGACATTGGATAATTTCCCACGGCACACCTGACTAGATTGGCACACTGGTTGAAAAACACTGCTTTAAGAAATGGTGGTCCGATCGCACCTGTAGAGCTGCTTCCTCTTGTCCTTGCTGAGCGGACCCAGCTGGTCCTGGTCCAGGGACAACCAGGCCAGGAAGCTGAAGGCCGAGCCGGGCCATCGCTGCACCGTCGGGACCACGATCCCGGCCATGCTGGGCGACAGGTCGAAGTACTGCATGGCGCTCTCCAGGCCCTGTTTCCGCACCATCGCCAGGAGGGCTTTGAGAGCGGGGCCCACGTAGGGGTGGGCCTGGCTGGACTCCGGAGGCCTGAGGAGACGCAGGAGTCCCAACAGCTCGCGGGCGCTCAGGGACTGGGACCCCAGCGAGCCCACGAGGCCAAACAGGCTCTCGGCGCAGGCCCGGTGCAGCCGCTGGTGGCGCTCCAGAGCGGCCAGGGCGCGCATCACCATGGCCGCGTTGACGCAGGTGGCCCTGGTCTGCCGGTTCAGGCAGCTGAGGCGGCGGAGCCAGTCGGCGGTGAAGAGCTGCAGCTCTGACGAGTCCAGCTCGGGGAGCCACTGGGCCAGGAGGAGCAGGGGCTCCACGTTACTGATGCCCAGGAGGCCCACGGAGGTGTGCTCGCCCTCCACCGCCTGGACACACGCACACACACACAGTCAAGTAGTCGTCGTGTGGAACGTGGATAAAACCTGAATAATTTAGAAAAACAAATCATCTCCTACCATGTTCATCAGCTCTTTGAGGAGATGCCTGGACGGCTGGCCGAGAGAGATGAGAACTTCGTACAGGTGGTTGTAACCGATCCGCTCCTTAAAAACCTCCTGCGCAAGGCAGAAAAACAGACGTGGAACGGTGAGGAAGAACCTGCTCCATCACTGGTTTGTGGTGTACCTCAAGGTTTATATCTGGGTCCCATTTAGTTTTGTTTTTTTAAACAAGGTCATTTTTGGATTGCGATTAGCCATTGTTTTACACTCTGTTCTCTCTCCATGCTTTATTATCGTATAACTAGTACTACTATTTTTATTCTATTTAGGCGACAGTCATTTTGCAGTCAAAAAGGAAAAGAAAAGGAAAAGAAACTGCTTTTAAAAATAGCCACAATTGTTAAAACGGCTAAAATGTGAATAAACTGTCTCAAAAATGCTCGAAAAAAATGTAAAAAATTGGAAGAAACCACTAAAATCAGGTACAAAACAGCTGAAAATACAATTAACCACCCTACATGTTTGTGGTGTACCTCAAGGTTTATATCTGGGCCACATTTAGTTTTGTTTTTTAAACAAGGTCATTTTTGATTGCGACTGGCCATTTTTTTATACTCTGTTCTCTCTCCATGTTTTATTATCGTATAACTAGTGCTACTATTTTTATTCTATTTAGGTGACAGTCATTTTTCATTTTTCAGTCAAAAAGCTTAGAAAAGGAAAAGAAACATGCAAACTACTTTTAAATTAAGCAATTGTTAAAACGGCTAAAATGTCTCAAAAATGCTCGAATAAATTTTCAAAAATTGGAAGAAACCACTAAAATCAGATACAAAACAGCTGGAAATACAATTAGCCAGCCTACATGTTTGTGGTGTACCTCAAGCTTTATAGCTGGGTCCCATTTATTTAATTTTTTTTACATCATTTTCGTCCGATATTGGCCATTGCTTTACGTGTTTTTATCCAGATCGTATTCGTATATCAATATATTTAGATCGAGCTTCACCTTTGCAGCGGGCGATTTGTGCATCACTGTCGTCAGGGCTTTGATGGTTGCTACGGCGAGGGAGTCGAGTCGCCCTTGAAACACCTGAAAGATAAAATGCCGCCGTCAGTCTCTTGGTACAGTTCCTACTTTTAGTCCAGGGGTCTGCAACCTGTGGCTCTTTTGGCTCCTCCTGACCCTTTTACAAAACTCTACCGAAATAGACATTTCATCTTGTTTTCATTTCAGTGATGCACAAAGTCATTTTCAGAATGACATTTAACTCTTGTCTAATCAGGGCTTAAAAAAGGTAGAACTGAAATGGGGTACATAGCTAAAAGAAATAAGGAAAAAACTTATAAATTGCTTTAAAAAAAAAAAAAAAAAAAAAACTAAAATGACAAGGATATCTAACAGAAAGAAATATTAGAAATTAGGAAAAAAACACACTGAATTACTTAAAAAGAGCCGGAATGTAAAAACAGCTTACGTGTCAAAATTATGCAAGGAAAAAATACTGAAAAGTTTTAAACTTTGGTCCAAAAATAGGAATATCAAAAAAAAAAAGGTTTTTTTTAAATACTGAAAAAGGATGAAATTTCTAAAATTAGCTGAAACATAATCATGAAATCTTCACCATCCCGAATTGAAACTAAAACTTCATAAATGCAAACACAAGATTGAGTTTATGCTTATAAATCAAAACTTTAGAAGCTGTGTTGGCCTCATTTTAACGGTTAAATGTGCTTTCCGCCTCTAAACAAATTTGATTTGGGGTGAAAAATCACAAAAATGTCTTGTTTACGAAGGTTGCAGACCTCTGGTTTAGTAACACACACGATTAAACAACAAGCGAAATCTCCTTTTACTCCAGATGGATGTTATTCGCAAAAAAACTAAACAAAACAGAAGCATGCAGACCGTTCAAAAAAGCCACAAGGTTGGTGACAGTGGAGTGATCAACGATTTTCAGGCCCTAACAAAAACCACATGCAGCACATTAGGAAGGACAGGAGGAGAAGATGGAGGAGATGCCATAGGGACGGATTCTCAATCCGTGAGAAAGGATTCAAGGATTCAAATCACCGCCGGTGGTTTGTCTTTCTGCTCCGAGTCGCTCCGGATCAAGAGGCTGCGGCGCAGGAAAACAATTTAAAATAGGACCTTATCTCCCGCCGAGGCACAAAAACACACGCGACATGCAACCGGGGAGGAAAAAAACAAAACACAGAAAGACGTCTCCGTCCAGCTCCGTCCCGCTCAACCTGGAGCTTTTACTCTCTGAGGCTCGGACCGGCTGGAGAGAGACCTTGGCAGGAAGACGGGAGGGGGGGGGAAAGGATAAGATGAAAAACAGGAAAAAGAGAAATGAAAACAAAAATATAAAGGGAATAAAACTGAGAAAAAGAAAGTAAAAGAAAGAAAAAAGAGAAAAGACAAAAAAGGAAATAAAAAGAAAAAACAGATAAAGTCAAAAAGAAATGAATGCAAGGAAAAAGAAAAAAGGGAAAAACAAAACACAAAAAGACAAGAGAAAAAACTCAGAAAAACAAAGTAGGAAAAAAGAAAAAATATTAGAACGACAACATAAAAAATTGGAAAAAAAGAAAAGGGGGGGAGATAAAGGATAAGATGAAAAAGAGAAATGAAAACAAAAATACAAATGGAATAAAGGAAAAGAAAAGAAACTGAGAAAAAGGTGGAAAAAAGGACAAAAAAAAGGAAAATAAAGAAAAAAGACAAAAGAGGAAAGAAAAAGAAAAAACAGATAAAGGAAAAAAGAAATGAATGCAAGGGGGAAAAAAGACGAGAAAAAAAGGAAAAAAAAAAGTAGGAAAAAGGAAAAAAGAAAAGAAAATTAGAACGAGAACATAAAAAGTGTGAAAAAAAAGAAATGAGAAAAAAGACAAAAAAGGAAAGAAAAAGACCAAACAGATAAAGTAAAAAAGAAATGAATGCAAGGAAAAAGAAAAAAAGGGAAAAAAAACACAAAAAGACAAGAGAAAAAAAGGAAAAAAACTAAGAGAAACAAAGTAGGAAAAAAGAAAAAAATTAGAACGAGAACATAAAAAATTTGAAAAAAAGAAATGAGAAAAAAAGAAAAGGGGGGGGGGAGGGGGGGGGACTCAGACCGCAGTCAGAGTCCAGGTCACCGTGACCCCCTGGACTCTGAGCACCGACCAACAAACCAGGCCGCGGTGACGACGTTCCAGTGGCGCCCGGCAGAACAACGTAGGGATGGAGGTGCAAGTCACTCCACAGCAAGGCGTCCAGACTCGACTGTACGGCGTCACGCAACGGGTGCAGGTTGGTGAATTCAAGGTTGGAGGTTTGTGAAGCTCTTAAGGCTCAAGCCGTCTGCATTTATTGGTCTTGCTGTGGAGTGTGGCGAGGTGAGGGGGGGTGGTGGTGGAGGCGGCAGCAGCAGATGTGGCAGGATGGGATGGGGGGTGGGGGGGGTGAGGTGAGGTGAGGGAGGGAGGGAGGGGGGGGCTTTTCTGGCCGGTACCTGAGTGTCCCTCTCTCCTGTCAGTAACCTGTTGTTGGTTAAATCTTTCTGGTCCTTGTCTGCCGCCGTGCAGCGAGCGGTAACCAGCTGACACACAACATGACAAAGTAGATGAAGACAGGGGGGGGGGGGGAGGGGGTGGTGCGAGGAGGAGGAGGAGGAAGGAGGGAGTGGAAGAGGAGAGATGCTGTAAGTGGAGGAGAGGGTGAGAGGTTAAAGAAGCCGTCGCCGTCGGCGGTGCGCGGTGGCCGTTTGCTGTGGGGGAGCAAACATGCAAAAGGTGGGCAAAATGCTCCAGGACAGAAAAGCACATGTGGAGGAAAGTCTGGTTTCTCAGTAAGGACGGGAGTCCGCAACCTGCGGAGCTCCTCGCTGTTGGCTCCCTGAAGCCTCTGGAAAATTACATGTGGAACAATTTACATCCTATTATTATCTTTTCTAATTTTAGTTGCTCATCGGCCTAATTCTCTTAAAAAGAAAGTGCAAAAATGGCTAAAATGGGAACATTTTGTTTTAAAATAAAAAAAAGACAAAAAAAACCTGCTAAAATTACCATTAAGCTATTAGACTAAAAACCAAAAAAAATTACTATTAAATAAATATTGAATGGCTAAAATTTCTATAAAAAAAAAGATAAAAAAACTGGTAAAATTACTATTTTAAAAAAAAGACAAAAAATTGCTAAGATTACTATTTTAAAAAAGACTAAAAACCGCTAAGATTACTATTTTAAAAAAAGACTAAAAACTGCTAAGATTACTATTAAGAAAAAGATTAAAGACTGATAAAAATATTAGAAAAATACTGCTAAAATTGCTAGTTAAAAATAATTTTACTGAGAAAATTACTATAAAAAAAAAAGACAAACTGCTAAAATTGGACGATTGGCTTAAAAAAGAAAAAAGAAAAAAAAAAAGACAAATCCAAAATATATGAAACAGCAAACAATGGAACAAAATGTTAAAATGGCTAAAAGTGCAAAACGTACTATTAAAAACACTGCAAACTCCTGAAAATTGTCAAAACCAGAAAAAAGTGTTTGGATAATTGGCTTTAAAAAGCAAAACAAAAAAGACTGGGTAAAGTGACAATAAACCAAAATGTTAAAAATGGACAAAACATCCAAACTAAACTAAGAAAATGGCTAACATGGCGCAAAAAAGTGGTCAAATGTTAAAAACAACCAAACTGGCCGAATCAGTTAATGTCTGCTCCAAAAGCTAAAAAAAAGGAATTAATTGTAGTCATGAATCATCATGAATTTAGCACCTAAATAACTTGATATGATCTTTGATGACTGAAGGTGTTGTGTGGCTCCAGGAGGATGTGTTCTGGTGGAAAGTGAGAGAGACGGGGGAGGCTGCAGAGCCCCGAGTTCAGAGGTGGGTGAGAGGATTATCCAGCACTGGTTACCTTGCTGTTCTGCAGCAGTCGTATCAGATGCTCAAAGCAGTTACTGTTCAGGAAGATGGCTTGAAGCACTGGCCTGTCTGAACACAGGAGCATGTCCCGGATCGTGTCTGCAAGGGACAAACGCAACATTTCAGATTGCTTCAAAATGGGTCAATATGCAGCTTTCACCATGTGTAACAGGAATAAATATTCTGCTGTTCATTTTATTTGAGTTGCATTCCACACTGGTTTTCAATAAACTCCATCTAAACAAGGTAAAAGCTAAAAACAGCCATAATAGCTGGAATGGCTAAAAAAGGACAAAACAACAGAAACTATACAAAAGAAACGAAATAAAAACAAACAAACAAAGGGGGGGGTCAAAATAAAATTATTAAATTGCAGAAAAAAGAAAGAAAAAAGAGAAAAAAAATGAAAGGGTAAAATAGGATAAAAGGGGAAAAAGGAAAAGAAAGAAAAAAAATTAAGATAAAGGGATATAGGAATGGAAAAAAAATAGAAAGTCAAAATTTTGGAAAAAAGGAGACAAGTAAAAATTTGAGATAAAAGAAACAATGGGAAAAAAATGGGAATAAAAGAAAAAAGCAAAGAAAAAGGAGGAAAAAAAAGGGAAAAGAAATGGATAAAAAGGCAAAAAAGAGAGAAAAAAGTCAGGATGAAAAGGGGAAGAGAAATGAAAGGAAAAAATGGAAATAAAAGAAAAAAGTCAGGATGAAAAGGGGAAGAGAAATGAAAGGGAAAAAATGGAAATAAAAGAAAAAAGTTAGGATGAAATGGGAAAGAGAAATGAAAGGGAAAAAATGGAAATAAAAGAAAAAAAGTCAGGATGAAAGAAAGAAAATGCCTTTGAAACGAACCCAGCATGTGAACCTGCAGCGCCACGAGCGGCTCTCCCAGCGCCGGCCCAGCGCGGCCGCCCGCCCCCTTGGCCTGCTGCTGCTGCTGCTGCTGCTGCCGGGCGGCCACCACCGCCGCCGGGTCCGAGTTCAGCACCTTGAAGTAGTTCTCCAGCACCGAGGCGATCTCCACCTGCCGCTGGTCGGAGCTGGACGCCAGCAGGCGCTGCACCACCTCCCGCAGGCAGCCCAGCGTGAGCAGCGCCTGCGGTCCGGCGCCTCGCTGTCCCAGTCCTCGCCCTCGTCCGACGGGCAGCCGCCGGTGGAGCAGTCGGCCAGCACGCGCATCAGCACCTCCATGGTGGCCGGCGAGATGGCGAGGAGCGAGTTCCTCTGTGGCGGGAGAGGGGAGTGAGTCGGGAGGCGGGGCAGACGCGGTGGTCGTCCCCCCCCCCCCCCCCCCCCCACCGTCGCTTCGCGCTCAACCTGGTCTCCGGCCACGATGGCGCCGAACAGATGCAGCAGGCAGCATTTCAGACTCTCCTTCAGGTGCTCGCTCTCCTGGAAAGCACTCTGGCGTCGAGACGCAAACGATACATCAGTACACTCCAGAAAGCGGGGTTTGCGTGAAAACTCAAGAGCAGGGGTGCTCAATACATCGATCGCGATCTACCAGTCGATCGCGATCTACCAGTCGATCGCAAAGGTAGTAATAGTAGATCGCATGACATTAGAAAAAAAAAAATAGACGCTGGTGTAATGAAACTAATTTACCTTTCCAAATTACGAGTACAATCGAATGCAGCGTCAGGTGACGGCTGAATTTTTCTGACCTTCAGGTCACCGCACATGCGCAAACAACGTCAGCGAGCTACCGCAAATTTGAAGCCCCCCCCAAAAAATGAGTGGGAGGGAGCCGGACCAAGTGAGAAGACGAAGACGTGTCACTTTCACGAGGAATGGGAGGTGGACTTTTTTTTCACGATGTCATTTTCGAAGTGCGTTTGTCTCGTCTGCCAGTCGATCATATATACATATCAAGAATCCTCAATATATTTGAAAATAAATATACATTTGCATTTTTGTAGTGGGTACATCACTTTGATTTGGTCGTTTATTAAGTAGCTCGCAGGCTGAGAAAGTGTGGGCCCCCCTGCTCAAGAGTACGTTGACCCCGAGATGAGGGGGGAATCCCTGAGCTCTCTCAATGAAACTACCCACGTCCTTTTCTGGAATTACCCCTCCCCCCACCCCGGTAACATCTCCAAACAAGAGGCGAGTACAATCAGACACAGACAGCTTTAACGTTTGAAATCCTGATAAGATTGGACAAACAGACCGCGACCTCGGGGGTCACCAGTCATCCATTAACCCGTCTGTCAACACATCTCCCGGCAAGTCTCTTACTCTAGAAACAAGGCTCACGAACAGCAAAAAGAAAAAAAGAAGAAGATGCTCTTGGCCAATCTCGGTCGGGCCTTGGGTTGGTATCTTTAACCACAAACGCTGGAATTGCTCCGACCGCGCCTGTTCAAGTTAGCGCTCATTGACCAGGGAACACAAAGAGAGTATTCAACGTCTTTGCCACCGCCTTGTTCATTTTTCACACCATGAAATGTTCAGATTCCTACGCTCAGAGGCCACGTGGAACTATGTCGGCAGCTGTTTCCAGGGGGGGGGGGGGGGGGGGGGGCATATTTAATAGATGCACAACTGACACATACCGGTGATTTCTTCAAGCGCTTATAAGTCAACGTGTTTATTAGATGTTTAAGAGCATTTATATTATAGCTACAGCTTGGCGTGCTAATGTTGCTAATGCTAATTGCCAACATTGCTAAAGTGGCTAAAAGTTAAGATAAAAGGTTTCAGTTGAAATATTTCCGTTATGAATACAGTTGTTTAAAGCTTAATTGCATGTAATATAGTGAATCAGCAGAATCAATATTGAAAATCCACTTCCCATAAAAGGTCTCACTTCTGCATGGAGAATTACACCAGTAGACTGAAACCACTCATTTCCAATCCGCAGTTTCCCCAAATCGGTCACACCGAAGTCGATGTATTTACAAACGAACTGGAATTTATCATCATCCAAGGACGGTTCCGTTAAAGTTTAGGATCGAATCAAGATCACGAAAAAGGTCAAACGTTTATTTTTCGTATTTTTCGCGAGTTTGAATCCAACTGATGATCAAACGTTCCGTTTTCAATTCCTTATCCTCCGATATGCCACACACCCCGGGACCCGGAGGAGGAGGAGGAGGAAGAGAAGTGAGGATTACTTCCCGAACGAGTAAAAACTTACGGTAAAAGAAAGGGACAAACTCGACGGTGAGCGGCGCCGCCTTGTACTTCTGCCGGCTCCTCTCCACGGCGCCCAGCTGCTCCCTGAGAGGAAACCAGAACGCACGTGAGATGGCTGGAGGTGCTGGAGGTGACGGGGTGTCGGGGTGACGGGGTGACGGGCCGCTCACCCGCAGGTCCGACGCCTCCAGTTGCGGTACGGGTCGTAGAGGCTCTCGCAGAACGCCAGCGCGTGACGGACGAACTCCTCGGCCTGACTCTGGTCCACCATCTCCTTCTCTTTGGTCTTACTCTTCAGCTACATCCGGCACAGAGAAGAGCGAGTGAGAGACTGATAAGAGCTTGTGGCTCTTTAAGTTCCTCCGTTTTGTCTCTCTGAAGAGTTTTGACTTTTTTTTTTTTTTTAATTGCATGCGTGGGTTATTTTTTAAAAGACTGTGCTAAAATGGACAAAACGTCTCAAATTACTATCAAAAACAAGACTAAAAACGGCAAAATTTGTTAAAACCACAAAAAAATGTCAGGAGGATTGGCTAAAAAAAGAAAATAAGAACATTTTTGAAATAAGATAAGATAAGCCTTTATTGATCTCACAGTGGAGAAATGTACTTGTTACATTCTGCTCTTAAGGACACTCAGTAGGTAAGAATAGAGGTATCTTATATACAATGACTATCAAGAACCCCAAGGACCAAAAGTATTTACAGTAAGAGTAATAATAAGTAGATTAAAAAAAAAAAAAAGGTCAACAATGGAAGAAAAAAGTTCAAATGTTGAAAAACGCTGAAACTACTATTATAAAAAAGACTAAAAATGGCTAAAATTGGTTAAAAAAAATCATTTGACAAGAGAAAAAAGCAAAATATGTGAAACAGTCAACAATAGAATAAAAACTAAACTCGCTGAGCTAAAAATGTGCTGCTAAAATTGCCAAAAAAAAACAAAACCCTATAAAACAATCCTAAATTGTAGCCATGAAACATGAATGTACGTTTAGCACATAATGATCTTGATAAAGTGTGAGCTTTTATTCTGGTGGGACAGTGAGAGAAGCGGAGTTTGTGCAAAAGGGGGCGGAGTCGGACCTGCTGGATGTAGAGCGTCGTCATGGTGATGATGTGATTGATGTAGGAGCAGGTGCCGATCTCCTCCACGTTGGACAGGTTCCTTTAAGAAAACACACAGTTTGGGTTTTTCCCGGTTTCCTTCCCCCACAATCCTCCTGGCGTCCCGCGTCGGGCCGACCTGCAGACGACGATGAGGAACTTGAGCAGCAGCAGCGCCAGGTTCTGCTGCTCCGCCTCCAGGCCGTCCGACGCCTTCTGGACGCACTGCAGCAGCTGGTGGCGCAGGACCTGCAGGATGTTGTCCGGGAGGAGCGTCAGCACCGGGGGGATCTCCTCGGGCCTGGAGACGTGGAGAAATTCACTCGCGTGCCACGGGTTCTCTCACGGAAACGCCACACGGGACGCTCGCTTCGGAAACCCTGAGACGTCCTTTGAGCGCTGATAACTGCTTTAAAGATGGCCGCCATTTCTAAATCTAGGAATATAATCTTGGCACATTTTTTTTTTTTTTATATCACAATGAATAGAAATTGCCAACGACAATAAAGTGCCTGCTTGTCTGAAGGCCCAAGAGGAATATCTGAATCACCGACTCTTAATTATAGTTTGTACATCAATCCTCATTTAATTATTCCAAATGGCCTGTCCGCTTCCTCTCACAGCTTCTCCCTCCTGAAGCTTTGAACCAATCGAATGTCGGCCGTCATCACATCCAGTGCACGGGCCGCGTGACTTTCAGTTTTAGACGCTAAAATTACAAATACAATGAATTGTGGAGGAAAAAATTTACTAAACTAAATAAATAACTAAAATAGATAAATAAATAAAAACTAACTAACTAACTAAAAAATAAAATAAAACTAAACAAAACAAAACAAAATAAAATAAAGAGCTAAAGGAGAGATTCTGTCCTTTAAAAAAGAATAAAAAATAAATAAAAACTTTAAAGTAAATAAAGTTTAAAAAAATAAATAAATTAAGTTATAGAGTTATAAATGAAAAAAAAAAATGGAAAAATTTACTAAATTAAATAAATAACTAAAATAGATAAATAAATAAAAACTATAACTAACTAAAACAAAAATTAAATTAAATTAAAATAAGATAAAATAAGATAAGATAAAATAAAAAATAAATACAATAAAATAAAGAGCTAAAGGAGAGATTCTGTCCTTATTTGTAACTTTAGGGCTGGACTGGAGATGTCACCTTAAATCGTTACTTTTGTTTTTCAAAATAAGTTTAATTCTCAGCATGAATCAATGTTAGTGACTGAAAACAAACTAAAGCCACAGTCTGGCTTTCTATACATGCAGGGAATTATTTATAATCAATTGTCAAAATCACTTTTGTTCTCTTGTTAGTGCGTTTATGATTTCTTTGCCATTTGGAAAATGTATCACTTATTAATTATTTCATCTAATGTTACATGTCACATTTTTTTACATTTCTATTTTGGTCATTTCACCGTCATACGTAACGTTTGTCTTTTAAAATGTTGCTTTTGAAAATACAGAAAAGGCGGAGGCGTTACCTCGAAGGCGGCTTCTCGAAATCCACGTCGAGGCATCGCTCGTGGGAGCTGATGAAGATCTCCAGCCAGAGCTTCAAGTAGTCCGGATCCCTCTGGGGAAGAAACAAGGACAAATATATATATACGTCTTAATAGAAATATAGAGATGAAAGCTGAGGAGGACCTTCACGTGGTTCAGGGGTCTGGAGCCCCGTGTGGCTCTTCAGCTCCATGAAGCTCTCGCTATAGGTCATGTCAAGAAACATTTGTTTGGGGTTTATCTTATTTGCAATCCACGGGTTCAAAGATGGATAAATAAAGTAAGACGGCGAAATCAAAAATAGCTTTTGGGAAATGAAAAATGAAAAGGAAAAAAAAGTGTATTAAAAACATTGACAAGAAAGAAAAGGGAAAAACAAAAAACTAAATAAAAAGGAAAATTGAAAAAAGAAAAGAAAAAAAGACAATTGAAAGAAACAAAAATGAAGAGGAAAAATGGAAAAAAAGATGAGGGGAAGAAAGAATAAGGAAAAAAGAAATGAATAACGGGGAATAAGCAACCTTATCTGGTTTTTTTTTTTAATTTTCAGATCATTAATGTTTTGCAGCTCCAGTGGGGGAAAAAAAAAAGAAAAGGAGAAAACACCCGTTTTGTCCCTCAGTTTGACTGACGACGGGCTACAAACGATCTCTCTAATCCAAACTGACGACGACGGCGCTCAAGGCGACAGTTTTTATTGCTGGAAACACGCGGCGTGAACCAGGAGAACAGGGACGACTGGAGGCTCCGGCACCAAGCACCTGCCGGGCGTGGAAGACGGGCCGTGCCGCATTTCCTGAATTCCTGGAACGCCGCCCGGAGAGCGAGAGAGCGACTAGGTGCCACCGTTTACTACTTGGTCATGATTGCAAACACGCTGATGTCATCACGCACGTGACCTTCAGACTCTAATCAACGGATCTACAGGTTTGTTTTTACGGCCGTTCACTTTGCTCCAATCCCCTCCGGGAGATTTGCGTTTGCCATCCGGCCCCACATTTCCATCGCGCCCCGGCGTGCACCACGCTCCAGCGCGAGGAACCGTTTAACCCTGCTTGTGGCTTTAATGTGTTGGTTTTTTCTTTTTCTCTTTTCACCTGATCTTCCTGCCGTTAAAAGTTACTAACGTCTAATCCAGCTCCGTCGCTCTCTGTCGGAGTGGAGCAAATGACAGAAAGGGCTTGTTCACCACAGGGCGTGGAGACGCCCAGCGCAGCGTGTAATTCCTCATAATCACCTGCTGCCGCCCGTCACAGACAGAGATGTGGGTCGAGGAGGAGGGCAGATTACAATCGTATGGCCCAAAACGTTCCGGTGAAGCTGTGGCTCCGTGTTACGACCTGGAAAACATGCAGTGACGCAACACGGGGAACAACTGGCAGCGGAGCGTGTGAGGAGGAGAGGAAGAGGATTACATCTAGAGAGAGAGGAGAGTTTTCTCAGGATTGCAGTGACATCTGGGGGGGGGGGGGGGGGGGGGGAGAGAGGCTTCTGTGTGCGTGTCAGAGGAACCCAGCAGGAAGCAGCTTGGTGCTATGAGGTCATCAGTGTGAGAGAGCGAGAGAGAGGACAGGGACAAAGAATAAAGAAAGACAGAGACAGAGAGAGAGAGAGAGAGGGGGAGAGAGAGAGGGAGGACAGGGACAAAGAATAAAGAAAGAGAGAGACAGAGACAGAGACAGCGACAGAGAGAGAGAGAGAGAGAGAGACAGGGACAAAGAAGAAAGAAAGAGAGAGAGAGACAGAGAGAGAGAGAGGACAGGGACAAAGAATAAAGAAAGAGAGAGACAGAGACAGAGACAGCGACAGAGAGAGAGAGGACAGGGACAAAGAAGAAAGAAGAGAGAGACAGAGAGAGAGAGAGAGAGAGAGAGAGAGAGAGAGAGAGAGAGGACAGGGACAAAGAAGAAAGAAAGAGAGAGACAGAGACAGAGAGAGAGAGAGAGAGAGAGAGAGAGACAGGGACAAAGAATAAAGAAAGAGAGAGACAGAGACAGAGACAGCGACAGAGAGAGAGAGAGGGCAAGGACAAAGAAGAAAGAGAGAGACAGAGAGAGAGAGGACAGGGACACAGAATAAAGAAAGAGAGAGACAGAGACAGCGACAGAGAGAGAGAGAGGACAGGGACAAAGAATAAAGAAAGAGACAGAGATGTGACTGGGAGAGGCCACGTGGAAATTAGAACATCCTCTTTTCGGCAGACGCCCATTGAGGGTTTGGACAGTGGCAGGACACACCCTCTGTTCTCACACACACACACACACACACACACACACACACACACACACACACACACACACACACACACACACACACACACACACACACACACACACACACACACACACACACACACACACACACACACACACACACACACACACACACACACACACACACACACACACACACACACACACAGGTGGCGGGAGCGGCTCGCATGGCGTCCGGCGGATTCCGTCATGTTGAGCCGCCATGCGGTGACGGCAAGGACCGGCGGTCACCTCCCTGCGGTCTCACCCGCCAACGTCTCAACCCCGTCTGCGCCGCCGCCTGACGGAGGTGTATTTATAGCTCCTGGGGGGGGGGGGCGGGGCTAAAGCCACACGGCGCTCACGTCACCGTTATTCCAGGGATATACATAGCTCGGGGAACAATCTGGATCCACACGGCGACGGGGAGGGAGAAAGCTCCTCCACTCCAAACCCGCTGGAGGGTGAAGGAGGACTGCGGCCTCCGGCTGCTGAGGCATGCTGGGAATTAAAACGGCTTTTCTGCACCACACAAAGGCTTTAAGAGCAGAACGGAGAAGTCTATTAAAGCCTCCACTTTCCCTGTGGGTGTGTGTGTGGGTGTGACAGAGAAAGTGAGAGAGAGAAAAAGAGAGTAAGACAGAGAAAGCAAAAAGCAGAGAAAGAGACAGAGAGAGACAGAAACAGAGGCAGAGAGAGATAGAGAGAAAGCGAGAGAAAGAGAGACAAGAAGAGAGAGACAGAAAGAGAGCGAGAGACAGAGAGATAAAGAGATGGAGAGAGACAGAGAGAAAGACAGAGAGAGAGAGAGCAAGAGAGAGAGAAAGCGAGAGAAAGAGAGACAAGAAGAGAGAGACAGAAAGAGAGCAAGAGACAGAGAGATAAAGAGATGGAGAGAGACAGAGAGAAAGACAGAGAGAGAGAGAGCAAGAGAGAGAGAAAGCGAGAGAAAGAGAGACAAGAAGAGAGAGACAGAAAGAGAGCAAGAGACAGAGAGATAAAGAGATGGAGAGAGACAGAGAGAAAGACAGAGAGAGAGAGAGAGAGTAAGAGATAGAGAGAAAGCGAGAGAAAGAGAAACAAGAAGAGAGAGAGACCGAAAGAGAGCGAGACAGAGAGAGAAACAGAGAGAGAGAGCGAGAGAGCGAGAAAGACAGAGAAAGAGAGACAAGAAGAGAGAGAGCCAGAAAGAGAGAGAAAGCAAGACAGAGAGAGAGACAGGGAGCGAGAGAGCAAGAGAAAGAGAGAGACAGAGCAGACACCCCCCCCCCCCCCCCCCTCCCGACTCGCTGCAGTGAAGCAGCATGTTGTTGTTGCCGCCAAACAAGTGGCGGCGGCGAGTCACTGGACGCCGTCCCTCCACCGGCCAATGACGGGCCGGCCGGGAGGATCTCTGGTTACGTAACGGCGTTAAAGCCGCCGTGTGACGGGGCGCCAGCCCTCCGCCGGGCCGCAGGCAGACACGTTCACTCAGAACCTTTTCCTCACACCACAGCCACTGGTCAGTATGGCAGTAGAGTAAAAACTCCCGCAGCGGGTCATGTGATCGCTGATCCCCCCGCTGCGACTCTGTCCAGACGGCGGAGAGCCAACAGTGGGGGGAATGTAGAAACCTTTATAGGGCCAAAAGACCGTTTCCACTACATTCCATGGAGACGTAAAATAGTGCTATGCTCAGAAAAAAACAATGTTGCAATAATGAAGGATGTAAAATTGACATATTTGGATTTTCCTGCTTTCGCCATTTTATTCGTCTTTTTTAAGTTGCATTTTATTAATCCTTTTTTTTTTTCCAATTTTCATTTTTTTCAACTTTCTTCCTTCCATTCTCCTTCTCGGCTTTCTCTTTTTTTTTTCTTCCTCAACCATTTTTGACTTTGCTCTTTTGGATTTTTTTTTTTCTCAAACCATTTATTTATTATTATACTATTTATTTCCATGACATACAGTAAAAGCTCCGCGGAGGTTGCAGATCTGTGGTACAGAGTGACACCAGTCCTCCTCTTCCTCCTGCAGCAGGAGGAACTGACCAGGCGGCCAGAAATCAGCTGACCAACCGGACGAGCCGGTTCTGCCTTTGTATTGTAAAGACAGCAGCTCCAACATCGCCTGTCAGTCGGTAAACAAACAGACCGTCCTCGGCCAGTTTAGGTCACATGACGACAACATATCGAACAGAACCTCCACACAGTGTGGAGACGCTCCGGCAGCTCCGCCTGCCTCAAAGGAATCTTCTGAAAATCTGGAGTTTGAAGGTGAAGATGTCTTTTCTTTTCGTTTCGGCTCTTTGTTTAAACCAGAATCAACCACAAGGGGGCGTCACTCCAAAACAGGAGGTTTTTATTGTCGCCAACACCGGAGGCTAACATTATAGAACCACCTCTGTTAATTTGAGCTGCTAACCGTTAGCGACTACCGCTAATGGCTAACTGCTAACGGGACTAGTATTAACAATTTCCTTGGAAATACGGCCTTGCAGGCCCGTTCCCGGGAGTACGGCCTTGTAGGTTCGGTTCCCGGGAGTACGGCCTTGTAGGTTCGGTTCCCGGGAGTATGGACTTGTAGGTCCGTTCCCGGGAGTACGGACTTGCAGGCCCGTTCCCGGGAGTACGGACCTGCAGGCCCGTTCCCGGGAGTACGGACTTGCAGGCCCGTTCCCGGGAGTACGGACCTGCAGGCCCGTTCTCGGGATTACGGCCTTGCAGGCCCGTTCCCGGGAGTACGGACTTGTAGGTTCGGTTCCCAGGAGTACGGACTTGCAGGCCCGTTCCCGGGAGTACGGACCTGCAGGCCCGTTCCCGGGAGCATGGACCTGCAGGCCCGTTCCCGGGAGTATGGACTTGCAGGCCCGTTCTATCTGTCCTCGATAAAGTGGGCGGAGCAAGAAAAAAATCCAGGTATTTTATGCATAATCAGCGAGATGTGTACTTTGAATTGGATGAGTACTTGGTCCCCGGCTGACGACGTATCACAAGTACACCAGAATGCAAGTACGGATAAAATACGTATATTGAGAAAGGACTATAGTTTATACAAGCCACACTAGCGGGCTAATGCTAGGGGCTAGCCGCTAGCATGACTAGTATAGACGTTAAACCCTGTAAGATTTACAAATGAGCCTCTATTTCATGCTAAATACCCGGGGTACGTTGCTCTGCGGCGTGGATGTTTGGAGACGCTCCACCATCGTTTTGCTTTATTCTGAGTGTGAGCAAAAGAACACTATATGATCGCGATGCTATCGCTACGTTTGAGATGCTATCGCTACGTTTGTGCACGGCAAACATCCGTACAAGTCAAAATCTCTCGTATAACCTTGTGAGAAGAGGAAGTAGCAGCATGAAAAAAGGCCAGAACGAGCTCCATGTTGGATTTGTCCCCCCCCACCCTAATAAAATTGATTAAAGGGAGCCTGGACACGTGAGAATGCCAGCCGATCACTCCTCTAAATGAGTCTCTTAACGATCGGCCGGTGGACTCTGGCTCGGCGCCAGCGTGTAACGAAACCGCCGCCGCAGCAGAACGCTCCGCCAACGCAACCGCACGGCGAGGAAAGGCTGTCCACCGAACCCTCTGTCGAGAAAGTCCCGCTGGTATTAAACTCCTCGGAGAGAGGATTAGTTAGTGGCGGATGTAAGCAGAAACATCCTTACACTAGTGTGTGTGTGTGTGTGTTACAGTGAGGGATTATCATAGGGAGGTGTGTGTGTGTGTGTGTGTGTGTGTGTGTGTGTGTGTGTGTGTGTGTGTGTGTAGCCAGGCTCACGTGGGCACTGGCTCAGGCCTGTTTTGACCGGAGGCCAGGATGCCGCGCGTGCTTTATCGCCAAACAAATTAAATCTAGCCGGCAGCCTGACTGCGAGCCGTACCGTCTTCTACTCAGCAGTTGTTCATTCAAGAAGTGTGTGTGTGTGTGTGTGTGTGTGTGTGTGTGTGTGTGTGTGTGTGTGTGTGTGTGTGTGTGTGTGTGTGTGTGTGTGTGTGTGTGTGTGTGTGTGTGTGTGTGTGTGTGTGTGTGTGTGTGTGTGTGTGTGTGTGTGTGTGTGTGTGTGTGTGTGTGTGTGTGTGTGTGTGTGTCGAGTCCAGTCGGGGGCGCTTCATTTACATCGCGTGGCTTTTCTTCAATTAAAAAAAAAACCCCAAAAAACAAACAGCTTTTAGCTTTTCAAACCCAAGTTCAATGACGATGTTCCTATTAAAAGGAGTTGTCCCCTGGTATCGTCACGTATCCCGTCTTAAAAAGAAAAACTGCAACTTCAAACTCCAGATTTTCACTTTCAACGGAAGTAAAAAAAAACTAACCAAAAAAAAAACAACAAAACATATTTTAACAAGAAAACATGGGATTTCCACGTCATGACTCTGGTAATAGGTTTTTCTTTGGTTGGGACGGCGCAACAAAAGACGACAAATTTCAAAACCATCTCAGAACAATTGAGACGCTCGACAACATTCTGCACATATTTCAATTGTCTGCAAGTCTCACGTTGAACGTTATGGAGCTCAGTAAAGAAATCAAACTAGTTTCACACTTGATTTCACACTTGATTCACACTAGTTTCACACTAGATTCCAGACTAGATTCACACTCGATTCAAACTAGATTTCACACTCAATTCAGACTAGTTTCACACTCGATTCACACTCGATTCCAGACTAGTTTCACACTCGATTCCAGACTAGTTTCACACTCGATTCCAGACTAGTTTCACACTCGATTCCAGACTAGTTTCACACTCGATTCCAGACTAGTTTCACACTCGATTCCAGACTAGATTCACACTCGATTCCAGACTAGATTCACACTCGATTCCAGACTAGATTCACACTCGATTCCAGACTAGATTCCAGACCAGATTCACACTTGATCCTAGACTAGATTCACACTTGATCCTAGACTAGTTTCACACTCGATCCTAGACTAGTTTCACACTCGATTCTAGACTAGTTTCACACTCGATTCTAGACTAGTTTCACACTCGATTCTAGACTAGTTTCACACTCGATTCTAGACTAGTTTCACACTCGATTCCAGACTAGATTCACACTCGATTCCAGACTAGTTTCACACTCGATTCAGACTAGTTTCACACTCGATTCCAGACTAGATTCACACTCGATTCCAGACTAGTTTCACACTCGATTCCAGACTAGATCCACACTCGATTCAGACTAGATCCACACTCGATTCAGACTAGATCCACACCCCATTTCAGACTAGATCCACATTCGATTTCAGACTAGATCCACACTCGATTCACACGGGTTTCACACTCGATTCACACGGGTTTCACACTCGATTCACATGGGTTTCACACTCGATTCACACGGGTTTCACACTCGATTCACACGGGTTTCACACTCGATTCACACGGGTTTCACACTCGATTCACACGGGTTTCACACTCGATTACAGACTAGATTTACACTCGATTCCAGACTAGTTTCACACTAGATTCAGACTAGTTTCACACTAGATTCAGACCATATTCACACTCGATTCCAGACCATATTCACACTCGATTCCAGACCATATTCACACTCGATTCTAGACTAGATTCACACTCGATTCCAGACTAGATTCCAGACCAGATTCACACTTGATCCTAGACTAGATTCACACTTGATCCTAGACTAGTTTCACACTCGATCCTAGACTAGTTTCACACTCGATTCTAGACTAGTTTCACACTCGATTCTAGACTAGTTTCACACTCGATTCTAGACTAGTTTCACACTCGATTCCAGACTAGATTCACACTCGATTCCAGACTAGTTTCACACTCGATTCAGACTAGTTTCACACTCGATTCCAGACTAGATTCACACTCGATTCCAGACTAGTTTCACACTCGATTCCAGACTAGATCCACACTCGATTCCAGACTAGATCCACACTCGATTCAGACTAGATCCACACCCCATTTCAGACTAGATCCACACCCCATTTCAGACTAGATCCACATTCGATTTCAGACTAGATCCACACTCGATTCACACGGGTTTCACACTCGATTCACACGGGTTTCACACTCGATTCACATGGGTTTCACACTCGATTCACACGGGTTTCACACTCGATTCACACGGGTTTCACACTCGATTCACACGGGTTTCACACTCGATTCACACGGGTTTCACACTCGATTCACACGGGTTTCACACTCGATTCACACGGGTTTCACACTCGATTACAGACTAGATTTACACTCGATTCCAGACTAGTTTCACACTAGATTCAGACTAGTTTCACACTAGATTCAGACCATATTCACACTCGATTCCAGACCATATTCACACTCGATTCCAGACCATATTCACACTCGATTCTAGACTAGATTCACACTCGATTCTAGACTAGTTTCACACTCGATTCAGACTAGTTTCACACACGATTCAGACTAGTTTCACACTCGATTCAGACTAGTTTCACACTCGATTCAGACTAGATTCACACTCGATTCTAGACTAGTTTCACACTCGATTCAGACTAGTTTCACACTCGATTCAGACTAGTTTCACACTCGATTCAGACTAGTTTCACACTCGATTCAGACTAGTTTCACACTCGATTCAGACTAGATTCACACTCGATTCAGACTAGATTCACACTCGATTCCAGACTAGATTCACACTCGATTCAGACTAGATCCACACTCGATTCAGACTAGATCCACACTCGATTCAGACTAGATCCACACCCCATTTCAGACTAGATCCACATTCGATTTCAGACTAGATCCACACTCGATTCACACGGGTTTCACACTCGATTCACACGGGTTTCACACTCGATTCACACGGGTTTCACACTCGATTCACACGGGTTTCACACTCGATTCACACGGGTTTCACACTCGATTCACACGGGTTTCACACTCGATTACAGACTAGATTTACACTCGATTCCAGACTAGTTTCACACTAGATTCAGACTAGTTTCACACTAGATTCAGACCATATTCACACTCGATTCCAGACCATATTCACACTCGATTCTAGACTAGATTCACACTCGATTCTAGACTAGTTTCACACTCGATTCAGACTAGTTTCACACACGATTCAGACTAGTTTCACACTCGATTCAGACTAGTTTCACACTCGATTCAGACTAGTTTCACACTAGATTCAGACTAGATTCACACTCGATTCTAGACTAGTTTCACACTCGATTCAGACTAGTTTCACACTCGATTCAGACTAGTTTCACACTCGATTCAGACTAGTTTCACACTCGATTCAGACTAGATTCACACTCGATTCCAGACTAGATTCACACTCGATTCCAGACTAGATTCACACTCGATTCCAGACTAGATTGACACTCGATTCCAGACTAGATTGACACTCGATTCCAGACTAGATTCACACTCGATTCCAGACTAGTTTCACACTCGGTTTCAGACTAGATCCACACTCGATTTCAGACTAGTTTCACACTCGATTTCAGACTAGATCCACACTCGATTTCAGACTAGTTTCACACTTGATATCAGACAAGTCCCAGACGAGATTTCTTATGACTTTCACACTTGATTTCAGACTAGATTCAGATGAGGTTCACTGTTGATTTCAGACTAGATTCAGACTTGATTCCAACTAGTTTCACACACGATTTCAGACTCGATCCACACTCGATTTCAGACTAGATTTCAGACCAGTTTCCAGACTAATTTCACACTTGATTTCAATGACAGAAACGCATCAGAGAATCAGCTCGTTGCCCCTCCGGGAGGAAATGCCACCACACCATCCAGGACTTCTCCCCCTGGACGTTTCCCTGGAAGCGCTGCGGGCTCGGTGGGACTGAGAGCGGGCGGTGGACTCGGTGTCTTACCTTGGTGCAGTAGAGCATCCAGACCTCGTACAGCCTCTCTTTGGACGCCATGGTGTCCAGTGAGGTGGACACGGGTCACTTCCCCGGGGGCTTCATGTCCACTGCGTCTCCTCCAGAGTTTAGCGTCACGACAGCGGGACGGGACTGTTGTTATTGTTGTTTGCGTTAACCCATGTGCAGTCCCCGGGGGGGGGGAGAGAGAGCAGGGACACCGGGGCCTCCTCTCCTTGCAGGGTTCCCCACTGTCAACACACACATTTACAAATCATGGAGGCGGTGGGAACAAATGGCGACTCCACTTTGAGCCGCCGTGGCTCCAGCCGGACCCGTTTCAGCGAAGCACCGCGAACGAAGACCTCCAGCTGCCAACCGAGCCGCTCCCGGACGCGCTCATCCCGTTATAGTCGGTTGTTTCTCGGTTCTCTCCTCTCGTCGACCTTACCTAGCCTCGAGCTAGCTGTCAATAGAAAAAAAACACAACCCTATTTCTCCTTTAAAGCCGCTTTTTTTTTCCTGCTCCTCCTCCTCATGTGACAAGAGCCGTCGCGTCCGTGCGAGCCCGTCCGGTTCCCCCGCAACCCCGGTGTGAACCGCCAAGAATCACTAAAGAGGCGATTAATGAGGAGAAAAGCGTCGATAAGTTGGAGGAGAGAAACACCACTCACCTGGTGAAGGGACCAACTGTCACTGCTGGCGTCAAGCTCGCGTCAATACGTCATCCAACGCGCGGACGCTTCCGGTCAGGGAGAGACGCTTCAGAATAAGAGTGCGTGACACTTTACAATTGGTGGGCGGGTAGAAGAAGCGGATAAGGGGGTAGGAAAGAAGAAAAAAGGAGAAAAAGAAAAGAAAGAAGAAAGATAAAAGGCTTTTTTGTTTAAACACACACCCCTGAAACATATTATAAAATATATTTTTATACCTCCTGTTTTATTTTTGTGTTTTTAATTATTTTTACTGACCTGGTTTGCGGTTTGTTTTTCTGCTTTTAGTGCCGTAAAGCACCTTGCGATCTTTATAAAAGAAAGATGATATATACATTTTACTTACTTACTTACTCACTTACTGACTTACTTGTGTTGTAATACTTTAGACCACTTTTTCAAACTGTCAAAACATTTTGTGGACATTATTCTTAAAGGTGCCATATAAATAGTTTTTAGTCATTATTATCAGTATTATTATTATTAATCCTAATTTTTTTCACCTTCCTTTCTTTTCCTTTATTTGCCTTATTCTGTCATCTTGTCCTTTTCCGCCCAAAAAAATAGCTATGCAAGTAATTATAGTCAGTTTAGTTTGACCAATTCTTCCTGTGTTTTGGAGTTGTTGTTTTTTTCAGTGTGATTTTTGTTATTTTGTCCGTTTTTTACGGTGGCCCTGAAGTGCAAACCACAACAATAAATCACTAAACACAACAACAAATGGTAAAACACAACTGCAAATTCAAAAACACAACACAAATGAAAAAACACAAAGACGGTAACTTAAACAGAAAAGGTAGATACCAGTTTGCAGCGAGAGATCTCGCTGATTGGACGATGGGACAGTAGCGCTTATGAACCGGAGGTCATTTCGCTTGTGGCGCCTTTAGTTTCAAGAGGAGAAAATATCTGAAAGGAAAGGAGTAACAATGTTTTGTCCAAGCTGCGAGAAAGAGTTGGTAGAGGAGTCACCAAACTTTTCCATGTTTTGAAATTCGCGCTCCAAGCAGAATAACTTCCGATTCAAAGGTTGAATTGTACCATCGTCCAATCAGAGATATCGCCGGCTGCTCTTCCATTAAAGTTAACGTCGTTGTGTTTTTCAATTTGTTGTTGTGCTTTTTTATTTGTGTTGTGTTTTTCAATTTGTTGTTGTGTTTTTTTCATTTGTTGTTGTGTTTTTTCGTTTGTGTTGTGTTTTTCAATTTGTTGTTGTGTTTTTTCATTTGTTGTTGTTTTTTCATTTGTGTTGTGTTTTTCAATTTGCAGTTGTGTTTTTTCATTTGTGTTGTGTTTTTGAATTTGCAGTTGTGTTTTTCAATTTGCAGTTGTGTTTTTTCATTTGTGTTGTGTTTTTCAATTTGCAGTTGTGGTTTTCAATTTGTTGTTGTGTTTAATGATTTGCTGTTGTATTTTTGAATTTGCAGTTGTGTTTTTCAATTTGTTGTTGTGTTTTGTGATTTGTTGTTGTGGTTTGTACTTCAGGGCCACCGTAGTTTTTAGCCATTGCAGCGATTGTGAATGTTGTAATTGTTTTACCGTTTTTGTACCCTTATTTAGCTGGGGATTTTTGAAAACAAGGGCGAAATACAAATTAAATAAACAAGTTTGATGTATAAAACAAACTTATGTGACCCCCCCCCCCCCATTGGAATTTAATAAATCTGACAAAACATAGCAGATATATTCACAAAATGAACAGAAGCCAAGATAATATTGTTTCGTTATAATAATAATTATATACATTTTGCCTTCCATGTCATACCTTTCAAAAAAGAAACGTAGCTCACCTTTATCATTTGGACTTTTATTCTGGTAAGTGATCCGGATACACGCTACGCAACATCTGTGACACAAAATAAACAGAGAGCGCGAGAGAGAGGAACACGTACAGATGTAAACCTCTAAAGTGTTTCTAGTGAGTGTTTCTAGTCGTAAAAGAAGTTTTGTCAGATCGTTTATCGTGACACGTCCTGGAAGGCTCGTTGTCACGCTGGCCGTCTGTGCGACAGTGTTTCCTGCTTTACGTTGTCGATGTGGACCTCTGTGGTTGCTATGGGCTGGTTGCTAAAAGGTTGCTTTGATGTGGGGCCGCCATCTGGTGGCCAAAGTTAGAATAGCAGCACAAGTGGGAAAACTGAATAAACCGGGGAAAATACGGAAAAAATCAGGGAAAAAAAGAGGTAAACGCAGGAAAATGGATGAAAAAAATTGAAAGATGCAGGTAATAACGGAATAAACGGGAAGAAAAACTAGGAATCATGGAAAAGACAGGGGGAAAAAATGAAAAAAATCATGAAATAAAGAGGCAGAAAAACATGAAAAAAAATTCAGAGCAGGGCGACAACTGAAAAAAACTTTATTTTTTATTTTTAAATGGAAAAAAACCCCCACCAAAACTGGGGGGAAATGGAAGAAAGCCGAGATATAACTGAAGAAAGTTGAGCACAATAAAGGCAGACTGGAAAAAAACCCAATAAAACTGGGGGGAAAAAAGATCAAGAACAAAAGTGAGATATAAATGTTAAAAAGCAGGTGAAAAATTATAAAAACTAAGCTACAATAAAAGGCAAACAGGTGGTTTACAAATTACTTTTTTAATATATATATATATATATACATATACATACAGGTTTGTCAAGTAAAATGTAACTAGATAAGGCTCGTACAGCTACGGGGTTGATATGTACTGGAGATCACAGTTCAGACACTTCATCACAGTTCCACAAAGTTCACTGGATTCTAGACGAGGAACATCAAGGCCTTGCTGGAGATCATCAGAGCGTTAAAAAAAACATTTTCTTCTACTTATGTTCGCTTGTTCCTGTTCTGGGGGGGAGGGGGGGGGGGGGGGGTAGGTACACGGATCACAGGTCATTTTATCAGTTGAGGCTCAAATAAAATACCGCAGAGTTCGTTATTATTAAACATTGTCAAACGTTTATATTGCATTTTTAGAGGTCATATGTGACATAGTGTGGAAAAGTTAAAAAAAAGGGAAAAAGAAGAAAGGAAAAAAAAGAATAAAAATTTAAAATGCTAAAAGAATTTTTAAAAAAGCAGAAAGAGCAAATTAAAAAAGAAATATGTATATAGATATAGATATAGATGTATATATATAGATATAGATATACACATATATATACACATATATGGTGTTTATCTATTCACAGTTTGGAGATATAATAACACTTTATAGGAAATAAATCCACCCTCACATTATACTTACCGCCCTCTAACATCAGTCCTTTGGCTCAGTCTAATCTCGTTATTGTGGATATTTATTATCCAATAATCCAGCACTTCAAAACAAAAGGCTCAGAGTCGATAGGAAGTAAAAGCACAGTAGACGTAGGCCTCGTTGACGTGATTGTCTCTTATTGTGGCGGGCTTGGGGTTAGGAGAAGTCCCACAAGGCTTCGGGGGAGGCGGCGCCGGCGGAGGGGGCGGGCGGCGTGGACACCGGCGGGTCCTCGGGGCTGGACAGCGGCACGGCGGGATACATGAGGCTGAGGAAGGAGTCTCTGGTGTGACGCTTCACCTGGACGTGGGAGCAGAGAGAGTGAACGGCGAGCTGACAACTGTCATGACGGGAAGAAAGAAACAAGGGGGGGGGGGGGGGGGTGGAAAAGGAAAAATCAAGGAAAAAAGAGATCTGAGAAAGAAGAAAGAAAAAAGGAAAAGGACAATAAGGTAAAAAGAGAAGAGGGGGAGAAGAAAGGAAAACCGAAGAAAGAAAGAAAGAAAGAAATACAGTAGGGAAAAAAACAATGAAAAAAAGGGAAAAAATACAACAAAATACTGAATAAAGAAAACAAGGGAAAAAAATAGAAAGGAAAAGTAAAAGATAAAAGAACACAAATAAATAAATAAACCCACCTGCTTGAAGAAGGTGTGAGTCAGCAGTTCGGTGGCTGACGGCCTGCAGAAGACAAGCAGAGTTTAGCCAGCAGCTCCTACTTCACATGAAAAAAAACAAACAAAAAAACCCTGGCGGTGCGTCGCCCCCACCTGCGCTCCGCCTGCTGCTGCAGACACAGCTGCACCAGGCTGTGCAGGGTGGTCGAGTGGTTTTTGGGGGCGGGGCTCTGGGGCCGCTCGGCGGGCGGGGCGGCGGCGCTGTGTGTCAGACTGCCCGTGGCCACGCTCTCCCCGATGCCCGAGTCCACGCCGGACCGCGACACCTTGAGCCCGCCCAGCTCGCCCAGGGGGAAGGGCGCCACGTCCAGGAGGCAGCAGTGGGAGCCGCGCAGCTTCTGGAGCAGCATCTGAACCGGGAAACGTCAAACCGGTGGAGAGCAGACCAGACTGGGTTCAGTGGAGGTTTGTGTAATAAAGTTGTTAACAAAGTTAAATCCTAGATCTATGTGATGTAGAGTTGAATTGGACCTGCGTGGGCGGCATGTCCTGGAACGGCACGCGCCCGCTGACCAGCTCGCAGGCGACGATGCCCAGACTGTAGATGTCGGACTTGACTCCGTAGCCGTGCAGGTCCTGGGGAAGACCAAAGGGGGTGGGGGAGCGTGAGGAGGCGGAGTGGAAACGGGCGGTTCTGGTTCCGGGAGGTCCTAACCTGACGCAGCAGCTCGGGGCTGAGCCACGGCAGCAGCGAGGGGCTGTGGTGCGGCATGTCGAACACGGCCCTCATCCTCTTGCCCTCCCGCATCATGCTGTAGACGCTGTGGAGCCCCGAGAGGTAGACGCGGCCTTCGGCGGACAGCAGGATGTGGCTGGCCTTCACCCCGCTGACAGAGAACCAGCATCGTTAAACGGGTCAGTCGTCACATGTACGTCGACAGGGTCACAATCTGATCAAACATGTGACATTTGGGGCCAATCGGAGTACGTACAGGCCACTACTTCCTGTTACCAGCAGGTGGCGCTGTGGGTGATATGGATCATTGTCGTCATATGGCTGTGATAACAACCTGACTCTGATGCACTGTGTGACGTTTGAGGCTGATCGGACCACGTTCAGGCTATTTACGCTGCACTTCCTGTTTCGTGGCAAAATGTCGACGGTTGTGGCCCAAATTAAAATGTCCATCTGGAACAGATTCCAGCTGGTCTCACACTGACCGGTGCACGTAGCCCATCCGGTGCAGGTACTCCAGAGCCTTCAGGACGCCGGACAGCAGGTACGCGATCAGAGACTCGCTCATCCCGTCGGGGAAATGCGTCCTCAGCAAGGTGTCCGCCGATCCTGCGGGGAGACGGATTCAGAACGTCTTAAGTTGGGGGGGACAGACCTCTCCGGACGCCTCGCGACAACTCTTACGGTTCTGACCGTAAGCCATGAGCGGGGAGAGGACCCAGAGCTGGCAGCAGGAGCTGAACACGAGGCGGGACGTCAGCAGGTTGGCGTGGCGGAGGAGGCGGGACAGCAGGACCTCGTTCTGGAGAGAGACAGAGAGAGGGAGATGACGAATGAGCGAGAGGCTATGGGAATCTCTCGCCTGAAGAAGGTCGGGATGCTCGTGAGCTCACCATGAGCTGCAGCAGCTCCTCCTCCGTGCACTCGTCCAGGTTGGTCTGCTTGACCGCCACCAGCTGTCCGGTTGGGACATGGCGCGCCATGTGCACCTGACTCAGGTTGTTAAAGCCCCGCCCTGCAAGGCAGTGGGTCCATTTTCACACCCCTTTTAACACCACATTGAGCATCTGGAACGTCTGGACGGTGAGCAGACTGCTGTGGCGGCCTTACCCAGCTCAGACAGCAGCTGGTAGTGATCCGGCTCGGCCGACAGACCTGTCAGATCATCTCCGCCCGCCGGGCCTTGAAGGGTGTATTCAGAACCGTCGCAGCTCTGCAGGGGAAACACAGGGGGCAGTGTAGTGCTATCATTTCAATCAACCCAGTTAACAAAACAACCAGCGTATGTGAATAACCACTAGTAGGTTTATACGGGCGATGATCCATTTAAATAACGGGGCTTAACGAGAGCAACGATCGTTGTGACCAATCAGAAGACAGCTGCGTTGTAGCGCCTCCTTATGGAAGCGTACTGATGTGTGAGGTGCCTCAACGGAGGGGCTACAAAAAAGTCGTTACGGTTGGGTGCAGTTCTTTTGGTACTATTCACAACTTTTGACATGGAAACGCACAAATGTCCACAAAAAAATGTACTGCACCATACTGTCCTATACCATACCGTCCCATACGTACAGTACCGTACCGTACCATACTGTACTGCACCATGCTGTCCCCTAGGATCCTGTCCCATACTTTACCGTCTCATACCATTCCTTCCCTTACCGTACTGTCTCGTCACATACCATCCCGACAGTTGCGCAACATCCCTTACCATCCGGTACACTACTGTTGCGTACCGCACTATCCCTTACCGTACTGTCTCATCCCGTAAAATCCCTTACCGTACTGTCGCGTCCCTCATCATCCCTTACCATTCTGTCTCATCCCTTAACATCCTTTGCCGTCCCGTACTGTAGCGTCCCGCACCTTCCCTTATCGTACCGTCTCATCCCATAACATCCCTTACTGTACTGTCTCGGGACTGTCTCGTCCCGTAACATCCCTTACTGTACCGTCTCGTCCCGTAACATCCCTTACCATACTGTCTCATCCCATAACATCCCTTACTGTACTGTCTCGTCCCGTAGCATCCCTTACTGTACTGTCTCAGGACTGTCTCGTCCCGTAACATCCCTTACTGTACTGTCTCAGGACTGTCTCGTCCCGTAACATCCCTTACTGTACTGTCTCATCCCGTAACATCCCTTACTGTACCGTCTAGGCCCGTAACATCCCTTACCATACTGTCTCATCCCAGAACATCCCTTACGGTACTGTCTCGTCTCGCAACACCCCTTACTATACTGTCTCATCACATATCGTCCAGTACCGTACTGTCTTGTCCCATACAGTCCCATAGCACACTGTCTCGTCCCATACTGTCCAGTACCGTACTGTCTCGTCCCATACTGTCCCGTACCACACTGTCTCGTCTCTAATTCCACGCTCAGAAGGCAAGATATCACCAAATCAATCTTGAAGCTCGTCTGAAACTTCAACACACACTTCCACACACTGATCCACTTCCTGTGTTTGGTGACACATCGTTCAGTGTGAAGGTGACGGAGACACTGAGCAGCACAGACGGGGGGAGAAAGGGAGGGAGGGAGTGAACGGGGCTGCATACAGCTTTGGGATTCATGTTTATTTAAAGTGCCTTTCCAGCCGTCCAACCTCACCCTTTTGCAGCACATTCATCAATATATATTAAATTAATAATACATATCTAATATGAAGGACTGCTTTGGAGACGTCAGCCAATAATGGAACTATTACATTATTGGCTTCATTGAATTGAAAAGGACTTAAATGATCCCATTATGATCTGTATTTGATTTAAATTGTCCAAAACTCATTTGTTGTTTGAGGTCGTTTAACCTCGACGTTCCATTAAAAGTGGCAGGCATTTATCCCATTCCATGTTTAAGTGGCGTCTCACTGCTTCACACTGCTGTGTGCTCCGTGTGTGAAGCAGCTGCAGACGAAGATAAATGACTGATGATGATGATGGTGATGATGGTGGTGATGATGACGGAGGAAGCATCAGCGTGATGCTACTGACCAGGAAGGGGTGGCTGGTGTCCTCATAGCACTCCTCTATGTCCATGGGCTGGACCTGAGCGTGGGAGATGCAGGAACAGTCCTGGTGTGGGAGGGGGGGATTAGGGTGGGGGGTGGGGGAGGGGCAACATGGAGGGGGTAAATAGGATGCAGTTTATGAGGAGTGATGATCAGAGGAAACAAGCCGAGGGAGAGATGTGTCCCGATGAGCAGCTACTGACTCCAACATGTATCTCCACCTGGAATAATCTCCATGAAGCTTTCACTATAGATCATATAAATACACATTTTCTTTTCATTTTTCATTTATTTGCACCCCCACGCTGATTGAAAAATAAATCTCCAGATAAATAACGCTATACAGCCAAAAACAACCCGGATAGCTGCAACTGTCAAAAATAGATAAAATGAATAAAACAGTTAATTCAAAAATTTTTATAAAATACAGAACACTGGCAAAATTGAAATGATTTAAGTTTTTACAGCAAAAGAAAAAAAAAGTAAGAACTAAGAAAAATAAAGAAAAAATGGGAAAAATTAAGAAGAAAAATTAGGAAAAAAAGAGTGAAAAAAATTAAGAAAAAAATTTGAATTAAAATTAGGGGAAATCGAAGAAAGAATAATAAAAAAATAGAAAAATAAAGAAGACATGAAGAAAAAAGAAAGAATAATGAAGGAAAAAAGGGGAAAAAAGGAATTAAAACAAATGAAAAAAGGAGCGAAAAAGAGGAAATTAGGCAATGCGGCTATAAATAGTTAAATAGCTAAAGTGTCCAAAATGCATGAAACGTATAAAGCAGGAGAATCCATGAATCCATGAATCTCTAAAAATGTAATAAAGTATATTTTCTTTATTCCAGATTATAAATTCTGCAGCCCCAGAAAACAACTCTTTTAGTCAATCAATCAAACTACTGCTAAAACCGAGCTGTTTCAGGATCAGATGGATAATAAACATTTAAAAAGTTTAAATTCTACTAAAAACCTCATTTCAGTGAGATTGTTTGGTGACAGTGTTGTAAAAAATGTACAATTGCTGAAAAACAATATAATAGTGAAATAGTAAAAGTGTTGTAGAATTCATATCTTACAATCGTTTGTGCATTATTGGCTTCAGTTGTTACATTTTAAAATATTTAATTTTTAATGCTGCTTCACTTAATGCTGCTTCAAAATGTTATTAATATAACTACATATCTCATTACACTATGAGCAAGTTATTACATTATTGGATTTATTACATTTAAAATGATGAGATTAATGGAAAGTATGGTTGTTCCATCTGCCTTCTTATAAGATGTTCTGTGAGTTTGTGTGTACATTTTTTGATTGACGCACAAAACACACACGCGTACACGCGCACACACTTACCAAGAAAGACATGGAGTCCTTTTGATGATAAAATCCCCGACACCAGCATTAAATCTCTCACACACTGCTGCAGAGAGAAATAGAGGGGATTGTCACACGCACGCGCGCGCGCACACACACACACACACACACACACACACACACACACACACACACACACACACAATATCAAATACATCATATTAAATACACGCAACACACATTAAATGCATGCAACACACACACACACACACGCACGCACGCACACACTGACTACATATAACACACACCATATCAAATATGCAAAATACACACTCACACACACACACACACACACACACATCCATTCATAAATCTGTTTACCTTCACGCATCAGCTGGTGTCGAGGTCACCCTGCGCACTTCACGTCATGTGGATGAGGGAATACGGCTGCGATTTAACTCCACCGCTTCATTAAAGACGCAACAATACAGATAAAGCGGATTTCGTGTAGTTTCTCCCCAGTTTTTCGCAAAATTATGTCCACATAAGGAAAACAAGGCGCCTACCTCTACTCGACGGCAAGTCTCCTTTCTTCGACCGAAACACGCTCAAAATACGATTTCGATGTCGATGCTCTCCACGACATTCCCACACGAGCACCTATATTTTGGGATTCTTTCAAAGAAAAGAGACAGATCACACCTTTTTAAAAGAAAAACGGAAGGTTTTGCTCGCAAAACACTTTTTAATTTAATACAGATTCCAGGCGCGTGTTTATTACGTCAAGACCACGTCCCTCAGTTTAACGAATCCTACTACGAGGACGCCTGAGCTCGCCCATTGCTGAACTCTGATTGGTCAATACTCGCTGTCAAGAAACTTGATGAACCAATTAGAATTGAGAGTAGGGTCGACCGATGCCGTCGCAATAGTAGGTAAACATCTGCCTCCTCCCTCACATCTCTGTTCCGCTCCATTGTTTGAGGCGTTTCTCAACGGGCATCGACCGCATGTAACGCTGGAAATCCCGACGCAGGGTAAGACTTCTCAACATTTAACACTTCTTTTACGTCCCCATCTTGTGGAGGATGCCTTATTTTGGGACTAATAAGCTCGTCGTTCGCCACCGCGGTGCGAATCATCCGTTATGACGCGTTAGCTATGATGTTAGCATCTTCTACTGTACGAGCATGTAAATAGTAACATCAATGAATATTCTATTCACATACCAACTGGTTAGTCTCATTACCACTGTAAATCAATAATACTGTGCGTGTTGAAGTATAATACTGAAGTGTTAAATATATTTGAGCTCGTTCTTTGCGGTGTTTCGAGGTAGCTGGTTTTCGTGTTAACTGTTGACCGACTTCCTTTAGCGTCCCTTGTTGCTGCTAAAATCATACGATTAAAAACCCGAGCGAAATCCGGAGCTGACCCGGCTAACGCCGTTTCACCACATTTACATAATCGGTTAAAGCATCGGACCGTTTGTGAGTCGTATTTCAACATCTGCTGTTACCAACAGCTAGTGACAGGAGTCGGTCACCACTTAACAGGGGGATCAATTAAGCCGTAACACCGTACGTAAACAAGCGAAACTTCATCTAGCTTTTTTATTCAAAATGTTATATTTTATGTATTTTCGGGTCATTTTGACTCAGACTGAAATATATAGATAAGATATATAATATCCCGTAACAGAAAAGATATATTTATAATATATATATATCTTTTATGTTGAGGTATATTATATATTTGACTTTCTGCTGAATTGTATATGGCTCATTTTACCTCACTGCTGATGTAACAATGTAAATTTCCTTGTGGGACCAATAATGCCAATGTAATTTGATCTAAAACATCATGAAACTAGTATAAATACCATGTATTCAGTGTAGAAGAAGACACAAAGACATCTAAATGCACCGTTGTGAATGGTATTTCATGTGAATGCATATTTACTGAGCTGAAAGCGGGAATGTCTGCTGATGATCCAGCAGATTACCATGGTCCAGTCAGTGTCACATGCCTCTTTCCTCCGGACCGTCATCTGGAAAAAAAAAAAAAAAAACCATGACATTTCACCTTGGAGGCTTAGTAGACCCCCCACCCCCACCCATAACCAACACCATCCAGGCCCTTGTGTCCAGCTGGGATTCTGTTTTGAGATGCTGTCGTCTCCATTGTAGGTCACCGTGGATTAAAAAAAAAGAGCTGATGTAAAGAGAACGAGGCGTTCCCCTGTGGGCCTCCGCCGTTCCACCAGAGAGTCACTTTCAGGGCCGCCGTGTGGATGTGGCGCTCCACACCGTGGGCAGCAAATGAAGCACTGCCGCCCGTGAAGTGACTCACTCGCTGGTGGAATAATATCGAGCCCGGCGGAAAGAGGAACAGACGTACTAATAGACAGGTTTTGTGGTGCGAGAAATCCAGTCGCGTTCAGCAGCAAAGGGTCTCAGTGTGACCGTTATATAAGCCGAGAGGACGAGCGTGGCCCGAGGACGCCCTCCTCCGCGTGCTCAGACGGAGGTCAGCCATCTGCATGACACTCGGATTATCCTTCAAAAGATGTCCAGCTTTTCTTTTAAAGTGCAATAATGCAGCCGTGTCAGTTCCCGTCTGTTTTAGGAATCACGTTTCATCAATTAGCCTTTTGCCTGATTCAGCGATCTGCAGCCTTCATTACCAAAAGAGACTTTTTTTTTTAGATTTACCACCAAGAAAATGTGAATTTGATGCCAGAAAAAGGTATTAAATAAAGTGTCATAGCGATGATTTAGATTTTATTAGATTTTTCAAAAATATTTTCTTTTTTTCAGGGATTATTTTCTTTTTCTGTTTTTTTCTCGTTTTTCTGTTTTCATTCTTTCTTCTTGTTTATTTTCCTTCCATTTTGTACATTTTTTTCCCCTTTTCTTTCCGTTCTTTTCCCTTTTTCCCCTCTCTGAAAAAGAATAAAAAAATACATGTTATATTTAGTTCAAACATTTTATTTTGATTATTTTCCCTGCATCTTTTTTGATTTTTCTGACTAGTTTCCTCTATTTCTTTTACATTTTTATCCGGTCCAGCTATTCTGGATGTTTTACCTGATTCTAACCAGGAGATCAGACCATTGGAAAAACTGTGTGAAGTGAAAATGGAATAAAAATCGTGTATTTCCTAATCCTTTTCTGATTGGCTACAAGTTGTTGCTGGTCCTCACCGTGAGAGAATCACCTCTGGGAGAGCGAAGCCTTGTCGTCTGATTCGTTTTGACTCATTTTGTTTCTGTCGGTTTCAATGAGAGTCTTTCACTAACTCACACCGACACTGAGGGAAACAAAGGAACCACAAACAAGCGACGCTCCGATTCGTTCCCACGGAATTCCTGCTGCCGGCCCTTTAAGGATCCTCCGGGGACGGCAGCCGGATGTGGGACGGGTTCTTAGAAAAACAAAAAAAAACCACCATGTGTGCTCATGGCGAGAGATGTAAACAAAGCTGCTTCGCCCTCTGCCGCAGGTGAGAGAGCGCCGCCGCCGCCATGTGATGTCATCGCGCTCTGCGGCTCCCGCGTCCCGTCATGTTCGAAGTGAAACCGCGAGCGGTGGAGAAGAAGGAGTCCAGCACGGAGACGGGTCAGCGGTTTTTCATTTCACGTTGCACAGAAAACCAGACGACTGAATACATTGTCTTTCCGGATGAAACTTGGTTTTGGATTTGGTGAAATAAATTTTGACGTAAACGCCAACTTGTAGTCCAGTGGGACTTGTAGTCCAGATAATACGGTAAAACTGGGCTTTGGCGAGACCCGTGTGATCGTTGCCTGTGTGCCAAGTGGATGTTTGTATATTTCAAAAAAACAAAACATGCAGTGATATTTCCTGTCTCGCTGCAGATGAGGGCGTGGGCAGCAGCGGCGGCGGCGGCGGCGGCGGGCGGCACTTCGGCTCGGGCTCGCTGGGCTCGGGGTCGCTGGGCTCGGGGTCGCTCTACCTCTCCGACAGCCAGGACTGGGCCGTCTCCCCCGGCTGCTCGCCGGATGACGCCCCCGCGCAGCCCGCCGACAACAACAGCGCCATCTCGCCCGTGCTGGCCGAGGAGACGTTCCGCTACATGAGTGAGTGTCGGCGAGCAGATGGCGAGAGGATTTAACTCTGGATGTGATACTTTGTTTGTCTTTCTGGGAGGGAGGGAGGAGGGAGGGAGGGAGGGAGGGAGGGAGGGAGGGAGGGAGGGAGGAGGGAGGGAAGGAGGGAGGGAGGGAAGGCGGGATCCAGCCGCTGAGTGGAGAGTCAGTATCAGAGTCACGGGACAGGCAGAGAGGACACTGGGATCATGCCGGTGTGGAACGTCCACGGCAAGGAGGCGTACGACGGCTTCGCCGTGGAAGGTGAAAGAGTCACTGAGGCGACATCTGATATTTTAGGGACTTTTTTTGTCTTTTTTTTGTGTTTTACCATTGGATTATGGTCCATTTTGCAGGTTCTTTGGCATCTATTCTGAACATTTTTAAGGATTCTGCATCCATTAACGTCTATTTCTGATGTTTTTGCATCTGTTTTTAGTTGGTGTGTCGTACTTTTTTGTGTCTTTTAACAGTCATTTTGCATATTTTGAGGTTGTCTGGCACCTCTTAGAGACCAATAAGTAACTCTAAGTAATGCCTTTATCTTTACCTCATTTTTTTGCTTTTGTTTTGTTTGCATATGCATATACATTTGCATATTTTGAGGTTGTTTGGCACCTGGTTGAGACCAATAAGTCAACATTTGTGTTCATTTTCTGAACATTTTTTAAGATTTCCAGTTGCTTGCTGGTCATTTTGTGTCTGTTTGCTAATTTTGCATCAGTTTATCGTAATATTTTGTGTTTTGACGGCCATTTAGCATCTCCTTGTGATCCATTTTTGCATATTTTGAGGTTGTTTGGAATGTCCTTGAGACCAATAATCCATGTCTGTGCATATTTCATTAACATTATTGCATCTTTGTGGTAATTTTGTGTCCCTTCTGTAGTTTTGCATCCATTTCTCATGCTTTTATGTCTGCTTCTCATAGTTTTGCATCTCTTTCTGGTTGCTTTGTGTCTGTGTGGTGCATTTTTCATTTAAAGTTGCGAGAACAGAGAATGAATGAAGAAAAGTGAAGAGGAGAATGAGTACGAAGTGTTGCACGTGCAGATGAAGGGCACAGCGAGGAAGTCTGGGTTTCACGTTCCTGGACGCTCCACTTCTTGCACATGATAATCAAACTATTAATAGGGCGTACGGAGACGTGTCGGTGGCTGCGCGCTTGACAAGCGTCCAGCTCGAAGGAGCAAAGCAAGAGGAGACATTTTATCGGTGCCAAAGGTCAAATGTTGTTATTCAACAAAGCGGAATGCGTAATTCACCACGACTGGACTTTGTGCGGTTTATTGTGATCAGAGGTCAGAGATGGGGTGACTAAAACATGGCCGCCGAACACGATCCGTCTCTTCCAGCGAGAGATAAAAGTGATAGACGTGTTATTTTTATACCAGACTGTTGAGTCTGACCTCTTTTTTTTTTTTCCTTCTCCAATCAAAGAGGCTTTCCAAGGCCCCCGTTTCCACGACAACGCTTCTTAAGACAACACCTTGACCGTTAAAGGAAGGTGTTTGCATTCACACTGCAGCGGCGGACACACCGTCAACGGTGTAGTTAGTCTGCCGGGCCACCGGGGGGCGATGTTGCTTGTTTTTGGAATGAAACCTAACAGACATGTATGCAGAAAAAAATACACTATAAACGGGAAGGAAATCAAGAAAAGCTGACATTCGTATCAGGGGAGAGTCTCAACTATAAAACTACTTATGTTGCATTCTTGAAGTTTCAATTACAATTTTGGGAAAATGTACCTTTTCCAGTTCTTCCAGCATATTTTTTTCCAAACTTGAATGGAAATGTGGTTAAACGGTGCCCGCAGGGACGGCTACGGATTTGGGCTTCAATTGGACGATCCAGGAAGTCAGTCACCACTTAACAGGGAAACCGGTTCATCCGAAACACTGGTGGTTTGGGTTTTAAAAAGGGGCGGGGTTAACCGAGTCGGGTCCAGCAGCTGCTCGTGGAAAAGCCCCCCCCCCGTGTGTGTGTGTGTGTGTGTGTGTGTGTGTGTGTGTGTGTGTGTGTGTGTGTGTGTGTGTGTGTGTGTGTGTGTGTGTGTGTGTGTGTGTGTGTGTGTGTGTGTGTGTGTGTGTGTGTGTGTGTGTGTGATGCTTCGTCCATCACTGGCTGCTGATTTGACGACAGTAGTTCAATAGTTGCATGTTTCCGCACGCACATCCTCACGATTCGAATCGTCTCGTGGTCTGACCAGTCTGTCCCCCCCCTCCCATCCCCCCACCCCCCCTCCCCCGGCGCAGTCCTCAGCGGCGACCACGTGGAGCAGATGACCAAGACCTACAATGACATGGAAGTGGTCACACACCTTCTGGCTGAGGTAGGCCACACCCACCAACCCCCCCCCCCCCCCCCCCCCCCCCCGATTCCCTTTATTGTTTTTTTCCCTCACGATTGGGATGAGACGCCTGACGTGCTCTGATTGGACAGCGGGACCGAGACCTGGAGCTGGCGGCTCGGATCGGACAGTCGCTCCTGCAGAGGAACCACCTGCTGCAGGAACGCAACGAGGCCGTGGAGGAGCAGCTGACGCAGGCGCTGGACCAGGTACACGGATGACCAGCCGGTATACATCGTAGCGCGATATAAAAATGTCTGTCATCGAATACATCCCGCGATTATTGCTAATTGGTTAGCCCGGTTGCTACGCCAACGGTAACCTTTCTCCAGCTCGTCGTGCATCGCACAGCTTGACGTCGAATAATCCAAATGTAACTGAAGCAACGCTACATTTTTATGCATTTTTACAACCTATATATATATATATATATATTTAAAAATATATATGAATTTTAACGCTCCACTGTAAAGTATGGCGGCGGCACCATCATGCTTGTCCCCTGACTCCGGCCCCCCCAGGTCCACCAGCTGCAGCATGAGCTCAGCAAGAAGGACGAGCTGCTCCGGATGGTGGCGAGCGCCTCGGAGGAGAGCGAGACCGACTCCAGCGTGTCCACGCCCCAGCGCCAGGCGCCGCTGGCGGCGGGCGGGCCGGGCACCGCCGCCGCCGCGCTCAGCCAGCTGGAGTGTCTGCAGAACAAGCTGCAGGACCTGGAGGAGGAGAACCTCACCCTGAGGTCCGAGGTACGAGGCGGGTTAGGGCGAGGGCTGGCGAGGAATACCCGACGAGATCCCCTCACTATGTTTGCCTCCCGTCCGCCGCAGGCGTGCCAGCTGAAGAGAGACACCATCACGTACGAGGAGAAGGAGCAGCAGCTCGTCAGCGACTGCGTCAAGGAGCTCCGTGAGTGTGGCGAGAATATTGTACCGTTCACTCGCGTTGCCCGACTTGAGTTATTGCGCAGAAGAAGAATGTAGGAAAAAAAAAACATTTTATTTGTTAAATCGGGACTATTAAAACTTCCAGAAACTCAAACGTCACATTTGTCACCATGGAAACCAATATATTACAAGGTTATTTAATCCACCACACCACTCCTTCCATAATTAATCATGGCTGATTGACTGTTATCACTGTTTGACACTGATATACACACATTTTACAATTTCCGTGTGACCTCCTACTTGACCTTTGACCCCATAACAGCTAGCCAAGGTAATGATGTCACTACATTATGTGGCAAACCAGAGGATAGGAAACATTTTTGTGTTGGTTTCACGTCAATCGAATTAAAACGGACAGAGTTATGATGAAAATACTTCTTTTGACCTTTTCGTGACCTTGACCTTTGACCCAATCGCTCTCAAAGCCCAGTCAACTGGTCTTTGGATGATGACAAATCATCCCTGAAAAACGTCACACAAGTCGGGTCATTTGCGTGCAAAATGTCGGCCCCGAAGTGAAACGATTCCCGGCGTCTCAGGCGAGTCCAACAGCCAGATGGCGTCGCTGAGCGACGAGCTGTCCCAGAAGAACGAGGAGCTGGTCCGGCACCAGGAGGAGATCGCCCAGGTGCTGGCGCAGGTCGTGGAGCTGCAGCACCGCGTGAAGGAGGTGGGACTGAAGGACCGTCGCCCTGCCGCGCGGCGGCGTCTGGAGACGCTCACGTTGTTTGTTTGTGCGCAGCTGGCGCTGGAGAAGGAGGAGCTGAGGATCCACCTGCAGGCCTCCAAGGAGGCTCAGCGGCAGCTCACGGCGGAGGTGAGTTCACGGCGCCGGCTCGTCGACGTCGTCCCTCGCGAGTCGATTGTCAGTGACGAGGCCGACGTGGGTTCGTTTGCAGCTGAACGAGCTGACGGAGAGGAACTCGGAGTGCGTGGAGATGCTGCACGAGTCCCAGGAGGAGCTCAAGGAGCTCCGCAGCAGGAGCGCCCCGGGCATGCGGCGCCACCTCTCCTACGGCCTCTACCCCATGGTGAGCCAGCCACCATCCACACGCTCTGCAGGAACGTCTCCGAGTGTTTTCAAAAAGTTGCATTTCCCACTATTCCCACAGAGTTTTCAAAAAGTTTTGTTTTTCCCTGTTTCCACAGAGACTGAGTGTTTATAAAATTTAAAAAAAAAGGCATTACCCCCATTTCCATTGGGACGGAGCATTTTGAAAAGCTTTTGTTTTTCCATCGTTTCCATGGCAAAGGAGTGTTTTCAGAAAGTTTTGCTTTCAAAAAGATGCGTTTTCACCCGTTTCCAAGGAGATTGAGTGTTTTCAAAAATTTGCATTTTTTTCTCCATTTCCACCGATACAAAGCGTTTTCAATAAGTTGCATTCCTTCCCATTTACTGAGAGTTGGGTAGTGTTTTCAAAAAGTCAGATTTATTTATTTTTTTTCCCCGTTCCTTCAGAGCTGGAACATTTTCAAAAAGTTGAGTATTCCCCCATTTCCATGGAGACAAATTATTTTTAAAAAGTTGCATTTCCCACTATTCCCACGGAGTTATCAAAAAGTTGTGTTTTTCCCCATTTCCACAGAGTCAGTGTTTAAAAACAAAAAAAATCCATTGGGACGGAGCATTTTCAAAAGCTTTTGTTTTTCCCTCATTTCCATGGAAAATTAGTGTTTTCAGAAAGTTTTGCTTTCAAAAAGATGCGTTTTCACCCGAGTGTTTTAAAAAATTTGCATTTTTTTTCTCCGTTTCCACCCATACAAAGTGTTTTCAATAGGTTGCACTTCTTCTCCCATTTACTGAGAGTTGGGTAGTGTTTTCAAAAAGTCAGATTTATTTATTTTTTTTACCCGTTCCTTCAGAGCTGGAACATTTTCAAAAAGTTGAGTTTTCCCCCATTTCCATGAAGACAAAGTATTTTTAAAAAGTTGTGTTTCCACCCATTTCCACAGAATCTGAGTATTTTCAAAAGGTTTTTTGTGTGTGTGTGTGTGTGTGTGTGTGTGTGTGTGTGTGTAGGACTCGTTGGCGGCGGAGATCGAGGGAACCATGAGGAGGGAGCTGAGCGTGGAGGACGAGATCGCCTTCCAGGACCAAAGGTTGGTCTCAGTGTTGTGTTTGGAATCAACCTCCTAGCTTGGTGCTCTCACACGCCGTCCGTCTGTCTCCCGACAGAGTTTCCCAGAAGCGCGTCTTCCAAACGGTGCGCTGTGTGAACGCCACGTCGTCGCGCGCCAGTGCCGCCGTCCCCCCGATCCCCGGCTCGGGCCACAGCTCCTTGGTGATGACCACTCAGCCCTTCCAGTCCAACCAGGGGTGAGGAGACGCTCCGGGCGTGGCGTCGGTCAGAAAATGGCGCCACGCGTTAAAGTCCTAGTGAAATGTAAAACACTACTTTGCAAAAAACGATAGCTGGGCTACTACTTCTAAGGTTCCTCCGACTCTGCCCCACCACTGTTGCCGCATAACAAAGTTATTTGAATTTTGAATCGTCGGGGGAATCCTTCTTCGTGACGTCAAGAGTTGTGCAGATCTCCATCTGTTGTGTTTATATCGGCTTGTTTCCCTCTTAAATATCCAAGTTTTAACAGTGTGTTGAAGTTATAGTCGGCGTTTTATGAGCCTTGACGAAAGATTGAGCCTGGAAGAGACCAGAGAGAGGAGAGAAGGAGCACAGGCAGCGGGAGCGGCTAGCCGTTAGCTCGCGCGGCTAGCGGGAGCCGTGAGGTCGGACGGCTAGTAGACGATCAAGTAATACCTGGACTCATCTTCGGTGATTCCACGCAGTCAGAAAAGCGCTTCGACATGATCCAGGAAGTCGGTCGTTCTGCCAAAAGTCATGAGCCTCAAAGCCTCAAAGCCTCAAAGGTGGCTGGCGGCTGCTGAGGAGACGAGGACGAATGGAGGACAAAGCGTCTTCTGCTTCCTCAAACATGTTCCAGACGGCGTCACCGATGGCAGAACGACACATTCTGCGTCTTCTTCATCAATCACTGGGTTTGAAATGACGACGATGATGAAATTCAGCCTCTTCATGGTCAAAACTCTGATCCTCCATAATGTAAACACAACTTGGGCGTGTGCACAACTCGTGACATCACTCTATTATTGTCAGAAGCTCCGCCCAGCAGCGGAAATACCGCTGTTTATCGGCTATTTTCTCGCAGATTGCCGTGTTTTAACATTTTGCCCTTGAGACCAGTTGGCATAAAAAATGTCCCTAGAAGCGACAGCCAGAGTGTTTTGGAGGTGGAATTTTCATTTCACTGGGACTTTAAGTTTCTAACACTCCTTCATTTGCCCGCAGTGACGAGGTGCGTCTCGGCCAGCCCGGCTGCCCGGGAGGGAACGACCTCACCAAGGCGCTGCACCGCCTGTCGCTGCGGCGGCAGAACTTCCTGTCGGAGCGGCAGTTCTTCCAGGCGGAGCGCGAGAAGAAGCTGCGAGCGCTGGGTGCGACGGAGGCCGACGGCGGCAGCGGCTGCAGCTCGCCGACGGGCAGCGTCGTGTCGTCCTTCTCCAACCTGTCGGAGCTGTCGTTCGGCTCCAGCGTCTTCAAGACCTTCCTGCCCGAGAAGCTCCAGATCGTCAAACCCATGGAAGGTGCGGGGGAGGGGATCCGCGGCGGCGGCGCGGTCGTTCCCCGTCGAGCGCCATCACAGATCGTGGCTCTTGTTCCCCTCAGGCTCGCTCACGCTCCACCACTGGCAGCAGCTGGCCAAGCCTCACCTGGCGACCATCTTGGACCCGCACCCCGGCGTCGTGACCAAGGGGTTCCGCCCGCTGGCCCAGGACTCCGCGTACCGCCTGTCCGACACGGAGGAGGACGGGGAGGACGAAGACGGCGGCGGCGCGGCGGTCTTGGAGAAAGGCGCGGCGGAGCGCGGTAAGGAGGAGGACGAGGAGGACGAGGAAGGCGGGATCACCTTCAAGGTGCGCTGCTCGTCCACGCCGGAGGAGAGGAAGGACAGGAAGAACCTCCCGGCCCAGACGTTCTCCTCGCCGCCGCTGCCGGCGTCTCCCGGGGCGCCCGCCGCCGCCTCCTCGCTGCAATCCGACGTCTGCCTGGCGCCTCGGCACGTCGCCCAGAAGTCCAGCCAATCGCCGCAGCCCATTCTCGGAGCCCCGACGGCCGCGGGCCAATCGCAGATCCAGATCTCCACGACGACCACGGTGACGTCCTCCTCTGGTAACCGCGCCTTTCAAACACACACAGAAAACACTTGAGGCTTTGTCTTTTCTTTTTTTTTTTTCTCCCCCCCCCCTCACCGCCTTCTCTGCTGTGTTCAGTCCAAAACCCCGGGAAGAGCCACAGCTCCACCTTCTCCACCTACACCTTCACCACCTGCCGCATCCTGCACCCCAGCGACGTCACGCAGGTCACGTCCAGGTGAGTCGCCGCCGGAAGACGCGTCCGGCGAGTCTGACGCGGCTAACCGACGTTCCGTCTCCTCCTCCTCCAGCTCCCAGTCGTCCCTCATGGCCAACACGCCCAGCTCCATGAGGACGGGTCCCAGCACCCCCGTCACCCCCTGCAGGCTGAGCTTGGGCGACTCCTTCCCCCCCCGGCGGGCCCCGGCGCCCCCCGGCGGCCTCGCCAAGCTGGTCCTGGAGCGGGGCATCTCGGCACAGGTGTCCACCGAAACCCCGCCCCCGTCCCCGAGGCCCACCCCCCGCCGGCCGCTCCTCCGCCTCCTGCCGGGCACGCCCCCCAACTCGCCCTCCCGCTCGCCCCCCGCCCCCTCGCCGGCGCCGGCGGAGGGCCGCCAGCACCAGTCGGCCGACAACTTCCTGGCCTCGCGGCCCGCCGAGCTCTTCCTCCAGGACGTTTACGGTTTGAACCTGGGCCGCGCGCCGCACCCCGACCTCCCCAGCCCCTCCCAGGAGACGGCGGGCGCCGCCGGGCCCGACCCGGCCAGAGTGGGCCTGGTGGAGCGGCTGCGGCGGCTGGGCTTCTCCAAGGTCCTGCACGGCGCCGAGTCCGAGGCCCCGGCGCCGAAGGACTCCTCCACCTTCGTGTCGGCAGGCGGCGGAAGCCTGCTGGACGGCCTGCGGCGCAACCAGAGCCTCCCCGCCATGATCGGCGCCCGGGCGGGGAAGCCGCCCGCCAACCCCCCGCCTCCTCACCCCACGTCCCTCGCCCTCCCCCCTCCCCCCTGGGGGAACCCCAAAGAGCGGCGCAGACGCCTCGGCTCCGCCTCCCAGCCGCCGTCCAGCTCGCCCAGGCGCTGAGGAGAAGGCGCCGACGGGAACCTCCTCCTTTCGCCGGGGCGTCGGAACGATCCCGCCTTCACGACTTGATTGGAAAAAAAGAAAAAAGAAGAAAAGCACAAGCTAACTGAGTGGAGCCCTCCATGTTTGTCGCCACAGTGCTCGTCCATACGGCCTTAGCTTGCCTCTCGGTAGGTCTCTCTCTCTTTTAAATAGATTAAGCTCCCGGACACGAAGGAAACGCGGAAGTGTGCGAGGGTTCGTGGAAGTGGATTTGTTGGGAGTGGAAGTGTGTGAATAAGAAAGCATCAGACGACGAAAGAAGACGGGAAGTTTAAAGGGCTGTTTGAGGCCTTGCGTCAAAGCCACGCTTGTATATATGAGTTGCACTGGATCAAGAATACCACTAATATTCCAAACGCTTGCGTCGCTCTTTTCTATTTAACCTTTAGTTTTAAGATATTCTAACATATGGTGTGCCTGCTGTAACGTTTCCGTCCTAAGATTTTAATATATGTAGTGTTTTTATTTGCTTTCCACGTGAAGGGAAACCAAGCTAAAAGTGGCATCTTATTCTTGAAGGATTCAATGTTTCTTTTTGGGGATTTTTTTTACAAAAAACAAGGGAAGACACATTCAGACGCACAGTGAAAGCAGGAGGTTCAGGTCCTAACAGATAAATCATCTGTCTTGTTTCTCTCCCGCTGTGATCATGATCCTTTGATGGGTATTATTAAATTGCCTCTTTTTTTTTGTTTTTGTTTTTTAATAAAGTTATAAAAAGTAAACGACTGTCTTGCAAGTTTCTTTTAGTCAGATTTAAGATATTTAATTTTCATTTATATACATATTTATAATTTATTAAAAGATAAACTAAATACACTACTAAATTACAACAAAAAGATAAGAAAAGACTAAACAGAGTTGTCCCCGTTCACATTGCCATATTTGCCCCATGGAGGAAAGAATTGATTTTATTAATTTATTCTTGAGAACGTTAAAGAACAAGGAATAAACGCATGATCAAATAGAACCAGCTCAAACAATTGTATGGGCAAGTGCTCACAATGCAGAATACACCTAGATAATCTAGATCTCTATGATAAGTAATTTTAAAGTTTTTACACAAAAAAACAACAGAATAATATATTTTGAGAATTAACAATATAATAGTCATACGAAAGGGACAAGTGAAACGGCGTATTGTTCCTGTTTTTGGAAGAGTTCTTTAAACATTTTGACAGTCGTGATTGTATTATTTAATTTATGAAAATATTTTTTTAAAATTCAACAGAGAACTTCGAAGGAAAGGGTTTATCTTTACCAATCTGTATTTGTGAACATGAAATTTGCCAATTAGAATCATTAAATATGAATTCTATTTCTTTAATTTTTGGAATCAAAATATGTGATTACACTTTTACATTGAATTCTAACAATGTAGTTTTACGCAGTATATAATTCTCAATTTTAGCCCGAAAATTAGTTGAATATAGGCATTTAATAAAGATTAGTTAGGATTCGGTTCCACTGCTACCTATTACAGAAGGTACATTTATTTTCAATAAATAATAATTTGGATAGGTATGAATTTGTGTGTGTAAAAAATATACATATATATAAATATGAATGTGTACTTGTATGGTAACAACTATGATCTATGTCAAAACTCCTCTGGGACTCACTCTCCTCTATGGAGGGCAGAATGTCAGCAGTTTACCGGGTTTAGCGACCTCAGCACGCATGCGCCGCTGCGTCTGACGTGAGCTCCGTCTCTGTGTCTGTACGTCTTACGTCAGATGCAGTGTGGGCGGAGCCTCAAGTCTTTATAAATCCAATACCTCCGCCGTCTCCTTCCACCTTCAGCCATCTTTAACCATGCTAGGAGCCGTGGGACGCTGCTGTACCGGGGTTCTGCAGGCTCTCAAGCCTGGGGCCCAGCCCCTCAAGGCCCTCGTCGGATCCCCGGCCGTCCTTTCCCGTGAGTCCCTCGTGCACGCTCCGCTGCTGTCTATGAAAGGCCTTGACTCACGCAATGACTCGCGACACCGGTGACGTTAGCTTATAGCAGCACGCTAGCTACGGCGCTCCTGCAGGCCTCGCGATTAAAACGACGAGTTTGCACTTCACTCGAGCTGATCTGCGTCTTCACATCGATTTGAACTTGAAGACAGACGTGTTATGGATGATTGCTGTGGGTGGAAGTTACCCAAGCTGTGCGATTTGTGCTGCAACAGAGATGACCTTTGTGTAATGACATGAGGCGGAGCCAGCCCGTTAGCATAGCTTGATAGCAAGGTTACACTACCACGTCAGCCACATTAAAATCACTTGATTACAATAACAGACATTGCTTTTACTATTAATGCTATTATTAAAGACGCATGTGTGCTTGTTTGTCTCTAAAGGGAGGGGCCGTAGGCAACATTAGCTTTCCGTCGGCGTCATTCATTTGTCACGTTGAGAAGATTAATGCCAATTGATTTTTACTTTAATACATTATTGCAGCGGGATCAAAATGCAAAATCACGCCGTGACTTGCAATTCTGACCTGCCATTGAGAAGTTTATTGAATGTCCCTCATTGCAGAGGCCTGCAATGTGTTCAAGGACATGACTGACATTTGGTCACAGTGGGACTCGAACCAGCAACCACCTTGTAGCTGCCCTTCACGGTGTTGGTCAGTGGGATTTTTACTGTGAACAACACAAGGTCACAGCTGTGGCTCACGTGCGTGAGGGCCAGCAGCAGTGATTGGACACAACGTGCAATCCACTTGCAGGCTTCGCATTTTAAAATGAAAACGAGGAATTGAACCTGCAACTTTCCAATTGAGAGAAGACCATTCTTCCCACTGCCTTATCGCATGTTAACGGTTTCCAACTTTTCTCTCCACAGGTAGAGATTATGTTGCGCCCGCCGCAGCGGCCAGCGTGGCCTCCGGCCGCATCGTGGCCGTCATCGGCGCCGTGGTGGACGTCCAGTTCGACGAGGGTCTTCCCCCGATCCTCAACGCCCTTGAGGTGGCCAACCGCGAGAGCAGACTGGTCCTGGAAGTCGCTCAGCATCTCGGTGAGCAACATGCTGTTACAACCTTATAAACTCCGGTGAAGGAGCTGGCGCTGACTCGACTGTGGTGCTGTGGCGTTTTTCCAGGGGAGAACACAGTGCGTACCATCGCCATGGATGGTACCGAGGGTTTGGTCCGTGGACAGCAGGTTCTGGATACCGGCGCCCCCATCAGAATCCCAGTGGGACCCGAGACCCTGGGCAGGATCATGAATGTCATCGGGGAGCCCATCGACGAGAGGGGTCCCATCTCCACCAAACAGTGAGCGCCTGTCACAGTTTCAGTCAATCCTGGGTCGTTGGCGAGAGTCTGGGTGTTCAAACGGGGATTTGTTTTCCTCGCAGGACTGCACCTATTCACGCTGAGGCCCCCGAGTTCACCGACATGAGTGTGGAGCAGGAGATTCTGGTCACAGGCATCAAGGTGGTCGACCTGCTGGCCCCCTACGCCAAGGGAGGAAAGATCGGTACGTACGTCAAATAAAAGAAGTTTCCCCATGCGGACTTGGTGGAAGGCTGACCGGGTTCCGGTGTGGTTCCAGGCCTGTTCGGCGGCGCCGGTGTCGGCAAGACTGTGCTGATCATGGAGCTGATCAACAACGTGGCCAAGGCCCACGGTGGTTACTCCGTGTTCGCCGGCGTGGGCGAGCGTACCCGCGAGGGCAACGACTTGTACCACGAGATGATCGAGTCCGGCGTCATCAACCTGAAGGACACCACTTCCAAGGTGAGGCGCCATTTAAGACCCGGAGGAGTCAAATTGAGCCTCGCCTGCTTCGCCTCTCACGCCTCTCGGGTGTGTGTCCTCCTCAGGTGGCGTTGGTGTACGGACAGATGAACGAGCCCCCCGGCGCCCGCGCCAGAGTGGCCCTGACCGGACTGACGGTGGCTGAGTACTTCCGTGACCAGGAGGGTCAGGACGTGCTGCTCTTCATCGACAACATCTTCCGCTTCACGCAGGCCGGATCAGAGGTCCGTGTCGCTTCTCTTCTCGCCGCTGGAGTTTTAAACCGTGCGCTAATGGCGGTGTTGTTCTCCTCCGTCAGGTGTCTGCTCTGCTGGGACGTATCCCCTCCGCCGTCGGCTACCAGCCCACCCTGGCTACCGACATGGGCACCATGCAGGAGAGGATCACCACCACCAAGAAGGGCTCCATCACTTCTGTGCAGGTGACGTTTCAGCTCTGATGGTTTAAAAAAAAAAAAATCATCAGTCAGGACTCTACAATCTAACTTTCTCTCCGTCTCTGAAGGCCATCTATGTGCCCGCCGACGATTTGACTGACCCCGCCCCCGCCACCACCTTCGCCCACTTGGACGCCACCACTGTGTTGTCCCGCGCCATCGCTGAGCTGGGAATCTACCCCGCCGTGGACCCGCTGGACTCCACCTCCCGTATCATGGACCCCAACATCGTGGGCGCCGAGCACTACGACGTGGCCCGCGGCGTGCAGAAGATCCTCCAGGTGACGACCGCCGCCGTCGGTGTTGCTTCACCCCGTCTGTGAGCGTTCAAGAAACTGACGGCTGCCGTCTCGTTTCAGGACTACAAATCCCTGCAGGATATCATTGCCATCCTGGGTATGGACGAGCTGTCTGAGGAGGACAGGCTGACCGTTTCCCGCGCCCGCAAGATCCAGCGATTCCTGTCACAGCCCTTCCAGGTGGCCGAGGTCTTCACCGGCCACATGGGCAAGCTGGTGCCCCTCAAGGAGACCATCAAGGGCTTCAAGAGCATCCTTGGCGGTGAGTCTGACACTCAATCTGCGCTCCTATGTGAGGCCGAACTTCCACCAGCTTAACTTCCTGTTTGTGTTGTCCTCCCCAGGCGAGTACGACCCCCTGCCAGAACAGGCGTTCTACATGGTGGGCCCCATCGAGGAGGTGGTCCAGAAGGCCCAGAAGCTGGCCGAGGAGCACTCGTAAACCGTCGAGAACAACTAAATGAGTGGTTCTGTGGTTAGGAGCACTTGGTTTGTAAAACATGTCAGATACGAAAATATACCCGTTGCGTCATCCTGGAAAAAAACGAAAAGTTCTATTTAATGTTTCCCATGAGAGATGGAATTAAACACTTGTCTTTACACAAAAAAAACGCTTGTCAACTGTACTTCCTGTCTGAACTGTGATGCAGCTGTTGCATACTGAAATAAAAGTGTAGCCGGAACATGTGTGTTTGGAACTGGACGTGCTTCACATTGTAATGGCTGAGGGGATGATTGACTTTCAAAATAAGAGTCACGAAAACACTGACGTAGGTTAACAATCTGGAAGTAGACTATAAAGTGTTAAATATCCTTTTTTGGTAGAAAGTATTGCTAAAATGTGTGAAATTAATTTAAATAAACTGCTCCAGTTAAGGTCCTATTTCAACATGGGTAATTACTTTAAAATACTAGTTACTCTAGAGATGACAGTTGGTCAGAAATGGTTTTTGTTTATACAACTTTCTGTTCCGCTTGAAGTGATCGTGTAAACAGTTGTACTGCTACTCAATAGCTTATAAAGGAGTAATTTCTGTATTCTGTTGCATTGACAAAATGAAGATGAATAGGAATATTAAGATTAAAATTGAGTAGCTATTTGGGTCAGAGTTGAATAGAATGTGACTTATGTTCTTAACTTGAAGCTTAAGATTTATTTTAACCTATTAAATCTTCATTTTATGAAACCTGGAATGTTTCAATTTGTCCTTTAGGATGATGATTGATCCTGATAACATCTGGGTAATTTTGTGTTCTTAAATCAAATCCCGTGTTGATTAGGGCTTTTAACTTAAGACTTTTTGGGCTTGTAATTGAAATTGCATGAAACTAAAATAAAACCAATACTTTTACTGTAATTAGCGAGACAATTTATTGCAGTTAAGTAGCGCTAATCACTAAATGTATTCTTCGTTTATTGTTTCTGTACAGTGTTTGGTTGTGTCAATAAAGTTTTGGAGAAACACAAAACCGTGAACTCTCGCGAGAGGTGGATTCAAACGCGGCCATATATAAAGAGGGGGGAGGTTCGGAGTCTCTCGGCTGAACCGGACTCATTTATTTATGTTATTAGTATAGACAATAAACCGTCCGGAACCTGAGCCAGCCGCCATGCAGAGCAGCGATTCCCCTCCACCGGACAAACCCGAGGCCGACTCCCCGGCGGCGGAGCGCCAGTCCCCGCAGAACAAAGCCAGCCCGGCCGCCGCGCAGTCCCCCGCCGCCGAGCAGGAGGCGGCTGCCGCCGGGGAAGGGAGCTCCGAGGGGCCGGAGGAGATGACCCTGAACCTGTCCAGCTTCCGGCGGCCGGGGGAGAAGCCGTTCACCCAGCGGGCTCGGCTCTACGTCGGCGGCCTGCCGCTGGATATCACCGAGGACGAGTTTAAGGACCTGTTCTCCAAGTACGGAGACGTGAACGAGGTGTTCATCAACACAGACCGGGGCTTCGGGTTCGTCCGCCTGGTGGGTCACTTCTGCTTCACCTGGAGCGTAATTTGACACCGGCATCAACCTGGTCGAACGTACCTACATCGGTTACATCCTTATGTAACTTGCCAATTATATTAAAAACACGTTTTAAAATGAAGATAATTGTGGCAAAATCACATGGATTTGGTGTAATTTGACACAAGGGTCAACTTGTTTTACCTGTAGCACGTACCTAAATGCTGTTTGATATTAAAAACATGCATTAGTTGTGTTTAACGCAGCATTTAGAAAAACTTGTGTTGTCCTGCCAGAAACAGAACTTTTAAAAAAAAAAAGTTGCGTTGTCACCTGCCAATCAAAGACTTGGATTGACACTTGTGGTTGTTGGTCTTGGTCCCTCCAGGAGAGTCGGACGCTCGCAGAGATCGCCAAAGCCGAGCTGGACGGGACCGTCTTGAACAACCGGCCGATCAGGATCCGCTTCGCCACGCACGGCGCCGCGCTCAAAGTCCGCAACCTTCTCCCCGTGGTGACGAACGAGCTGCTGGAGCAGGTAGCGGCGGGCCGCACGCCTCCTCCTCGTCTCTCTTGGCGGCGTTGTGGCCCTGACGGTGTGCCCGTGTGTCTCCAGGCGTTCTCTCAGTTCGGGCCAGTGGAACGAGCCGTCGTGGTGACGGACGACCGGGGGCGGCCGACGGGGAAGGGCATGGTGGAGTTCGCCAGCAAAGGGGCGGCGCGGAAAGCCCTGGAGCTCTGCACGGAGGGGGCGCTGCTGCTGACCACGTGAGCGCGACAGGCGGCGACCTGTGTGTCTGTTTGCTTTTACTCTGCGGTCTGATCGCGTTTCCTCCTCCTCCTCCTCCTCAGCACGCCGTGTCCCGCCATCGTGGAGCCGTCGGAGCACTTCGACGACGAGGACGGCCTCTCGGAAAAACTGCTGCAGAAAACTCCCCGATACTACAAGTGAGTGAAGAAATGGCTTTGGGCGGATTTCCGTAGCAGCGTCACGGTGCCACCTTTTCGCCCCGGCACATGCACTGCACCGTTCTCCCATCGTTCCCGCAGGGAGCGCGAGCAGTCGCCGCGGTTCGCCCAGCCGGGCACGTTCGAGTTCGAGTACTCGTCCCGCTGGAAGGCGCTGGACGAGATGGACAAGCAGCAGCGGGAGCAGGTGGACAAGAACATCCGCGAGGCCAAAGAGAAGCTGGAGGCGGAGCTGGAGTCGGCCAAGCACGAGCACCAGCTAATGCTGATGAGACAAGGTGAGGACCATGCCCCCTCCCCCCACCACCCGGCCCAGGTGGATTGTTCTTCGTCGAGGAGTGCAAGAACTGTGTCATCATGGGAAAACGCCCGCTTGTGTGCAGATCTGATGAGGCGCCAGGAGGAGCTGCGGCGGCTGGAGGAGCTGAGGAACCAGGAGCTCCAGAGGCGGAAGCAGATCGAGCTGAGGTTGCCGTGAAACGCCGCGGTTGCCGCGCGGAACGGTTCTGGTCGGGCGGCGTCACCAGACGATTTGTCTCTTCGCAGACACGAGGAGGAGCGGCGGCGGCGGGAGGAGGAGATGCTGAGGCACCGCGAGCAGGAGGAGCTACGGCGGCAGCCCAACTACGCGGAGAACGTCTCTCAGAGGGAGCAGGAAGTGAGGGCGGGCGAGCCCGGCCTGCGAGGCGCCGTCAACATGTCCGGTGCGGCCAATTCGCCACGGCGACAAATAATCCCAGCTGCTCTGGCCGAGGCTTCACTTGTTTGTGTTGTTGTGAGTTGCAGACGGCTTCAGCCAGGCGGCTCCGGGCTCCGTGGCGGCGGGCCAGGCTCAGATGATGACCACGAGCGGGAGGACGGCGCCCGGCGGCCCGGAGGGGGCGGGGAACATCGGCTCGCCGCTGACCGCGGACAACGGCGCCATGGTAACGGAAACCCGGGTCCCGGTTGCATGTTTCTAATGAAAACGTTTCACAAAAGTTTTGCGAACGTTTTGACCCTGTGTTTTAACCCGTTTCCATGGATACAGAGCGTTTTCAATAAGTGGCGATTTCGCCCCTTTCCACTGACAAAAGTTAGGTTGTTTCCACGGAGACGGCGTTTTCCAGAATAGAAAAAATGCATTTCCACTGCCTTCGTCGCCGTGGTAACGAGGGTTTAGAATCTTCCTCTGTTTGTTTTGGAGCGGTAACCATCTCGTCTCTCCTCGTCTGACGTAGCGGACCGACCGCTACCCTCAGAGCGTGCCGTCGATGGGAGGCCGAGCGGAGGTTGAATCCCCGAAGCAGCAGCAGCAGCAGCCGCCCCCGCAGCCCGGACCCGCCCCCGGGTTTGGACGGGGGAGTCCAGCAGGGGGCGTCTTCGACGGGCCGAACAACAAACGCAGAAGATACTGACTCCCCACACTTCCCGAACGCCCGTCGATCGCTGGTCTGAATGAGTGACGCTGCTGCTTTCTGCGTCGTTGCTATGGCAACCGTCATGTGGATTTCACTCAACAGGCTGAATTGGGACTTTAAAAGGTGGACGCTGAAAACTCTTTTCCTCAAACCTTTTGTTGAAATAATAAAGGAATCTGGTGTTTTTCCTTGTTTTTGTCTCTCCTCTCACAAATAAACATGTTTTGTAGTAAAATGTGCGTGTTTGATTTGACTTTTACCAAGTTTTCGATGAGCAAGTAGTTTTACTGCGTGCAATTCTCACTTCATCCTCCAGGGGGTGGTGTGGTGCCTTCACGGTCTGAGTGGTGTTTCTATTGATTGATATTGAAGTGAAACTCTAAAGCAAGTATTCTTGATTCTTTTTTGTCATCTATTTTTTTTTTTTTTTAAAGTCAGATTACATTTAGTTATTAGCAGTAAATTAGAAAAAAAAATCAGAAATCACGAACGAATTAATAAAGAATTCAAATTGTTAATTGAAGTAAATTTACTCAATTAATACATGAAGTAATAAATTGGTTACTTGAGGGTAAGACATGAAAATAATTCCAATTAATTGAAAATTGAAATCTTTTGTTTCCCTTTTTTAAAAAGTAAAACTTATTTTCAGTTTCTCCCTTTTTTCTTTGTTAAAAGTATTTTTTTTTGTTGTTTTATTCCTTTTTCAGTTAATTTGAATTTCATTTCTTTTTTCCCCTTTTCCCATTTTTTCCTTTCTCAGTATTTTAACCAATTTCATCGGGGGTTTTTGTACAATTCGCTTCTGGCTTTTTTTAGCAGTTGTTTTTTTTTGTAAGTTTTACAAAACATATCAAAGCAGAGCAAAACGAGACCACACCAAAAAAAACAACAACAAACCCCTTATCTCCTGAATTCAGTCCATCATGTCTATTTATATCCTACTTTTCTTTCATCTAAATGTTTTTTTTTTCTATTACTGTTTGTATGGTTGAAATATCCCTATCTATCTATCTACCTATCTATATCCTACTTTTCTTTCATCTAAATGCTTTGTATGTGTTTGTATGCTCAAAATAGAGATTCATAAATAGTTATTTATTCATTTATTTATTTATGTATTCTAAATCTAATGACCCTCCAGCTCCCATTTTTTCTTGCCACAGCCTAATTTCACCTTAAACTTAATCAAACTTGGATTTCGATCTCCTCTCTTCTCACTCCTTGACGTTAAAGGTTGGTTGACGATAGGCTCCGCCCCTCCTCTTCCAGTTTGCCCTGCCTGACCTGCCTGGTGACTCTGGCTCCGCCCCCCCACCCCCTCCCTTTTCCCTCTTCCCTGCTCTCACCTGAGAGGAAACACACCTGCTGGGGCTCTTGAAGCCTCTCTACGTCTCCTGCTCCTCAGAGTCTGCTACCCCCCCCCCAGCTCGTCGCCATGACCTCCAAGCTGTGGACGGAGGAGCAGTTTAACTGCCCGGTGTGCCTGGACCTGCCCAACGACCCGGTCACCATCCCGTGCGGCCACAGCTACTGCATGGCCTGCATCAAGGACTACTGGAGCAAGGACGACCCCAAGGGGGTCTACAGCTGCCCCCAGTGCCGGCAGACCTTCTGCCCCAAGCCGTCGCTGTCCAGGAACACCATGCTGGCCGAAGCCGTGGAGCAGCTCCGCAAGGGCGCCCTCAAGTCCGAGGTGCGAGAGTCTCTCCGGTCCCGGTCCCGGCCCAAGATGTCCACCTCGGCGGTGCCGTGCGACATGTGCAAAGGCGAGCGGCGGCCGGCGGCGAAGAGCTGCCTCTCCTGCATGAGCTCCTTCTGCGAGGCCCACCTCAAGCCCCACCAGACCAAGAAGGCCCTGAAGCAGCACGAGCTCATCGCGCCCACCGCCAACATGGCCGACAAGATCTGCACGCAGCACAAGTACCTGCAGGAGTTCTACTGCCAACAGTGCCGCATGTTCATCTGCTGGCTTTGCACCAGCAACCAGCACAAGGGCCACGAGTGCTCGTCCACCAAGGCGGAGCGCTACGAGAGGCAGGTAGGGACGGAGGGGAACGCGGAGAGCCGGAACGCGGAGAGCCGGAACGCGTAGGGCGGCTTTTGTTCGGTTCAATGTGACGAACTCTTTCCTATTGAGGAAACCAGTTCCTGACCGCATTCCTGTGGTGACGGCGCCACCCGTCACTGTGTGTGTGTGTGTGTGTGTGTGTGTAGAAAGTTCTGACCGAGCTGCAGGCCGAGAACCAGCAGAGGCTGAAGGAGCGAGAGCAGGAGCTGAAGGACATGAAGAAGATGATGGACGGGATGAAGGTGAATCCAGACGGACTGAGGAAACCCCCCCCCCCCCCCCCCCCCCCCACTCCTCCCTCATGTTTTATTGTTTTAACAATCACAGTGACTAACAACTTCCCCTCTAATGTCATTCAGACCTGCTGGTAACTTTGGGTCAAAGGTCAAAGGTCATATTTTCCTCTCTGCTTACAAATTGAATTAAATATGCAAGAAAACTGCGATTCCGTTACGGAAAATGTGCAATTAACTGAGCAAAACCTTGAATTTATGAGATGAAGGGGGAAAAAAATGACTAAGATTAAATTAAAGCGACGTCTTTCCTTTCGAGGTGCTGACGGGCGCGTTTGTTTTTTCGCTCCGCAGCACTCGGCGGACGGCGTGCACTCGGACGTGGGCCGGGCGCTGCTGGAGCTGCAGCGCTCGGTGGAGCGTCTGCAGGAGCTCCTGGAGGAGGTCCTGGACCAGGCCAGCCTGGAGAAGCTGGGCCAGGCCCAGGAGGTGGTGGCGGGCCTGGAGGCGGAGATCGTGGAGCTGAAGAAGCGGGACGTGGAGATGAAGGACCTGGCCAGCTGCCAAGACCACATCCACTATCTGCAGGTGGAGTCCTCGCCAAAGTTCCACTCGTCGTCGTGGAAACGGGATGTGGAGGGGGCGGTGGGGTTTAAAATCGTTTTCTCCCGGTAGACCTGCGACTCCATGGCCACGCCCCTCGAGGCCGGACGCCTCCCCGCCGTGCAGGTGGACCCCGACGCCTCCTTCGAGCCGGTCCGAGACGCCGTCCTCAACCTGCGGGACCGAATAGAAGACCTGTGCAACCAGGAGCTGGGGAAGATCACCAAGCAAGGTCTGAGTCGCCCCCCCCTTCCCCCCTTCACGTTCTTCTCCCCTCCATCACCTTTCATCTTCCTCCTCAGTTAACGACACCACCCCGTTCACGCTGGGCGACTGTAAGTTGGACCCCCGCCGCTCTCAGATTAACTTCCTGTTGACTTTCTGACCGACGGGCTCCTGATGTGTTTCAGCCGGACGCAGCGGACAGAAAGGAGGCATCTTCAAACGTGAGTTCTTCTCTTTCCTTGTCGCTTTGCGAGGCACTGAAACTCCACACTCCCTCCACCAGTGTTCTCCGGCCTCGCGTCCCGCAACGCCAACAGCCGCCCGCAAGGTAAACGCCGCCGGACGAGAGACGGCCCAGGATCGCTCTTCCTTCATGTCTTTAAAATAAAACGACGCTTCCTGTCCTCTCCCTCAGCCTCGCCCAACATCTCGGTGGGAGGACGGCACGCCGAACGACGAGGACTTGGTAGATTTTAAATTCTTCATATTCGTAAAAAACGTTTTATCACGTGACGGCGGTATTCTCTGGTCCAGGTATCGGCAACAGGAGTCCTGACGTGAGGAGCAGAGATCAAGCACGAGGTGAGTTTTCATTTGTTTGTTGTCATTTTCATTCAAAAGTAAAAAAAAACAAAAACAGTCTGAACAACAAAACTTCCAATTCAACACATTTTGAATGAAAAGGAGCAGAAGAGAAGATATAATGTCTCCCTTTCTAAACCTTAAATCAGTCTGTTACACAACCTTCTAAATATTTACAGATTTAATTTGATGTTTTCAAGCATTATTTAAGACGTTCAGGATCCGTTCAATCAGAAGCAATTAGTTGATGTTAGTGAAGAAAAAACTGTTTTGAGGCATTTTTTTGGGGTCACTTCTGATAGTTTGTGTCTTTTTTTTGTGGTCATTTTGGAAATTAGTGGTGATTTTCTTTTGGTGTTTTTGTGTCCTAAGCTCATTTTCCAACTTTGTGTTGTCCTTGCTGAACTTTGTGTGGTTGTTTTTGAGATCTTTGTGGTTATTGTTGAACTTTGTGTGGTTGTTGTTGAGCTTTGTGTGGTTGTTGTTGAACTTTGTGTGGTTGTTGTTGAACTTTGTGTGGTTGTTGTTGAACTCTGTGTGGTTGTTGTTGAACTCTGTGTGGTTGTTTTTGAGATCTTTGTGGTTATTGTTGAACTTTGTGTGGTTGTTGTTGAACTCTGTGTGGTTGTTGTTGAACTTTGTGTGGTTGTTTTTGAGATCTTTGTGGTTATTGTTGAACTTTGTGTGGTTGTTGTTGAGCTTTGTGTGGTTGTTGTTGAACTTTGTGTGGTTGTTGTTGAACTCTGTGTGGTTGTTGTTGAACTCTGTGTGGTTGTTTTTGAGATCTTTGTGGTTATTGTTGAACTTTGTGTGGTTGTTGTTGAGCTTTGTGTGGTTGTTGTTGAACTTTGTGTGGTTGTTGTTGAACTCTGTGTGGTTGTTGTTGAACTCTGTGTGGTTGTTGTTGAACTCTGTGTGGTTGTTTTTGAGATCTTTGTGGTTATTGTTGAGCTTTGTGTGGTTGTTGTTGAACTTTGTGTGGTTGTTGTTGAACTCTGTGTGGTTGTTGTTGAACTCTGTGTGGTTGTTGTTGAACTCTGTGTGGTTGTTTTTGAGATCTTTGTGGTTATTGTTGAACTTTGTGTGGTTGTTGTTGAGCTTTGTGTGGTTGTTGTTGAACTTTGTGTGGTTGTTGTTGAACTTTGTGTGGTTGTTGTTGAACTCTGTGTGGTTGTTGTTGAACTCTGTGTGGTTGTTTTTGAGATCTTTGTGGTTATTGTTGAACTTTGTGTGGTTGTTGTTGAACTCTGTGTGGTTGTTGTTGAACTTTGTGTGGTTGTTTTTGAGATCTTTGTGGTTATTGTTGAACTTTGTGTGGTTGTTGTTGAGCTTTGTGTGGTTGTTGTTGAACTTTGTGTGGTTGTTGTTGAACTCTGTGTGGTTGTTTTTGAGATCTTTGTGGTTATTGTTGAACTTTGTGTGGTTGTTGTTGAACTCTGTGTGGTTGTTGTTGAACTTTGTGTGGTTGTTTTTGAGACCTTTGTGGTTATTGTTGAACTCTGTGGTTGTTGTTGAACTTTGTGTGGTCGTTTTTGAACTCTGTGTGGTTGTTTTTGAGATCTTTGTGGTTATTGTTGAACTTTGTGGGGTTGTTTTTGAACTTTGTGTGGTCGTTTTGGAACTCTGTGTTGTCGTTTTTGAACTTTGTGTGGTTGTTTCGGATATTAGTGATATTTCTGAGTTATTTTGAGCTCGTTTTTTAACTTTCTCTTATTTTTTTACATTTCTCTTGTGGTCATTTTACCACACATGGATGACATTGTGTGTGTGTGTGTCTCTGTGTGTGTGTGTGTGTGTGTGTGTGTGTGTGTGTGTGTGTGTGTGTGTGTGTGTGTGTGTGTGTGTGTGTGTGTGTGTTTGCAGACAAAGGAAACACACACTCACCCAGACCGCGGGAGCGACAGAGAAGAGAGGACAGAGAGTCGGGTAGACCAACTTCCTCATCACCTCTTCCTTATTGAGTCACGTGTAGATCTGTCATCTCGTTTCTCGTCTTCGTGAAGCGTCGAGGGAGAGCCGGTCCAGTCCCACCCCGAGCCGGAGGGACTCCCAATGGAGCCGGTCCAGTCCCACCCCGAGCCGGTCCAGTCCCACCCCGAGCCGGAGGGACTCCCAATGGAGCCGGTCCAGTCAGAACCAGGGTTCCCTGGCGGCGACCACTCCGATCCCAGTCACCGTGACTCCAGCCTCTCCGGCTCCGGCTCCGGCTCCGGCTCCGACTGGAGGCAAGCTCCTAGTCTGCTATCTACCGCCACCATGTGGCAGGAGCAGACATGGAATTTAGTTCATATCTTCCCGATCCATCCAGGTTTCAGTCGGATGGCGTCCATCACCAGTATCTTCCGCTCGCATCGCCGGGGCACCACCCCGGCCTCGCCCGCCGCCCCGGTCGCTCTGCCCAACAACACGCCAGCTGGGAATGCATGTAAGGCCAGACCACACCCTTAATCCACTCTTTTGCATCAGTTTGTAATTTTTCTGTCACTTTAATGCCATTATGCATTGGTTTATTGTCATTTTCTCTCATTTTGTGCCATTTTGCATCCCCTTGAGGTCATTTTTCCATCACTTCTCATTTTACGTGACTTCAGTCTATTTTCTGTCTCTAAATGTTATTTTGCATCCCTTTGTGGTCATTTTTTCTCTTGTTTCTTCATATTGCATTAGTTTGGTAATTTGCATGTCTCTTCTCACCATTTTGCAACCCTCTGCAGTCATGTTGGGCCATTTTGCATCCCTTTACGTTCATTTGGTGTCGTTTTACAACCCTTTGTGGTCATTTTGTGTCATTTTGCAACCCTTTGTGGCCATTTTGCATGCCTTTGTGGACATTTTGCATCCCTTTGTGGACATTTTGTATGAGTTGTGGTCACTTTGTGTCATTTTGCATCCCTTTGTGGTCATTTAGTGCCACTTTGCATCCCTTTGTGGTCATTTAGTGCCACTTTGCATCCCTTTGTGGTCATTTAGTGCCACTTTGCATCCCTTTGCGGTCAATTTTTTGGTGCCATTTTGCATCCCTTTGTAGTCATTTTGTGCCATTTTGCATCCCTTTGCAGCCATTATGTATCCCTTTGTGAGCATTTTGTGCCATTTGGCATCCCTTCTGTGCCATTTTCAACCCTTTGCAGTAATTTTGTGCCACTTTGCAACTCTTTGCGGTCAATTTGTGCAACTTTGCATCCCTTTGTAGTCATTTTTCTGTTATTTCTTGCCATTCTGCATCCCTTTATGGTAATTTTCTCTCATTTGGTAAGTCTCTGGGACATTTTTCTGTCATTTTGTGCCATTTTGCGTCTGTTCCTGCAAATGTTTCTGTCACATTTTGCCATTATGCATTTGTTTGTGGTCATTTTGTACCGTTTGGTAAGTCTCCGGGTCATTTTTGGTCCCTTTCGGGCACTATGTCTGTCCAGTTTCCAGTCTTTTCCTGACATCATATGAAAGGTTGACTTCCCCAGCTGGTGACTCTGACGTCTTTATTTGGATTATTTTCATTTTCACGTATTTGAGCCCAACAAACACCAATAATCAATGTGATTCCAGGGGGAATGGCTGCAGTTCCAGAAACGCCCACAGAAAGTAAGACGTCTGTGTTTATTTGTCAAATGGACACATTATAGCCACTCTCACGCTCTGCTCTCATTGGTCAGTTAACCCTGGACTCTTCCTGGACTCGCCCACACCGGGGACCATGAACCAGCCCCCAGCTTTCCCCTTACGTGAGTCGCCGTTATCGGCAAAACAAGTGCTGACTCGTGTTGAAAATGTCCGAAAGGTGAAGAAAAATGCTGATTTCACCTTATTTTTTTTTGTCCCAGTGAGAGAGATCAGCATCGACAGCATCCAAGCGCCGGAGCCGCGAGCCAGGGAGGAGTTCCTTCAGTGTGAGTCTCCAGAGTGAACAATATTCAATAGATCCAACGAAATTCACGAGCCGTAATATAAATGGATCGCTCTGATTTATTGTTAATTTTGATAGTGTTGGTTGTTCTTAATGTTCTGGCTCTAGTGGCCAAAGAAGGAAACGTGCACTTTATTCTAAAGTCTCAAAATGACTCTATGATCACTCCTGGCTGTTTCACCGGCCAACAAGTGGCCATTCAGGGTGTTTATGGGACATTTTTCTGCTTTGTGGATCAAGTAACGCTTTTACTTTGATGTTTTGTTATAAAGGCAATTAAGATGAAAGGGGGAAAAAAGAAAACAAGTTGGATTTATTTATTGAGCATTCTTTTTTTTTTAAGAAAAAGAAAAAAACAAAAACGGAAGGAATGGATAAAAGAAAATGGGCAAAAAAGTAATAAAAACTGAAAAAAGTTTATTTATTTGGTTTATTATTTGGTTTTTTCTCTTTTTTAGAAAAAGACAAAAAAAACAGGAAGAATGGGGGGGAAAGAACAGGGTAAAAGTTGGATTTGTTATTTAATATTAATTCCGGTTTTTTTTAAAGAAAAAGAAAAAAGAACAAACAAAATAGAAAATAGTGGAAAAAAATCAAAAAAGAAAAGTTTGATTTATTATTTAATGAGTGTTTTTTCTCTTTTTTTCGAAAAAGAAAAAAAAAGCAAAGAATGGGGGGAAGGAACAGGGAAAAGTTGTATTCGTTATTTAATATAAAAAATGTTTTAAAAGAAAAAGAAAAAAGAACAAACAAAATGGGAAAATAGTAAAAAAAAATCAGAAAAAGAAAAGTTTGAGTGTTTTTCTCTTTTTTTTAGAAAAAGAAAAAAGCAAAGAATGGGGGAAAGAACAAGGAAAAGTTGGATTTGTTATTTAATATTTAATAATAATTTTTTTTTAAAGAAAAAGAAAACAGAACAAACAAAACGGGAAATGGGGAAAAAAAAAAATTTTTTTAAAGAAAAGTTTGATTTATTAAAGAGAAAGGGGAATTTAAAAAAACTGACTATATAACAAGAGTTAAATATCTTTCCCAGACTCTGTGACCTTGACCCTTGACCCCAACACGGCTCACCGCCGCCTGGTCCTTACTGAAGGCAACACCAAAGCCAGCCTGCAGGGGGCGCAGCAGGCCGTCCCCGACACGCCGCAGCGCTTCGACGGCTGGACGCAGGTGCTGTGCGGCGCCCCGCTGGGCCGCCAGCGCTGCTACTGGGAGGCGGAGTGGCGCGGCCGCGGCGCCGTGGTGGGCGTGGCCTACGGCGCGCTGGCCCGGAAGGGCTCGGAGGCGCGCTCGGGTCTCGGGTACAACGCCCAGTCGTGGGCGCTGGAGCTGTCCGACTCGTGCTGCCTGGCCGTGCACGACAACGAGAAGCGCGACGTCGCCGTGGCGTACTCGCCGCGCCTCGGCCTCTACCTCGACCTCTCGGCGGGGACGCTGGAGTTCTACGAGGTGGCCGGCGCCATGACGCACCTGCACACCTTCCGCGCCAACTTCACGCAGCCGCTGTACGCCGCCTTCGGGGTGGGCAGCGGGGTCGGCGTGGGGCTGGAGTTCGCCCGGGGCCAGTTCACGGCGAGTACCGACAGCGTCAAGATCTGCCCCCTGTGACGGCGGCCATTTTGGAGCGAGGGACGTCACGGTTCACTAAAATGTATGAAATCTGTTTGTTCCTTTTAATTCTGTTAAATTAAAATAAACTTCCTGTTAAGAGTGTTTGGTCGAGAGTCTGCAGACCACGTTTCTAATTAATGTCTTTTAAATTGGAGAGTTTAGAAGATCTCTCTTTAAATAAAATATCATTGAAGCAATTTTAAATACAAACCAGGATTAAAGAAACCTTCCTATTTGAGATTAGGAATGAATTAAAATCAGAAAATGTTGTGGAATTAATTAAACTGACGTAGTGACTCGAGTTTTATATGAAACTCTCTAAATTAGCAGTATTACTGAATTTATTTTGGACTTCCTGAGTGGTTTTCTCTACAGATGTACACTCACACTGCCTCCACTAGAGGGCGCCGTTGGATCTTCCATGTTGAAGAATTTTGGGTGTCTTTAGTGTTTAAAAGCAGACTATTTCTCAGATGAAGAGTCAAAATGTTGATATAAATGTAAATAATAGAAGATTCTCAGTTCAAGAAAACAATGACAAAACAGCAAAAAGTAGAAAAATATAAAAAAAACAGCACAGCAGCATGGTTTGAAAAAGGAGTGCTCCACAATAAAAGCTCCTCTGCAGTAAAACGGAAATAAAAAGGGGGGAAATGTTGGAAAAGGAACAGAAAAGAGAAAAAATAGAAATGTTCCCCCTTTTTTCTTTGTTCTTTTTTCCATACCATTTCCCCCTCTTTTTAAAAAAAGAGAAAACCGAAAAGAAGAAAAAAAGTCGTTTCTTTTTTTTAAAGAGAAAAAAGAGGAGGAAAGAAAAATTTTATTTTTTTGATTCAAAAAACAAACTAAGGTGACTAAGTTACTTAGTAAACCGCCACCTGCTGTTTTCAGAATATTTCAACAAAACAATTTTTTTCCCCACCAAAAGCCATTTTTTTCTAAATCACTCATCGCTCCTCTCCATCCTAGTTTTATCGTATGGTGCCAATTGTCAAAAAAAAGATGTTTGCTTGAAAACTCACTTTGATTCCCCTGAGATTGCCAAAATAGAAGCTTTACAAAGGGTAAAATTATGCCTTGAATGTGTGTTTGAGGGGGAAGAAACGACGGCTGCCGGTGTTTTTCTTTTCTCTTTTTTTAATTTGGCGGGGGATTCATAGTTCTTTGCTCCGGAGAAATCCCCCTGAGAAGGAATCTCCCCGGCAATTAGACTTTATATCGGCGGCTCCGGGACGCAATTTTGAAAAAGCAGAATATTCCTGGATCCCTGTTGTTCAAGACTGATATCATACCGAGCGCTTTTATTTTTTTTAGGTTTCTCTTGTCGGAGGCACAATAAGTAATCCACACAATAAAATGTTAAATATGACAAAGATAAATAAATGCTTGGATCTTTGGACAGAAACTAAAAACGACACATCTCATGAGAAGCGTCGTTCTCGGGGCCAAACGACCAGCTGCAGAACATTCTTGAGGTACGATCGGTTTATTTGAGGCTCGTGTACAAAGGGATGTTTGTGGAAGTTGCTAAATTGCAGTGACGGCAGCACAGATGACAGCGATCAGGAGACGCTGTGAAAGGTTGGCTGGGAAACGCAACGTTTCATCAAGTTCTTCAATGTAAAGTGTGTAAGCAATTGACTCCAGGAAGGATTTGACTTTTAAATGTGTTTAAAAAATTTTTTGGGCCATATGGACAGATTTGGGGTGTTTTTAAAAAGTTACACTGAGACAAAGTGTTTTCAAATTGTTGTGTTGGCCCCCCGTTTCCACAATGACTGTGTTTTCAAAAAGTTGCATTTTTCCTTGTTTCCATGGAGACAGAATCTGAGCATCTTCAAAAGGACATATTTTCCCTTGTTTTACACAGAGTTGGATTGTTTTCAAAAAGTTGCATTTTTCCTTGTTTCCATGGAGACAAGAGTCGGAGCGTTTTCAAAAAGATGGATTTTTGTCTCTTTCCACAGAGACAAGCGTCGGAGCGTTTTCAAAAAGTTGTGTTTTGTCTCTTTCCACAGAGACGAGAGTCAGAGTGTTTTCAAAAAGTTGCATTTTTGTCTGTTCCCATAGAGACAAGAGTCAGAGCGTTTTCAAAAAGTTGCATTTTTGTCTGTTCCCATAGAGACAAGAGTCAGAGCGTTTTCAAAAAGTTGCATTTTCATCTGTTCCCACCAAGACAAGAGCTGGAGCTTTTTCAAAAAGTTGCATTTTCGTCTGTTCCCACCGAGACAAGAGTCGGAGCGTTTTCAAAAAGTTGCATTTTCGTCTGTTCCCACTGAGACAAAAGTCGGAGCGTTTTCAAAAAGTTGTGTTTTCGTCTGTTCCCACCGAGACAAGAGTTGGAGTGTTTTCAAAAAGTTGCATTTTCGTCTGTTCCCACTGAGACAAAAGTCGGAGCGTTTTCAAAAAGTTGCGTTTTCCCGTGTTTCCAAGGAGAGGCCATTTTGAAAAGCTGCATTTTCCTCGGAGCATTTTCAAAAAGTTAACCCCCCCCCCCCATACATTTCCATGTAGACAAGAATTTTCCAAAAATTGCACTTTTAAAAAGTTGCATTTCCCCCGGTTTCTAGATGGACTCTGGGCATTTTTGAAAATGTGCGGGTTCCTCTGTTTCCATGGAGATGGAGCATTTTCAAAAAGTGGCGTTTCCCCCCCCTGTTTCCGCAGACACACAGCCGGAGTTGAACCTTTGAATAGAAGAGTTTAGTGGTTGTTGATGAGAGATTAGATCTCCGCCCACCGTCTCTCCTGAAACAGGGAGAGGGCTGGACTTTCCTTCTTCTGCTGGAGGTTTAGAGTTGAAGTCAGTTGCTGCTGCTGCTGCTGCTGAAGGTGCAACTTCATGTTCTGCCTCCTATAACGACCTGGAAGAACTTTGGACGATGGACCCGAACTGACCCAGCAGAAGTTTGCCCCTCGTGACCTCCACAGCCAAGAACTCACCCGAGACCCGAGCCGACAGCAGAGTGAGGTATGCACACTTGTCAAAGCTTGTTGGGTATCATTAACCTGGAGGGACGCGTCCGGGATGCTTCTTTAATTCCACTTTCCACCGAGATGGAGATTTTTTACAAAAAGTTGCATTATTTCCACTGAGTCGGAACCTTTTCAAAAAGTTGCAATGTTTCCGTTTTACCCCCATTTCCACAGAGTCAGAAAGTTCTTCAAAAAAAGTGAAAGTCTTCATGGAGAGGAAGCGTTTTCAAAAATGTGATTTTTTTTTTTTAAGTTGAAAAGTTGCTTTTTCCCCATTTCCAAGGAGACTGTTTTGCAAAAGTTATTCCCCCCCTTCCATGGAGATGGAGCGTTTTCAAGAAGTTGCACTTTCCCCCCGTTTACAAGGTGCATTGTCGAAAAGTTGCATTTTCCCTGTTTCCACAGAGGTGTGTTTTCAAAATGTTGCATTTTCCCCATTGCCACGGAGGGGTGTTTTCAAAATGTTGCACTTTCCCTGTCGACATGGAGCATTTTCAAAAAGTTGCACAGCCCCCATTTACACAGTGCATTTTCAAAAAGTTGGATGTACCCCATTTCCATAGAGGTGTGTTTTCAAAAAGTTGCATTTTCCCCCTGTCTTCGTGAAGAATATTCAAAAAATTGCATATCCCCCCATTTACATGGTGCATTATTGAAAAGTTGCATTTTCCACAATTCCATGTAGGTGTGTTTTCAAAAAGTTGTACTTTCCCCATTTCCATGGAGGTGTTTTCAAAAAGTTGCATTTTCCCCATTTACACTGTGTATTATCAAAAAGTTGTGTTTTCTCTCTTTTACACGGTGCATCTTCAAAAAGTTGCGCTTTCCCTGTTTACAGGATGCGTTTTCAAAAAGTAGCATTTTCCCCATTTACACGCAGAAGAAACATTTTCAAAACGTTGTCTTGTTTCCATGGAGACATGCAGTTTTCAAAAAGTTGCCTTTTCCGCCGCTTACAGGCAGACATTTATCAAACATTGCGTTCACCCCCGTTTTCATGGAGATGGAGTTGGTAGAGCAGGACATCTCCCAATCGGAAGGTTGCAGGTTCAATTCCCCGTCTCCACCTGTCCACATGTTGAAGTGTATTTGAGCAAGATGGCCGCTTCCATTAGTGTGTGAGTGGGTGAATGTTGACAACCAATGAAAAGCTCTATATAAGTGAGATCTGTTCATGTTCCAGGGCGGCCATGTTTCCCTCTCTGCATTGGCTCCTGCTACTGGGGGGGCTCCAGGCTCTTCTGGCTCAGGACTATGAGGAAGACTACGAAGAAGAGGAGGTGGTGACCCCCAAGAAGAAAAACAAACTCTTCTCCTCTAACTCCATACCTCAAAACGCCAAATGTAAGTATAATGTCCATACGCAAAATGACACAAGTCACAAATGCCACGAATGAAGATCACATGATTCCGGTCTGAGGCGTCACGTGTCATCATGTGCTGTCATGACCTGTTACCACTGTGATTTCAAAAAGTGGCGTTCAAAAAGTTGCGTTCTACCTGTCTAACTGATAAATAGTTTTCAAAAAGTTGCATTTTACCCCATTATCACCGAGACAAGTGTTTTCAAAAAGTTGCATTTTCCTCCCATTTTCACCCTGACAAGCATTTTTTTTAAACATTTTTTTCTAAAAGTTGCATTTTGCACCATTTTCATGAAGACTGTTTTCAAAAAGTTGCATTCTACCTGTTTCCATGGAGACACTGATAGAGCGTTTTCAAAAGTTGCATTTTGCGCCATTTCCATGAAGACTGTTTTCAAAAAGTGGCTGTTTACTTGTTTCCACGAAGACACTGATAAAGTGTTTTCAAAAAGTTGCATTTTTACCCATTTTTACCAAGACAGGCAGCTTCAAAAAGTTGCACTTCCCCCCATTTTCACCTAGACAAGCATTTAAAAAAAAAGTTTTCTAAAAGTTGCATTTGCCTCCATTTCCACAAACACTGTTTTCAAAAAGTTGCGTTCTACCTGTTTACATGGAGACACTGATAAATAGTTTTCAAAAAGTTGCATTTTTCCTCCTGTTTTCACCCTGAGAAGCCTTTTTTGAAAAAAACTTTTTTTCTAAAAGTTGGATTTTGCACGATTTCCATGAAGACTGTTTTCAAAAAGTTGCGTTGTACCTATTTCCATGGAGACACTGATAGAGCGTTTTCAAAAGTTGCATTTTGCGCCATTTCCATGAAGACTGTTTTCAAAAAGTGGCTGTTTACCTGTTTCCACGAAGCCACTGATACTTTGAAGTGTTTTCAAAAAGTTGCATTTTCCCCATTTTTACCAAGATAGGCAGCTTCAAAAAGTTGCACTTTCCCCCATTTTCACCTAGACAAGCATTTAAAAAAAAATTGTTTTCTAAAAGTTGCATTTGCCCCGATTTCCCCAAACACTGCTTTCAAAAGTTGCATTTTAACTGTTTCCATGGAGACACTGATAAAGCTTTTCAAAAAGTTGCATTTTTCCCCATTTTCATGGAGGGTTTTCAAAAAGTTGCATTTTTCCTGTTTCCATTAAGACTGTGCCAAAGCATTTTCAAAAAGTTGCATTTTTGCCCGCAGTTTGCATTCTCCCCACTCAAATAGAGACAGAACATTTTCAAAAAAGGTTGTTTTCGCGTTTCCATGGAGACGAAGCACTGAACTATGTGTAAACCCTTGAGGGAATCTAGAATTTTCCGCCACAGGTTAGAAAAAAAGAAGACGATCCTAATCAAGCGCCGGACGACGTAATCCTGGATTTGATGGATTCTCCTAGCGATCCATCTCTGTCGCCTAGCGCTCGGCGCTCCGCTATCCAAATATTTTATTCGCGGAAGAATCCCGTTTCCCCCGGGCGCCGTCCCTCCGTGACGCCTTCCTCTGGAAGATTAATGTGATTCATCCTCAGCCTATATTACATCTGTGACCTCTTTCCGCCGCATGGAGGTCGGCGCAGGAACTTCCTCTTCAAAGGGAAGCGTCGCGTCACACTTTTCTGAAAACGACGTCGGCCAATAAATCAGCTTCCCCCCCGCCGAGAGGCTCCGCAGGTACAAACGTCAGCTCACAGCCTTCCTCCAACGACAAAACGTTCTCCACTGGCTGTTGAATGGAAACCAATAGTTACACATTTATTAATTAATGTTTATATTTTTACTGTAATAAAACTTTATGAAACAAACATCCTTGTGCTAACTAAAGTTACCGTTCCGATATTAATTTAACCAGGACCTCGCATTCTGGCCCCCAATCATGGCCTCTGGCGCTTTTAATTCTGATCAAATGTACATTTTCAAAGTATTAATTAACAAGGACTTTTATTTTGAAGGAGTTTGGGGCGTTTATGTTGATATCCAGCTCACCCTGAACCTAGCTAGCCCCTAAATGTCAACTGTGAAGATTCCTTTTTGTCATTTTTAATAAACAAGGACTTTTTTTTCGAAAGAGTTTGAGGCTTTTATGTTGAAATCCAGCTAACCCCAAAATATCAACGGTGAAGGTTTCTTTTTGTCATTTTTAATAAACCTTTATTTTGAAGGATTTTGAGGCTTTTATTTTTAAGGCCTTTGAAAACCTAGCCTAGCCATTTTGAAGGATTTACTAAACAAGGACTTTAATTTTAAAGGGATTTATAGCTTTTATTTTGAAAATCTCTTAGTTAGGATAACTCCTTTAGTATCCATTTCAATGGTTTTAATAAACAAATACTTTATATTTTTAAGGCGTTTGGGGCTTTTATTTTGAAAGTCAGTTAAGCTCCAGCATACCTACCGCTTTAATATCCATTTAGAAGGTTTTAATAAAATAAAAAAGACTCTTAGTTTGAATGAGCTTTTTTATTTTTTCAAAGCCAGCCAACTCCTGGCCTAGCTAACCCTTTAATATCCATTTGGAAGGTTTCAATAAACAATATAATTAAAATAAATACATATAAATATGTTAAAATACAGATGGAGCGTTACAAATCTCCTCTGAGTAATGAAGCAAAAAATTTGATCTGAGGTCAGCACTTTGAGACAGGTGTGGAATAAGTGAAGTAAATCCCCCGGGGCTCTTTGTAAAGTGCAAGTTTAGACGTGCGCAGGTTCACTTTTGTGGTTATAACAACAACTATTTCACGAGCACAATACAGCGCAGAAATCCAACTTAACCTCTTAATTTACGACAGACATGTTGGTTCCCCTCGTCGACTGATGTCATACAGATCAACATCTCACTGTTTAAGCTCGGTCTCATCTGCGTCTATTAATACATATATATATATATATATACATATACAGTATATATATCAACATTTAAAGATGTCATGACGTAGAAATCTCACATTTCCGTGTTAAAACGTTTGAAAGAGTTTGAAAGTGAATGAGTGAGTTTTTTTTAGTTTAGTTCAGAATCACCCACAAGGGGGCGTCACCCCATCTCTTGTTCAAACATTTAAGGTTCAAACCCTGTTTCCATGGAAACGAAGGGTTTTCAAAAAGTTTCGTTTTCCCTCTGTTATGGTTAAATTATATCTTGGCCATATGCTCATCACATTTTGCACATATATTCTCTCATAATGGCCCTTGTGAACTGAATCGTCTCATGTAGGTCTAGCAGACTTCCTCACTCAGGCAAAAAAAAAAGAAAAAAAAAAAGATTGGGGACCAAGCAGTGATCCTTGTGGTACTCCACAGCTGATTCCGCTTGAGGCTGATTGATGTGTTAATTATCCAGCTCTCGTGGACGAGGACTGCAGTTTGGAGCTGGCCTTCCTGGTGGACAGCTCCGAGAGCGCCAAAGACAACCACGCCCAGGAGAAGCGTTTCGCCTCGGACGTGATGGAGCGCCTGCAGGGCCTCCGCCTGCAGACGGGCCGGGGCCTGGTCTCCCGCGCCGCCCTCCTCCAGTACAGCAGCCATGTCATCATGGAGCAGACCTTCAACCAGTGGCGGGGCACGGCGGACTTCAAGGCCCGCATCGCCCCCATCGTCTACATCGGACACGGCACCTACACCACCTATGCCATCACCAACCTCACCCGCCTCTACTTGGAGGAGTCGCCCGTCAGCAGCATCAAGGTGGCCGTCCTGCTCTTCGACGGCGTCTCGCACCCGAGGAACCCGGACATCTTCTCCGCCGTGGCCGACGCCAAGAACCAGGGCGTCCGCTTCTTCACCATTGGAATCACGCCCGAGGCCAACGAGCCCGGCAACATAGCTCGGCTGCGACAAATCGCTAGCTCCCCGGCGTCCCGCTTCCTCCACAACCTGCAGGACGTCCAGATCGTGGACAAAGTCATCAAGGAGTTGGTGAGGAATTATTTTTTGCAAGGCACTGATTGGAACGTGAGCTGGATACCATAATGTTCAGGCTATAAGGCTACGTTCACACTGCACGACTTGATACACAATTCCCAGTGGCTTACCGTCCTGTACCCTAAAATCCCGTATCATCTCGTACTGTCCCGTACAGTATTGTACCGTACAGTACCGTACTGTCCTGTACAGCACCTTACAGTACAGTAATGTACCGTCCTGTACAGTACCATATAGTACCTTACAATACTGTACTGTACCATACAGTACCGTTCCGTCCCGTACTGTACAGTACAGTACTGTACAATCCCGTATCATCTTGTACCATCCGGTACAGTACCGTACCGTTGAATCCCATTTCATCTCATATCATCTCGTACTATACCGTACCATACTGTACCGTACTGTACCATCCCGTATAGTACCGTACCATCCTGTATGGTATGGTATGAGATGATATGGCATTGTACGGTATGATATGGTACAAGATGATATGGATTGTATGGTACAATCCATATCATCTTGTACCATATCATACCGTACAATGCCATATCATCTCATACCATACCGTACTGTACCGTCCCAGATTGTATCATACAGTACTGACCGTCCCATACTGTACCGTACAGTACCATCCCATACAGTACCGTACCATCCTGTACAGTACCGTACAGCAGGCAGTAGAGTGAAGACATCAAGTCTTTACAATTACTCTCCCTATATTTATCACTTCGTAAAAATAGTTCCTGAAGTGGGAATAAAAACCCGGAAACCCCGAACCAACCCCTCGTTTACATTCATGCCCTCCAGGTCATGTAAATACATTCCCATTAAAAAAAAAAAAAAAAAAAAAAAAAAAAGCCTCGGCGTTCGTGCTCACACTTGCATAATCACTACGAACTCACTCCTCCGGTTCGTACGCCGCCTGTGAAACGACATCTTTGTGTGATAATTCCCTGTAACCAGAGGGCAGAGATTTGCCACAGATGGCAGCGCAAAAAAACAAAAAGTCATTATGAAGGTCGACCTCTCTCCTGCGATGCAAATGTCACTTGAAAGTGTTTGTGTTTTGCCCCGTTTACAAAGAGTCGGGGCGTTTTCAAATAGTTGCGTGTTTCGACGGAGCGTGTTGTAAAGGGTTGCGTCCCCCCCCCCCCCGACGTTTCCATGGCGACAAACATATATCTCAGCAACTCAGACTCTTAGACTGCAGGACCAGACCCCCGGTGCTCGGCGAGGAAACTTCACGAGTCCCCCGCATGTGTTCCGCGTTTAATTCCGCCACAGAATTTTGCAGAATGTGTTTCCAGCAGGTGTTTCCTGCTAAATCACCACAATGTGATTGTAGTGGCCATGAGAGCCATATGGGAACAATCTAATCATGTCTTTGTTTCTCCTCCCCAGACGGAGCTGGCAGATGAAGGGGTGAGTCTCCATGTGAATGTTTCTTCGCCGTTCGTCCCTGAGCGCCTCGTCTCACTGCCGTTTCCTTGTGTTTGAAGTGTCCGCTGGCCCAGAGCAAGTGTGCCTGCGAGAAAGGCGAGAGGGGAGCCAGCGGCCCCGCCGTGAGTACACTCATTCGTCTTTTTTATAACCAATCTTTATACGACGGCCGTTTCTCAAGATGTGTACTTGTGACCGGGCGTGCTTGGGAAACGTCGTCAGTCAGAGAACAAGTGCCGTAATTTCCCAACTATAAGACTCTATTTTCTGCATACGCTTTGAACCCTGCGGCTTTATATAGGTGGGTGTGGCTTTTATTCTGGTGCATCTATATTCCGGAAATTACGGTATTGATCCAATTCAAACTACGCACATTGTGGATATGCGTTTTCAAAAAATTGCATCTTTTCAATGGAGAGAGTTTTGAAAAAGTTGCATTGTTTCTGTGGAGTTGGAGCATTTTCAAAAAGTTGCATTGTTTCAATGGAGACCGAGCGTTTTCAAAAATGTGCATGGTTTCCATGGAGATGTAGCATTTACAGACAGGTGTGTTTTCCCAGTTTCCTTGGAGACGAAGTCAGAGCATTTTCAAAAGTTGCATTCCCTCCCCGCCTTTTAGAAAGTGAAAACCATTATAAATGGGATATATTTTCCTCGTCGCATTACCGTCAAAGAATCACAAACTTTGTACCATGTAGTGTATTTTCACTCACAAGAGCAACTCGTATTTGTCTTTTTCCTCCACAACAAATTTCTTTAACAGATGCAGCTTCTAGTCCAGGAAATACGGTACCGCCACACTGAGGACTTCACATAGACGTCGTCTTTGATCTAAGCTGAAAACACTTGGGTTGTTTTTATTTGACGGTTGGCTTGTTAGAGCTTCCTGTCCCTTCCTGCTCCACACACAAGGATGAATTGTTTTCTTCTGCCGTCCCCAGAAGGACAATAACTTTGAAGAGTCTTTGCGTGACGACAAACCACCAGCAGGGGGTTGGCGTGGTTCAGTGAATCCTATGTTTTTTGAGACACGTTCGGTTGTTTTGCATTCTTCCTCAAGAAGAGCGTATATTTACACGGTGAAATTGCGCAAATCGCTTCGATCGGGACGCAACTTTCCTCGCCCCCCTTTGGCTGCGGTTTTCCTTTGATGTACTTTGACAGAGCAGAGCTATTGTCGCGCCCAAAACACCCCCAACAAAAGTCGCTTCACATCGAGATGAGACGCAGACGACAACACCAACAGTCCACACAAAATGACTCAACTGCTCCCGGACGTCTCGTTGGTGGTCGTTACATGAAAACAAGCTAAATTCCCATAGAAGCGAACAATTAACCACTTCAGACGCTGCCAAATATTCGAGTTTTGCCTTCAGGCAATGTCCTTTGTTGAAATGCCCGCAAATACATTTCTGCTTTAGTTCGCCTGCTATTTTTGTATGGAGGACTAAAATTAAATAAATAAATACGCAATTAAATGTGCCGTTGATAAATTCAAATTGGAATTCAGTATAAACATTTCTCAAAGATTCATTAATTCATTTTACGCAATAAACATATTCAATTGTTTCACTATTTAATTATCTATTTCATGGTCCGGTGTTGCGCTGCTTCATGAATTTAATCAAAAATATTGAATTCCAATTTAAAGGAGCTATTTATTGATGTGTGTATTTATTTCATTTTTGGTATATTTAGTCCACCATATTTTTGGGTGCAGTCATGTGAAAATAACGCCGGACTTTTCCTGAAAATTTATTTTGACTAAAATGAAAGTAAAAAGACGATGGTGGAGCGTCAACTAAAATCCACACCATTTAAACGAAATACAGTTTATACTAATCATGTTAGCGGCGAGCGCTAACCACTAGCGGGATAAGGATTAACGTCATAAACTAAAGTTTATACTAATTACGTTAAAGGCTAGCGCTCGCCACTAGCAGGACTAGTATAAACTTTATAAACTAAAGTTTATACTAATTATGTTAAAGGCTAGCGCTAGCCACTAGCAGGACTAGCATGAACTTTATAAACTAAAGTTTATACTAATTACGTTAAAGGCTAGTGCTAGCCACTAGCAGGACTAGTATAAACTTTAGAGAAAAAAAAATCAAACATATAGCGCATTCTGACCGCTAGCCTCGTCATTAGAAGCTAGTGCTAGCAGCTCGCCTTACTGTTGCTACAACACATCATTAGTATGATAAAACTAACCCGTCTCATGGCGGTCTGGTGCTAGCCTCTAATGGGACCGATATAAGCTTGAGGAAAAACCAAAATTAAAACATATAGCTTGTTCTGACCATCAGCGCTAGTGATTCTATTTCCACCTCAGCATGCTCGCTACATTGCTGCAGTCATAAATACTTTGACCACTCGAGGGTGTAGTCTTTCTTTAGCCTGTTTCATTCGTCGATACAGCTGAGATGAAAAATGTAAAACATTCGGGATTTGGATTGGCTTACCTTTGGAGTGGCGGATTGAAACCAAACCACTTTTTCTTTGGTCAAATTGGAATCGGAAGTTCCCGAACAGGTTCTTAGACAAACCCTCACACACACATTTTCACACACTCTGAGGCAAATTTGAAGTCACCGATGAAGCGATAATGCCGAGCTGGGTATTTACAAAAATGGATATTTACCCGCTCTTCGTTAAAAAAATTAAATAAATTGTAATTTACACGGACTTGCATAAAAATCTGCTTCAGAGCCACTATGAGCATGCCAAACCTGTAGGGGGCTGTGTAGCAAGAAGAAAAAGACACAACATCCCGTGATTATGATGATTTTGTCCGCAGGGGAAGAAAGGTCGACCAGGAGACGACGGAAGCCCCGGACAAAAAGGACACAAGGTCACTGACGAATCATTTCTTGTTTTGTTTTGTTTTTATCGGGGGGTTTTGAATCATTTTGAAGTTTGCAGATTAAACTAAAACTCCCATTCCCTTCAGGGTGAGGGCGGACTCAGCGGACTTCCAGGTCGAGAAGGATCAGAGGTGAGTCCTTAAATCACCTTTACCACTTTTTACAGATTCCCACCCCGACCTTACATAACCCCGCCGTTCTGTTCACGCAGGGCAAACCGGGATACAAGGGCGAGAAGGTAAAGCAAGGATTCTCTGTTTACCCAACGAGCTGGATCCCCACCTCAGACTGACAGGAGCTGTTTGTTTTCCAGCTGTGATCAATTTGTCTGCGAGCGCCTTTATTTTGACGGGGGATTTAATTACTGCGTAATTACGTAAATTGTTCTTCTAATGTTCTTCTTCTTGTCCAGGGCGAACGAGGCGAGTGCGGCACGCCTGGAATCAAAGGAGACAGAGTACGTTGGATTTAACTGCTGGCGTAAAAAAATGCAGTTTAATTTTATGTTCCATAGCCAGAAATCCTTTTTATACCCATTTATCAGATTTACCGCGATGCTGCCGTGTTACATAACCTGGTTATTTTGTTGAAATAACAACAGAAGGTTAACAAAGGACGTTTTAAGACTTCAAACTCAAGTTGAAGCAGCTTTTAACAATGTCCGGATTATATATGTCTATGTTTATTTATTTTATTTTCAAGTTAAATGCACCAACCGGGTCAGCCGTCTGCAACCTTTATGACGATTTTCTACCAAATCAAGTTGAACTTTTGTGCCTGATTTTAGTTGGTTCATCCTTATTTTTCTGACAATTTCGACATTTTAGAATCAAGTAGTTTTGCTTAATTTTTTAAGCTTTTTTTTTTTTTTTTTTTTTGGAAATTCTCATCAACAGAAAAAAGCTAAAAAGTAAAAAACAAACAAACAAACTGGGGAAAACAGGAAAAAATTAAATATAATAATAATTTTAAAAAGACATTCTACTCATTTATCCCCCCCCCCCACCCCATTTTAGGAATTCTAGCCATGATAAAAATGTCTCATGGGAATTTTTTTTTAATTCTAGTCATTTTTACATTGTAATTATTTCCTTTTTTAAAGCTTTTTTTTTTTTTTTTAATCAAAGACATAAAAAATATTATGAAAATAAATGTCCAAAAATGAGATGAAATGTTTGTTTAGGTTTAATTTAGTGTTGTCACTGCTGTCAATGTTTAGGTGGACAATTTAACTTATATACAATATGACTGTCGCTACCGTGCAATAATTAGTTTTGGAAAAAAAAACAAAACAGAAGGAAATGCAGACATTTATGACGTTGATTGTTCTTGCAGGGTCCTGAAGGCACCGTCGGGCCTCGAGGAAACCGTGGACTTCAGGTAAAACCTAACCCCTTTTTTTTTTATTAAACACAACTGATCTTTCATAGTCTTTTAGAAACGCCTGATGCCGCAGAAGCGAATAGGACTTGAAGTAATTTGTAAAACTTGACCTGCAGAATTTGAGCAAGAACCAGATTATGATCTGCGTGGATGAAATGTCCTCAAAAAAAAAAAAAAAAAAAAAAATATTGGAAACCATGAATCTTGGTGAAGAAATGGCCCAGTTTGTAGGATTTATGGGGGGATTCACCTCACAGCTTGGATTCCTCAAGCGTTCGTGCCTCTACAAGCCAGACGGCCTCACACGAAATTAGTCCTAACGTCATAGCTCGTCGACGGAAAGACGATGTATTTCCACACCTTGGTTTTCCACTGGATCGTCCTCTCAGAAAAGACTCTTAACATCCCCCAAAGTGAAAGATCAGTTGTGCTACTTTCAAAAATCTTAATTGATAATCTCCCGTCACTAATCTTTGGAGTGTCATGTCTCGTAAAGGGTGTGCCTGGACCACTTGGAGACGGTGGACCTGAAGGACCGATGGGCAAGAAAGTGAGTCCAGTCTCTTTGACGTGTTCTAAACCTCCCCAACTTTTTGTCTTCTGGCAGATTCTCTTTCAAGCAGCGGTGGTTCCGCTGACATGCTTCGAATTTTTAAATATTTCAAAATGTCATATAATGTCCTATACCTGTGGGACGTTGCTCCGACTCGTTGTATGTTTCAGTATATTGTGTTGGAGACCTGGGCGTCCCTCATGGTTCCTCATTGAATAAGAAGCTTTCTGATCAATCTCCAGATGACCTACGCTTTTTCTCGGCAACGCAACAATGTCGGTATCAAAAACGACAAACCTTTCAGGAATTCGGACTGAGAACTGAAAACTATCCGAGCGATGACACTCTGATGTCTTTACACACCACTTCACAGAAATAAGTGCTTTTAGGTTCAGGTATGCAAAGCTAAGCTAACTACTGACTGACAGGCGTTGCCAGAAGGCGAACGAATGCCGATTATGAAGACCTGTCATGGGTGACGATGTCAGACAAGTCACATACCATCGCTAATAGATATACCACGTACAGCAGAAGCCCAGGTGGACTTTAAAGGTCGAAGGATCCGATGACAGGAAGTCACTTGGAAGCACGGCGGGGCGTCAAGACGTCAAGGAGATACCGCCGTAATGCTTTTGTGGTTGAATGGCCACAATCCAAACCGCCTGTCAGAGACCAGATAACGACTTTTGTCTCACGGCAGGAATCTCAGACTGTTTCGTGTTCAACTTTTCAGGATTAACGTCGGCTCCGTCGACACTTTACGAATCCAGAAGTCGGCACGTTATGTCGGTTAACTACAAAGCGAGTCGTCCAGGTTCCCGTCGCTCCAGCCCCGCGGTGCGGCTCATCGGTGCGTCGGTTCAGGCCTCTGTGGAAGCAGAGGAAAGAAAGTAACGCTTTCCAGTCCCGCCGTCGTCTTTAACCACTAACAGATGACGTTCGTTTTCTTCAAAAACAATGTTGGATGCTTCACTGAACGCCGTGATGGTTTTCCCAGCGGAGAATAAACTAATAAAGAGGTTTATTAGAGTAGAAACGGAGGCAGGTGTTTCTCAAAACAAGATCCGGAGAGCGTTCTCACGATGGATTTGACGATTTAGAAGACTTTCATCTGCGGTGCAAAGCACGTTAATTATCTTATATTAAGAACAGCAACAATAAAGCTTTACATACAAAAACTAAAGTTGCATTCATTTATGAAGATTTTAGCTTTTTCTGACATTTTTAGGGATTTTTTCTCTTAACCTTTCAGCGGTTTACAGCTGTGTGCTTCCAATTAGAGCATTTTGAACAAAAGCAGCATTTTTTTGTTTAACCCTTTTTTTTAAATCACCCTTTTCATTTTTCCTTTTCTTTGTTTCATTTAATATTTTATTCATTTTTTTAAACTTTTTTTCTTCCATTTTCTTTTCTTTCTTTTTTCATTTTTTAGATCATTTTTTAGTTTTTTTCTCATTTCTTTTAGTTTTTTTCATCTTTAAATATTTCATCTGTTTTCTTTTTATTTAATATTTTTTGTTAAATGCTTTTTTTCTCTCTTCCTTTTCAATTTTTTTTCCTCCTTTTATTTTAACAATTCTTTTGGGATACCTTGTATCGATGGCAGTTGAAATGCCATTGTTACGTTTGCGTTGGACAGTGGGGCTTAGCGAAAGGTCGATCGAGGAGGGAGGATTATCTTTCATGAAATGCTGAAACACTTCTGGAGATGAGTAATCTTCAATAGTATGCAGAAACCCAATATGCAGACTCAACACATGTGACTTCAAACACGGCCGGGTGTCTCGACCTTTTTTTCATGGAAATCATAAAGCGGCTCGAACACAGCCGACTTACGAGGAGCGTAAATCAAACTTCCTGTCGCTCCGTCCGCCGGCCTTTCCAGTCCTCTAGTATTCTGATCAAAGGTGACCCACATTCTCCAAACCAGATGATCTGAAGCAGGTTTGATGTATAAAGTGCTTCCCGGTCTGGCCCACATTAATCTCACCCGCAGATAGTGGAGGAACGGAGACGTCATCGGGACGCTGACATTTCACATGCGTTTCCGTGAGATTCATCCGCCGTAAATAACGGCACAAAATGCCAACCGCTCGCCCCATGAACTGATAAAGCTCATCAGGGCGGCTGTTCTCTCCGCCACTTATTCCTGAGTTACGATCCATCACCGGCTGGAACATTCGCCACGCCTCTGAAGAGGCTCTTCTGTTATTACCCCGTCAGCTTATTTGTCTGTTCGTACACTTTAAGACCCCCTCCTCCCCCCCCCTTCGCGGTTCCACCTGCCAATCCCACCATGACCCCCCCCCCACGCCCCCCCACCCCCCGTCGAGCGTTTCCCACCTTAATTATTTTGGAAGAATGTTTCATGTTGATAGTCTGGCTGTCATCCTATATCACCTGAATGGCAGACTAATGTCTGGTTTCAAACGTTGTCCCGACTTGCTCGAAAGGGCAAGGGGGGGGGGGGGCGGTATTCAAACACCTCCACGCCCTTTCGCGCAACGGTGATTTATGGCTTTTCAGAGAAAGACTTGCATTCTTTACCAATAAAGAATTAAAAGAACCCCCCCCCCCCCCCCCCCCCCCCCCCCCCCCTTGGTACAAGTCTGAACCCCCATTCAGGACAACCTGAATTCGATAGAAAGGGAAGGTTTGTTCCGGCCGGCTATCAGGAATCCCGGGCATCGCCACCGATGCTCTATACTTAGCTTGATAAAGCTCCTTGTGTGTTTTAATGCGTCACTGTTTGTACATGTCTGTCTTTTTATAGGGGGAACGGGGACTTTCTGGGCCACCTGGAATTCAAGGGGAAACAGGGATCGGCCTTCCGGGACCTAAGGTGAAACCTGTCACCGTTTTCCAAAATGTCACGAGAACATACCCATGACGCATACCCTGGTCCGTTTGAACGTTCCCAACATTTATCCGTCTCTCGCTGCAGGGTGCCGTCGGTTTCCAGGGGCAGTTGGGACCACCCGGACCCCCCGGACTGGGCGAGCCAGGACCACCGGTATATGTTTTTCACCTGCCATTGGAGTTGGTCGTCTTTACAGAAAATTAGAACGTTTTGGACGTTTAAATTGGACTCAAACGACCAAAATGGTCTTTTTTGTACCCCATTCCGTTCTTCAAAAGTTTCATAAAGAAACATCTGTGTCACCATGAAAACAACAAAATGATGTAATACATACTTGTATGTCAGGTGGCGCTGGAATATTGCCACAGAAATACAGCAAAAATGGAGAAATCGACCAATCTGGGAGCATCAGTAGCTTCTGCAGCTCCACCTGAAGGATGTCGTCCACCATTGTTGTTGTTGTGAAGTGACGCTACGTAGAGTGGGGTTATCTGGTCGAGAGGTGGGGCGATGACATCATCGTTTTCGAGCTCATCTCAGCACATACGTCAAAGCCGAGGCAATTTCTTCACTCTGGAATCCATTTTCAATGAAACTTGTTAGATTGCGTGGATGTTCATGTATCCGTCTGGACGGGAAACGTTTTAAGAACGACGGGGTGGGGGGAAAAAAAAAAAGATTTCTTTGGCTTATTTGGATGGTGAGTTAGAGATATTATCTAAAGGAACCAAATGGTATATGAAAGAGTATTCGAGCCACAGATTTTTCTCAAAATTCTGACATTTAAATCCAGAATTCTGCCTTTTAAACACAGAATTCTGACTTTAAACTTTGAATTCTGACTTTTCAATCCAGAATTCTGGCTTTAAACTCAGAATTTTGACTTTTAAACCCAGAATTCTACCTTTAAACTTCGAATGCTTACTTTAAACTCAGAAGTCTGTCTTTTAAAGTCAGAATTCTGGGTTTAAAAGTCATAATTTTGACTTTAAACTTAAATTTATGACTTTTAAACTCAGAATTTGGACTTTTTCCACAGAATACGGACTTTTTTTCCACAGAGTTCTGACTTTAAAGTCGGAATTGGGAGAAAAAAAGTCTGAACTCAGGGTTTTTTTCCACAGTGGCCCTTATCCTCTTCCCTAGATGGTGTCATGAAACCAGGAGCAAAAACGTAGCAGATTAAACCTGGTACAAAAAAAATGGGGGGGGGGGAGGAAGAAAAAATTAAACAAAAAAGGAGAAATAATTGAGAAAAAATAGTGGGGGGAAAGGAGGGAACAAGAAAAAAGGGAGGAAGAAAAGAAGGGAAAAGGAAAAAAGAAAAAAGAAAGGGAATTGGACAAAAGATGAAAAACAAGAAAAAAATTAGAAAAAGGGAAAAAAGGAAGGTAGCAAAAAAGGAGGGAAAGAAGAAACCTGATAAAGTGATGTGTAATAATCCAGGTTGTTTCTTCTGTCCAGGGACCTCAAGGGCCACAGGGAGTCCAGGGGGAGAGAGGACTGCTCGGGGAAGGTCTTCCGGGACCAAAGGTAAGACTCCAGATTCCCAGGACGTAAGGACAGGAAGTGATGTAGCATTTGGGATCGTCCCGACCGAGGAGCGTGTCGGAGCGGAGCGAGAGGAAACTCCCAGCACACCTCCACAAGACGAAGGAAAAAATGAGTCAGACGAGTCTGTGTTTTCTCAACATGTACAGGCAGCGAGTCGCGTTTCTGCGCAACGTCAGCCCCCTAAAATAGCTGGGACGTATCATCGCTAATGTAAACACTTGCATTGGTGAGTGGAAAGAAAAAAAATTGTGGAAAAACGACTCGAGTTTGAAAGTGACAGCAGCCTATCGTGTTTTTATAGTTCTCTGGAAGTGCTTTTTATCGATACTCGCTACCTGCCGGGGCTCTTGAGAGTTGGAACATGTTGGAGAGGTTTGGCGCTATTGGAACATGTGTGAAAAAGCAAATGTCAGACATGGCAACATGTGTTCCCCGCAAAGCCTGTAGATATCCTGCAGCTTTTATAAAGCCTCCACATGTGTACATTTGGAGTAAAGCACCAAAACACAGCTGAATCCTTTGTCTGGAGGAATCGTCTCAAGCCGATCGGAATCGCGGTGCCGAATGTTAAATGAGCCTGAGCATAGCTAGCAGTGCTAGCACCAGTTGTCTGGTTGCGTATTGCTCCAGCAGATGATTGGTTAGTGAGTATCTGTGTCGGCCATCTTGGTATTTCTAACACTTCCAGAGATTAACTGACCGGTTATGTCGGTTGCTTGACCGTAACATCGTTAACCAAAGTGCTTCACAAAACCAATGATTAGTACATTTTGTTGTTTCAAATGTCTTTACTAAGAATCCAAGGAACTGCTACATATCGATTCACATGAGTTTAATTTTGCCAAAAATTCAACATCCAAGAAAAGGATACAAAAACAAACAGATATTATAAAAAAAAACACAGAGTAAATAAAAGACCCGCCCTTCCCCCTTAGGGTGCTCTCACTTTAATAAAACCACCTTTTCAACCCATCTACTGACCTCTGGTGTTGCTATTTAAGAATGCACTGAAAGGTTTCCGTATTTGTTCAAAATCTGCCAATTTGTCATTTGTTATTGCTCCAAATGTCCAAATGAAATTGAGGAAGGAAAACAGTTCTTATATGAGGATTGTTTTCGCTTTAATTGATAATTTGCACAACAGACATTAAATGTGGATTTACTCCATGATTACCTCAGGGTGATCTTCAAACCATCGATGGGACGCCTCCAAGGGTTCACCACTACCAGATGGACAAATTGTAATACAATGAGTATCAGAACTACTAGTTAAACATAAAACAAACATCAGAATAAGTGTAAATAAGCTGTATTGGCTGGCGTTTGGAGATTTCCATCGTCTCAACTATCTCTGCAGTGTTTGATTTGGCAGACGGATTCAACGAGTTTAACCAACATATAAGAACAAGATCTTTAAAGATATTTTAAAGGAGCCATGACGTGAAAATCTCATGTTTTCTTGCTGAAACTTGTATCTTGGTGTTGGATCTCAGTCGAAACTGACAACCTGGAGTTTGAAAGTGGCGTCACCTTACAACAGGAGGTTTTGATTGTCATCAACACAGGAGGCTAATATCATCGATCCACCTCTGCTATATTTGGCTGCTAACCATGAGCCACTAGCCGCTAACCACAAGCTACTAACTACTAGACACTAACCGCTACCCACTAGCCATTAACTGCTAGACATTAACTCCTTGCCACTAACCACTCACCACAAACTGCTAGCCACTAACTGCTAGCCACTAACTGCTATCCACTAACATCTAGCTGCTAGCCACTAACTGCTATCCACTAACATCTAGCTGCTAGCCACTAACTGCTAGCCACACATCGCTAGCCACAAACTGCTAGTCACTCACTACAAGCCACTAACTGCTAGTCACAAACTGCTAGCCATTAACCACTAGCCACAAACCATTAACCACTAGTCGCCACCTGCTAGCCATTACCTGCTGGCTGCTAATCAGTAGCGGTTAACTACTACTACTAATCATAATTGACAGTTCCTGCGGCCAATCAACACGTCTAACATCCATACCATCCAACATATCTCATGTACTCTCATGAGTGGAAGTTGTGGTATGAAAAAGTGCCAGAACAAGGTCTATGGTTGATTTTTTTTTTCTTCCCCTAAATACATTTTAAGAATTGATCAAAGGGAGACTCAATACGTGGGAATACCATCTGCACACTCATTTAAAATCAAAATAATTGGCAGATTCCCCAAATTGTAGCGCTTGTACAAAGTGTCCCGTGTTCAGACCAGACTCGGGGCACCACCGGTACGCTGGCACTCCCTCATCTGGTGGACATCTTTCTACACTCATACCTCCCTTTAAGGCCTCATCTTGTTTTGCAGTCGTACAGTAACACTGACATTTGTTTCTTTTACCCTGAAGCCACACGGATCTCCCAAGGTGAACAGACAAGAATCCCTTTCAAGCCGCAGCGTCTTTGTTTTTGCCAAACTTATCATCAGCGTTGGAAGCTTGCGAGGACGTGCGTGCTGTCACATAGACCGAAATCCTTTGTTGTTACACTGAACACAGACAGATTAAGTATGATTAAGTCGGTGGAATGTCATTTTTGGCTCCGTTGCAAACTCCGACAGAACAGCTGGAACATCACTGGAGAAAACTCCCCCAGAAAGTTTTCCATTAAATATTCCTTTTTTAGGACCCATTGGACAAATTACCCATTGGGTAAAATGTTTAATAAAAACCTTAAAAGAAAGAATCTGAAAATTACAATTACTCAAAGATATAAGAGCCTAAAAATGAGATTGAAACCTGTACAACTGTTTAAAAGAGCCAGAAATGGTTGAAAAGTATATAGGGCAAAATTGTTAAAAAAAAAAAAAAAAAGCTAAGAAAAATGCAAAAAATAAATTATTTGACAATGCTTAAAAAAGATGAAAAAACAAACAAAACAAAAAGCTAAAGAATGCCCAGAAAATACCCCCCCCCCCCAAAAAATTCAAAGACATGCTTAAAAAAAAAAGAAGAAAAGTTCCCCAGACAGTCCAGTGTCCAGCTATTATCTCTTTGTCCTCCGAGGGCGCCACTGCCGAGTTTCCATCTCTGGAGTTGGTGTACCCCCTTCCTCCCCCTCCCTCCGCCTCGGGGCCCGCTCCTTCTTTTTACCTCTGTTTTTCCTCGACAGATTTGACGGCTTCATGCTCGCAGATGGCGCTCCTCGCACGACGTGCCTCGACAAGAAGCAGATTCACGACTGCAATATATATATTTTTTATTTATTTTTTTAACCCCAACAACATTCGCACCTCGGTTCGTACGGCGAAGCGACGAATCGCAGTTATGACCCGCATGCAAATGTAGCGTCGCTATGCTAATGAGCCTTCTTCTGCGTGTGACTCGATATTCCCGTCGTCCTTGGGCGGCCTTGAGAAAAGGCGGGAAAATTCCCTCGGGGTGGGGGCGGGGGGGGGGGGGGTGTCAACCTCTGCAGAGTCTATAAAAGAACAACGTTAAGCAGGAATGTCTTCATTGTACCAACTGTCAACCTGGAATTCAGCCCTCACTATATTTTAAGGTTTTGGTCTTGACTCGGTTTCGGCCCTTTAAAGACTTAGTCTTGTCTTGGGACGCCCTGGTATTGGTCTTGTTTACCACACTCTGCATGTATTTTGAATTTAACAGGAAGACACAAACTCCCCCATCTGTCTTCTACATTTATGGTGTTGCAAATCACTCGCATTCCAGGGAGACCCCCCCCCCCCCCCACCACCACCACCACCACCACCACCCCTTTCTCTCTCGCAGCAAACTCATACAAATAAATCACCCCTTTTGTAATTTAAAGTGACTGAAGAGTAAAAGGTGCCGGTGAGGTGCAATAGAGCAGGTTATTTAAACATCAGGGGGGGAAAAACACGATTATGTCTTTTATATTTGATACACAGCAGATCGATTGTCTTTTCTCATTAAAAATAATTCAAAATTGTCTAAAAAAAAAAAAAACCTGCAAAAAAAAAAAAAAAAAATGCTAAAAGAAGTGACAAAAAAAAAAAATATACAAAAAAATTGTGAAATATTGCTACAAATAGTATAAAAAATACTAAAAGATGCTTAAAAATGCTCAAAATACGTTAAAATGCGAAAAAGGCTAAAGAAATGTTTTAAGAAATTCAAAACGATCCCAAAAAAAGCTGGACAAAATGCAAAAAAAATTAAGCTACAAAAAGTGCTAAATGTTAAAAAAGAAAGAAAGAAAAATACTTAAAAAATGCAAACAAGTTCTAAAAGAAATTTCAAGGAAAAATGCTGACATGAAATGTTTCCCATCCTGAACTGTAATCGAAATTTCATGAATGTAAATATGTGTGCATATATTACTACTATACTATACTATATTATATACTACATATATACGAAGGTATACTGTAGTGCCTGTGTTCAGTGTTTTCTTCTCTGTGTCTGCAGGGGGAGCGAGGCCTGGAGGGGCCGCGGGGGTCGCGGGGACAACCGGGCGCCGGAATCAAAGGAGACAAGGTGGAGTGCAGAGTATAAATATATAATATATAATGTATTATAATAATGTATATAGTTATATATCGGAGGAATGGCAGTTAAGAAATGAACTTCAACCTTCGGCCTGATGAGTGTGAATTGTTTTTGTTTTCCAATGGTACCGACTCCGCTTGATTCGGTTTTCAGTGTTTTCGTGAAAGTACCTGATACCAGGTACTTTTCTAGTACCTGCCGCAACCGCAAAAGCGACTCGTTCAAAAACCCTGATCACAACAAGGACGTTCACGAACAGAGACTGAAGCACAGAAATCCACCCCGGTGTTTCGAATTAACCGGCTTCCCTATTAACTGGTGACCGATTCCCTCAAGCATCCCTCATCACAGCAGATGTGAAAGATCTGTAGCTGCTCTTGGCAACACCGTTTAACCTCATTTCCAATGCAGTTTGAAGTATTGTAGCATTTCTTTGTCTCATTTTAACATCGGCTGCAGCTCACGGCTGGTGGCAGAAGTCGGTCACCAGTTAACAGGGGAACCAGTTGAACCGAAACACCGGACAGTGAATCACATCGTTGACGATAAAGCGTGATCGAGTCGAGTAGCGCGAGAACTGTGTCATGGAAAAGTGCCAATAGTTATCATTAGCATGTAGACAGGCCGGTGACAGCATCGTTGCATAATTCAGCTCACCTCACAGGAATGAAGAAAGAGGAAAAAAAGCGAGCCAGATCTGCTTTAAAACAGAAAGTTTTGTGAGCGCAGGTGTTGCTGACAGCTTTACGCACATGATTGCAGCTTGTACACGTTGTAATGACAAAGCAGCACAGGTGGGCGTTCGTACGTCTGATGCAAACGACGGGATCTCGCCGAGGTCACGGAATCACGTGTAACGAGAGGTTTTTTTTTTTTTTTTTTTTACCAGCGTGTAGGTGTAAAAAGCACCGTGTACCCATCAACAAGCCCTGAGGGACGCCTTGGCATCCTTTACAGCCACATGTCGTAAATCCTCCGCTGTTGATTGTGATGCACTTTAAATACCGTCGTCTTGTCTGTTCTGCAGGGGGATTTTGGACCTCCGGGTCTTCCCGGGCCGATCGGCCTCCAAGGAGTCGGCATCCAGGGCGAGAAGGTGAGCGCCAAAACGTAGTTTGGAAGTAATACATTAAATATGTATCAGTCTTATGAATTGAGCAATAATTTAAATGAGTTACGTTTTCATAAAGTGTTGAATGGGTACAGAGCTGATAGCATTATCAGTGTTATCGCTATCGCTAACACCCAAACCCTAATAAGTCATGAACAGTGTCTGACATTACTTTCTGCTCATATTTGGTATTTTTGATAATTAGCTTCTATTATGCAATCAGTTTGATTGATTTTGTCATTGAGGACCCAGTTATGTAATGTTTTCACTTCAGAACACAAAACTTTTGTTGCGTTTTGTGGTGTCCGTTTACGTAACAATGGCACCAGAAGCAGCTGACAACTTTTTGAAAACGACCCCCAAGGCGGAACTTTTTGAAAACACTCCCACTCAGTGGAAACAGGGTAAAAAAGAAAATTGAAAATGCTCCGTCTCTGTGGAAATGGGTGAAAACACCACTTTCTGACAACAGCACCTGAGGTGGAACCTGTTGAAAATGCTACTTTAAAAAAAAACTTTGAATCAATTGCCATAGAAACAGGAGAAATGCAACTTTTTGAAAATACACATACTACATGGAAAACTTTTCGAAATGCATGGAAACGCATGTTTTTGAAAACACTCTTTGTAACTGCCGTGTAACTGACATCGTTGTCAAAATGTTGCCATGTGCAACTTTTCTGAAACGGAAATGCAAAAAACGATGCATCTCAATGTAAACCTAGGTGTCAGTTTTTGTGATTTCTTCTAAATTGCAGGCGTTACCAAAAACATATTGTGGCTGCACCCTTTAGAAACAAAGATCAAAACAAAGATTTCTGTGAAATGATGTAATCTTTGATTGTTACGTTGCCAACATGATGCAGGAGTTGTGTAAGTGTGAAGGATTTGACACAGCAGCTGGAGCGGAGATCGTTTCCTGCAGACGGCGGAGCCAAAACAAAAATTACGTTTTAATCCCCACAGCTTGAATCTATTTAAAGTACAAGGTGATGAGTAACAATGGGAAAACCAAGTCACTTGTAACGTATTCTTTGAAGTCTTTTAAAGCATCAGAAATCCTCGCGGTGAATTGTGGCCGTTTGGACGTCCAAAGTTACGTCAGTTAATTAGTGAATTTCATTCTTCTTCCATTAAAGCCTCTCCGGTCAACAGGAATCAGGAAGTGATTGTTGGGTTTGTTCGCAGGGCATGGAGGGTCCGAGGGGGCCGCATGGAGGCAGAGGTCTACCAGGAGAGGGATTCCCTGGATCCAAGGTTTGGACACTCACAGTATTTACAGAAATACCTGATACCAGGTGCTTTTATCGTACCTCGTCACAGGAGATGTTAAAAACCAGAATGAACTCCGTACCTGTCCTGGCGAACGCCGTTTAACTAATTTCCATTCAAGTTTAAAGCATCGTAGAGTTTGTTTTTCTTATTTGGACATCAGTTACTGCTAACGGTTAGCTTGTGGCAGAAGTCGGGTCACCAGTCAACAGGGGAAACAGTCAAACCAAAACACCGGACAGTGAAGCACACCTTTGTTAGTTTGACCCAACTGGTAATGTGTTGTAGCAATAGTAATCCGGTTGTAACAGTTGGTGCTATATTGTAATGGGAAACGAGTGAAGCTGAGACGCGGAGTGTAGCGGCAGAACCGTGTCATGGAAAAGGGCCACAAGACTTTTTTGTGCCTGGTACAGGGAGACCAGGGGTTGCCGGGCGAGGTCGGTGCCCCGGGAGAAAGAGGAGCCGGAGAACCAGGAGCTAAGGTGACTCAAACTCTTCCCTCGTTGATTTGGTTTTTTGTGTTGCATTTAAAGTCTGTACATTGACTTTGAATGCGCTAATTTCAGGGTGAACCGGGATCTTCAGGGTTGTCGGGTTTACCTGGACTACCAGGAGAAGACGGAGCACCCGGTCAGAAGGTAGTCCCGAAGTCCCAAACACGTCTCCGTCAGTCAACAAGAGTCCATGTAATGATGTGTTTGTGTCTCCAGGGTGAGCCGGGAGCGACTGGCATCAGGGGGCCAGAGGGGTCGCCGGGAATCGGTACCCAGGGCGAAAAGGTAAAGGAACACCTTTAAAGGTCAACCTTTTCTGATGTCAGTGTTACAAAGTGGACTCTCAGGCCCCGTTTCCACGGCAACGTTTCACACAAGACGTGTGGAGAGAACAATACGCTATAAACGTTAATAAAATGGAGAGTAGCCAGTTTTGCGGTCACTCGTTATCACTGTCGTGTAAACGGGGTGACGTTTCAGGGTGACCAAGGCCAGAGAGGAATACGAGGTTTGACTGGTCCACCTGGTATCGCCGGACCATCAGGACCCAAGGTGAGCAGCGTTATTCTCGCCGTTATTGTCGGCATGGTAACGATTGAGTTGTCGCCTGATTGGGAATGATCTTCTTCAGGGAGAACCAGGGTCACAAGGCAGGGCGGGATCTCCAGGTCCACCGGGACGATTCGTCAGCGGACCTAAGGTACCGACTCTCGCCTCTACCAGAGATGTAGCACGATTGAATTCACCCAATCAGAAAGACGAATTCTCATGAGGTCCAACGAGTGAGAAAACTCAAAATGACCTGTAGAAAATGACTGCCCCCGTTGTCCGCCCCACATTTCTCATCACCCTTTTCGCCACTGTTTCCCAAAGTAATTATAGGTCAGCGCCAGGGTTGCCAGATCAGTCAAACCCACACACCTCCATGAAAACCAGCGCAAATCTCAACCTCTGCACAAATCAGGCAAAACACTATTATATGTGTAATAAAGAACACGACATAAACACACGACTGCACTCAATAAAAGTTTAATGGGAGACCCGCCCAATCTGGCAACGGTGGTCAGTGTCTGACAAAATGATGAGGGACGAGTTCCCCCTCTCCTCTCCTATCTATTCATTAATTTCTTCTTTTTTTTTGAAACTTAAAAAAAATTCTAGTTTTCTATTACATATTTGATTTGATTTAATTTACTTTAGTTCAGGTTAATTTAATTGTATTGTATTGTATTCCTTAACTTCTGTTTTTAGTTTGTGGGTCTTGCTTCCCTCAAGGTGCAAGCGGAATTCGGCGATTGGGGGAAAAAAAATTTTAAAACTAGTTTTTCAAGTTCCTGCAATAATTCCGATTATCCATCAGTCACATGTCAATGAGGAGGAAGTTGCATGTTTTATGACTGGATCGTTCAGATGGCGGTCGCGTTGAAAGACTTCGGATACAGATCTGATTTGGTTCCACATGATGGAGCTCTGCCCGTGTGGAAAAATTGGAATTATAGTCGTGTTTCCCTGCAGTGTGAATGTAGCCTCTGACACAAAACGACCACACAGCGAACAGAGAGGAACAAATTCATCATTTAGAGTTGCAAAAATGACGATCGCGAGATTCTGTCCAACCTCTCGACAGACAAAGACCTAAACATCCTCTGATACCAGAACATGCTTGTGTTTTGACAACTTTTCTCTCACCCTGCGTTTCCAGGGTGATCCTGGTCCCAGCGGTCCTCCTGGTCCCATTGGGGAGACCGGTTATGGACTTCCTGGTCCAAAGGTAACGCCGTCGCTCAGCGTCTTCAGCTATCTTGGCCGACTGCCTGTGGAAACACACTCCGAGTCAGATTCCTGTCAAACAAGTGCCAGCATGTTGCCACAGCTGAGACCTTTTGGAAAATCAATTATCAAACAAACGAGTCAAAGGAAGATCCGGCAGACGATACGCTCTTTTAATCAGAGGCGAGAAGCACAGAGAACCTACATTTGCCTTATTTCAATCCATTTTTGAGAGTGCCATTTTTAGCAGGTATAGCAAAAAGTGCAAGATCTCTGCTGTCCTATCAGGATTTTATCTTAGTGACAAAAAAAAAACCTTTTTTTTATTATTATATGGCCAACAAATTGTCAGAATCAAAGGGTTTCTGTATGTATGACTTTAAAATCGACAAGTTTCTTTGAGGTTTTTTTTAAAGTTTTTAATACGTGTCTGTGTTTTGCTGAAGGGCGACCGAGGAGCGCCGGGCCCCCTCGGTTCGGTCGGTGCCAAAGGTGACGGCTTCCCCGGCCCGATGGTGAGGAACCCACGATGGTGCCGCCGTTGTCGCCGGTCTGGTCATAAATCTACGCACCTCCGCCGTCCGGCCACATTACACCTTCCTCACATTCATCTTTAGTCTTCTTCTTCCCATGGAGCCTCAACCGTCCATCTGTCAGAGAGTTTATGACCAAAAGTTACAGTAGCTGGACTCGTATATCTGCCGAGCGTGTTCCCCTGACGAAGACCAGGGCCAGGATGAAGGACGACATCGTTTAGATTAGAAGATTGATGTCACGGATGAAACGTTAAATCTGAAGCAGATGTTTAGCTTGGAGCAGGTTGAAGAAGAAGAAGCGGACATTGTCAGAAGCAGACAGAGTTTGTCTCATCAGTGTTTCTCGACCTCAGATTGCCGTTTCATTTCAGGGCCCCCCCGGTCTGCCGGGACTTCCGGGAGAACCCGGCTCAGAAGGAGTGGGCTTCCCCGGACCCAAGGTGAGTTTGAATGACAACCATTGTCAGTCTTGGAAATCAAAGGTCCAATAAGCACTTCCTCATAAGACTACAGATTGCGCACACATCTGGACACTATATCGGACTCCATAGAACCACTGTCTGAACACAGTATGTAACAATATGGTACGGTACCGGGACTTACCATATTGTACCATGCCGAGCCTTAATGTAATGTATTGTGCCTTACCTGCCTTACCAAACCTTGCCGTACCATACGTACCTTAGCATACCATACCCTAACTACTACCTTACCTTTTCTTGCCTTACCTTAAAAACGTAAAGCGGCGCCACAGCGGAAACAAGGCAAAAGAGGATTTCAGTCGGTGCCGGAGCCCATTTGTATGATAAACTACAAAGCGCTGACTCATCTCCTCTTTACTTCAGGGAGACGTTGGATTTCGAGGTCTGCCTGGTTTACCCGGACCTCCAGGCGAAGGCCTCCAAGGACCGCTGGTAACTTTAAAAAACCCTCTCTTAACATTTCCACTTTCCTCCGCTCACTCACAGAAACTCAGACTGTTTCCTATTTCTGCAAATATGAGTCAAGGAAATGATTGTCAGGTGTTCACTTGTGCGGGGAGGTTTTTCTTGCATTTCACTTCACACCCCAGCAGATGGGTGTGATTGAGTCATTCTCTCTGAAGAATTGCAGAGAGCAGGAATAAAAATTGTTGTGTGCAAACATGCCCACCGCGAGAGGCTGCTACTCAAAGCTTGCATTTGGGGGTATTTATCGTGATGCTCGGAAGCGGAGTGTGAATCTCCACAGACGTACGTGCCTGATGAGAAACGTGGAGTCTAACGGGCTGTGAGTCTTGACACATCACATCGAGTTTTCATGTGCTTGTTGTGTCCTGTGTTTACATTTTCACTAAAATCCCACCCATTTTAACTGGAAAAATGTTAGCAATTTTTGTTTTTTTTGGGGGGGGGGGGGGGGGGGGGATTTTTGCAGGAACAGTTTGCTGAATCATTAAGAAAACTCACAGCACACTATTTCCGACTTCCAGCATGTTTTGATGTGTGTTTTTGTGTGTGCGTGCCCCCGACAGCATGGACTGGTCACGCTCCAAAAAACTGAAACCTAAGATTGCCTCTTAAAGAGACAGGCACACAGAATCAGTGACGATGAAGTTAACGCTCATACCTTTGAACGGCCAGGATGTGAAATTTTTGTTCCAGTTCCTCTATTGTCCGGTTCTAAAGGTTTTTGTTCCGAAACTCCGACAGAACGTCTGAAGCTGAGTTATTATTTTTGTTTACAGGGAAACGCGGGACGACCTGGTCCGCCCGGGCCGGTAGGGCCACGAGGACAAGGGCTTCAGGGACCAAAGGTCAGCCATGTTTATTAATTCATGGCACAATGACAGAACGTTTTCTTGGTTTGTTCTGGAACGCACCACCGACCGTCTGATGTTTTTCAAACAGGGTGAACAGGGCTCTCAGGGTGTGGTAGGACAAAGAGGGCTCCCCGGAGAGGGTTTTCCTGGAGCTAAAGTGAGTCCCCATCGTCTGCGGTCGTTTTGAATATCCTCGTCACGTGACGAGTCTCATCCTGACGTGTGTCCTGTGTGACAGGGCGACCGAGGCTCGGCGGGGGAGCGGGGCCTGAAGGGAATCAAAGGAGAGCTGGGAGACTCCGGAACACCCGGGCAGCCTGTGAGTGGCGCTGTGGGCTCCGTGTTTAATTTTCTTCCCGAATAAATTTGAACAACTGATTTAAAGGGCGTTTAAGGGGGACTGGATACGTGACAACGTCTGCTGATGACTCCTTTAAATACCAATCGTAGACGCTAACGTACGTTCAGTCCTGTCTGTTGGTTTTGAATCTGTCGGTTTCTTTTCAGGGACAAGTCGGGGTCAAAGGTGAAGCCGGCCTCACTGTGAGTCTCGCTCTGTTCGTCAGTCGGTCGTCACGTTCGTATCTGTTCTGAGCTCATGCTGTGCGTATTCGTTTCAGAGAGAAGACATCATTCGGATGATCAAAGAGATCTGCGGTAGAGTGTCTCCTGATCTATGAAATATTTATTGTCTCTATTGATTTAAATGTTCCAGGAGGAGGTTTTGGTTTTCTTCTCTTATCTGTGCCTGGTTGGATTCGGTTGCTCGGGCCGGCGGGGTGATCTCACGCCGCGGTGTGATATGATTCCAGGATGCGGGATCAAGTGTAAGGAGCGGCCCATGGAGCTGGTATTCGTCATTGACAGCTCGGAGAGCGTGGGCCCCGAAAACTTTGAGATCATCAAGGACTTCGTCAACGCGCTGGTGGACCGGGTGACGGTGGGACGCAACGCCACGCGGATCGGCCTGGTGCTGTACAGCCTGGAGGTGAGGCTGGTGTTCAACCTGGCGCGCTACGTCACCAAGCAGGACATCAAGCAGGCCATCCGGAACATCCCGTACATGGGGGAGGGCACGTACACCGGCACCGCCATCCGCAAGGCCACGCAGGAGGCCTTCTACAGCGCCCGTGTGGGCGTCGCCAAGGTCGCCATCGTCATCACCGACGGCCAGACCGACAAGCGGGAGCCGGTCAAGCTGGACATCGCCGTGCGAGAGGCGCACGCCGCCAACATCGAGATGTTTGCGCTGGGGATCGTGAACACGACGGACCCGACGCAGGCCGAGTTCCTGAGGGAGCTGAACCTGATCGCGTCCGACCCCGACGCCGAGCACATGTTCCTCATCGACGACTTCAACACTCTGCCGGGTGAGCAAAACCAAAAATTTTAATCTGCCCTTCTGTTGTGTGGGTGGTGATGGGGGGGGGGGGGTTTAAGGCTAAACTGAGGACAGACTAGGAGCTACGGTGACCAACTGTTCTCTGGTTCTTCTCAGCTCTGGAGTCCAAACTCGTCAGTCAGTTCTGTGAAGATGAGAATGGCGCCCTGATTTACAACAGAGTAACTAACGGCAACGGCTATAACGGCTACAATGGCAACAATGGCAACAACGGTAACAGGAACGTCATCAATGGGAACTACGCCAGTGGTGGCTACGGTTACCGGCCTGTGACGGATCAGGGCACTGGCGTCCGGCAAACGGGCGCCGACAACCACGGCCAGGGCAGCCGGGTCCAAACTGCCCAGACTGTCCAGACCGTCCAGCACGGTGGAGGTGGCGGTTCCAGCACCGCAGGCTCCAGCACCACAGGCTCCAGGACCGCAGACTCCAGCACCACAGGCTCCAGGACCGCAGGCTCCAGCACCGCAGGCTCCAGGACCGCAGGCTCCAGGACCGCAGGCTCCGGCACCGCAGGCTCCAGTACCACAGGCTCCAGCACCGCACACGTACGGCCTGTTGGCGTCTGAATCCGCGACCTACGGTGCACAGAACTCGCCGTAACTTTGCTGTTCTCTCAACAGGGTGGAGTGTCGCGCCACACTCAAACGGTGACCACGCAGTGGGGAACCGAACGCGGCGACACGTTTGCCCGTAACACCGGAGAAGGCTCCTCCTCCTCTTCCTCATCGTCGTCTTCCTCCACAAATCTCACCATATCGTCGTCGGGCGTGTCGGTGCAGCGTGTGCCGGCGCCGAGGCCGGCGCTTCCCAAAGGTACCGCTCTATTTTTATACCGACAGCTTCCTTCAAACACAAAATCTCACGCAAGTCACAGAAGAGGAGGAGGTGATCAATCAAACCTTCAGACATCAGTCAATCAAACCAGCAGAGCGGCTTTTGGTTTTTGTTTCCTTAAAGCAGCGTGCTGGAAATATTTAACCATTTGAACCATCTGTCACATTTTACATCATTTAAAGCAAATACTAATAGTCGGGTAAACCATCCATACATCCATCCATCATACATCCATACGAATGGTGTTACTGCATCATTTGTTCATATCAGAGGACAGGGAATTAAAAACACATATAATGTGTTTTTCCGAAATAATTTTTCCGACCTTTTTGTGACCTTTGACATGTTCGCTCTCACAAGTTAACGGAACCATCCTTGGCGCAACTTTCATTGGTGAAAGCAATGAGTTAATGACTGAATGAATGAATAAATAAAAATAAACGCAACCAAAAAGCATAACTTTCATCCAATTTTTGTTGGCTAAATAAATAAATAAATAAATAAATAAATAAACATGTCCAAAAAGCATAACTTTCAGTAAATATTTGTTGGCAAAATACATAAATAAATAAATGTGACCAAAAAGCATACATTTCGTCAAATATTTGTTGGCTAAACAGATAAATATAGAAATAAACAAATAAACAACCAAACATGGCCAAAAAGCACAACTTTCATCCAATATGTGTTGGCTAAAATAAATAAATAAATGTGGCCAAAAAGCATAACTTTCGTCCACCTTTTGTTGGCTAAATAAATAAATAAATGAATAAATAAATAAACATGTCCAAAAAGCATAACTTTCAGTAAATATTTGTTGGCTAACTAAATAAATAAATAAATAAGGCCAAAAAGCATAACTTTCATTCAATATGTGTTGGCTAAAATAAATACATGAATGAATGAATGAATGAATAAATAAATAAATAAACATGTCCAAAAAGCATAACTTTCAGTAAATATTTGTTGGCTAACTAAATAAATAAATAAATGTGGCCAAAAAGCACAACTTTCATCCAAAATTTGTTGGCTAAATAAATAAATAAATGCAGCTAAAAACATACCCTTTGTCCAACTTTGGTTGGACAAAGGTAAAAAAGTTGAGAAAGTAACATGGTGTGTTAGCATTGCTAGCTTTTAGCAATGCCACCGCGAAGAAGCACGCCACGCCTCGTCGCTTCAGGTTGTATCGTTCTTAATTGGTCCGGCGTTTCCCTGCAGAGACGGTCCCGCTGGACCCGCGCTGCACTCTGGTCCTGGACCAGGGAACGTGTCGGGACTACAACATCCGCTGGTACTACGACAAACAGGCCAACGCCTGCGCCCAGTTCTGGTACGGCGGCTGCAACGGCAACAGGAACCGCTTCGACACGGAGGAGGAGTGCAAGAGGATCTGCGTGCTCGCCAGGGCCACCGGTTAGAAATCATGACGCCACTTTGGCTTTTTAGTGGATCCAAATGTGTCGTGGTGGGGGGTGGATGACTTCCTGTTTGTGTTTGCAGGAGGCTGAGCGAAGGCGTCCTGCTGAATGGGGGCGGAGCAGCTCCATAGGGTCACTGTACGCAGATCCTCCGTCGCGTCTACTCAGGAATATAAAGCCGTCAGTCCCTCAGGACTTCTTCTGTTAAGATGGTGAAGAGATGATCACCAGAGCCAGTAACACAGCAGACATGAAGCCTCGTGTATCTCCACCTCATATATTTGTTTTATATCACATGTTGCTGCGGCACTTCCTTCAAGCTGTTTCTGTTTCATCCTGTTTGACAAAATGTGATGTTTGTTTGGGTTGTTTACATTGTTTGACTGCTCCGTAATCTAACACTGATGGACACACGCACGCGCGCACGCACACACACACACACACACACACACACACACACACACACACACACACACACACACACACACACACACACACACACACACACACACACACACACACACACACACACACACACACGCTGCCCTCTACTGGTGAGTTGGCCATTGTTCTAACTTGTGTTGTTCCACCGTCACAATAAATCTCATGTCAACCAACAAACGCTGAAGCTTCACCTTCCTGCTGCGACGGGGCATAAATCTTCCTGTGGGCTCGTAAAGACGGGATTCTTCCCCTATTTGGACACCAAGGCCCGGTTTCACGTTCCAGGCTCAAATAAAACCAGGACTAAGCTAATCTGGTTTTAATTAATCCACTCTAATGCAGTGGGATATGTGGTTTAACTTCAGATTAACTAGTTCCAGACTACAGACTCTCAGACGAAGGCAATGGTCTCCAACCTTTATGACCAAAAGAGCTGTTTTACAATATTTCCAACCAATAACATTAGTCTGGAGCCACAGAACATAATAAAATAAGGAAACAAACACTTTTAAAGAGTTGCTATACTTACAAAAAAAAATTATTTTGTGTCACAGGTACAATTTAGTTCTATTTTTAGTTGTTTTGGCCATTTGAGTTTTCACATCTCACAGCCATTTTAAACATTATTTAGCAAGTTAAGCTAACCAGCTGTTTATAGCTACACTGGACATTTTTTCTTCATTTTACTTCCTTTTTTCCTTCAATTAAAAAAAAAAAAATCCTTTCTTCATTTGATTTCTTTACATTTTTTCTTAATTTTTCTTCCTTTTATCTTTGATTTCTTTTGATTTTTTTGGCCTTTTTTCGTTAGATTTCTTTTCATCTTTTCTTTTAATATTTTTCCTTTATTTTTCCTCCTTTTTCTTTTGATTTTGATAAGAGAAGAGAACAAGTAACCAACATGACCCTCCAACAAGTTCAGGTAAGATTGATTAATTGATTTTATCTCTGGTGGACACACACACACACACACACACACACACACACACACACACACACACACACACACACACACACACACACACTGTGTTTTCAGTGGGGGTTTTTTATGGCAAAAAGTTTTTTTTTAATTCAAACAAGACATTCATTTGAATGTGCACTAGCTGTTAGCTTAGCATTTTGCTGTCCATGTACAATATAACAGTGTTGCATATCAAATTAAAGTGCAGACACTCAGCTAAATGAATGTGTACATTGTTTCATGCTCTAACTTTAACAGCAACTGTTACATAAATCCATGTTGCATCTTTGCTACTTTATGCCACACACACACACACACACACACACACACACACACACACACACACACACACACACACACACACACACACACACACACACACACACACACACACACACACACACACACACACATACACACACACACACACACACACACACACACACTACACAAGACACTCAAGCAGAGACCTGGGAAATAACCTCAGATTGAAGAACAATAATGTATAAATTACCAGCTTTATTTCCTTAATCGTGAACTTTTCTTGATTAAATTGAGTCGTGTAAAGTCGAACAGGTCAGACCCCCGCCCCCCCATGCTTGAATTACACGTTCAGACGATCTTCCTCCTCGACAAGTGGCGTAGTCTGATCTATCTTTAGCGCTGCCCACAGGAGACGCCGTTACCTAACTCTACACACCGCTCACGCCTCGCCACGGCCCCGGGAAGAAGCCTCAACATCGTGTCCTGCGATTGATCCAGACACGCCAGTAATGGCCTCCGAGGAGAAGGAAGGGGGAAAAAAATGTGCAAAGGCAAGAAGATTGGCACCGTTGGTCTTGAGGAAAAGAGCTGATTGAACAGCAGCTGGGAAGTCACCCCCTCACCCCGCCATGTGGGGGCATCTCACCTGTTTCTACACACGGCTGCTGCTCATGAACCCCCCGGTTAGAAACCACTGTTGGGTTTTCACTCACTCAGGCACACCGTTGGTCTTGTATGGATTTAGTTTCATCCTGTGAAGAATGGATGTAATTTATCGGGGTGAGGATGTATAAACAACGATGATTACAACGTTTGTGCCTTGGGATTTATAGCACAAAAAAAAGTCAATGCGTTCTCAGAATTTACACAACTGTCATGCGAAAAGACGCCAAGAGTTTATTATTGTAGGTGTTTTACAGTAATGATGACAAAAAATGAATGAACGAATGAGTCAGTCAGTGAACGAATGAATGTGTGTGTGTATGTATATATATATTTATATATATAGAGTTGTGGAAAAATAATAGCCGAAAAAAAACAGGTGACCGCCCGCGGAGGGCGAAAGGGGAATTTATATATATAAGCAATGATATTTGTTAAAACCAACCAACCAGTCTCATAGAACCAGATCCTTTTAAACATGATGTTTGATTTCCATGTTTATGTCACTTCCTGTGTCGGTCCAGATGAGCCATCGTCGAGGTTTCGATCATCTACAGGGTATTGGATATATGTGAGTATGACAGGAAGTAGTGGTTGTGTGACGGCGGTCCGAGGTCCCGCCGTCACGGTCTATTCGTGGACTGGCCGTATTGTCTGTTCGGACCACGCGACACTCCGGGAGCTGAATCACGGTCGAAGATCACCCAGCTGCTTATTTCAGTCTGTGACAGCAGCTGCTGGGACCCTGAGCTCTGATTCGGCCACTGCAGATTCCATGGGAGCTGAAGCCAACGGGTGAGGGCGGGGGTGGGGGGCAATGTGGGGTTATATTTAGAGCAGAGGGGCAGGATTAAATTGCACTGTCTTCACACCGGGAACCTTTTCCACGCTCTGCCTTTTCCAGCCAGGACCGACTCCCCAACAGGACCCGTGGTCGTACCCGTCTCCTTCTTCTCCTGGGATTCTCCTTCTCGGCCTAAAGCTACCCCTCCCGAGTCACCATGGACCCCAACGCCATCAAGGAGGAGCTGCGCCTGTTCCAGAGCACCCTGCTCCAGGACGGCTTGAAGGAGCTGCTGAGCGAGAACAAGTTCGTGGACTGCACGCTGAAGGTGGGCGACCGCACCTTCCCCTGCCACCGGCTGATCATGGCCGCCTGCAGCCCGTACTTCAGGGACATCTTCTTCACTGAGGATGGGAAGGAGGTGGAGAACACCAGGGAGGTGGTCCTGGACGACGTCAACCCCGCCGTCCTCGACATGATCGTCCAGTACCTCTATTCGGCCGAGATCGACCTCACCGACGACAACGTTCAGGACATTATTGCCGTGGCCAACAGGTTCCAGATCCCGTCGGTCTTCACCGTGTGCGTGAACTACCTCCAGAAGAAGCTGTCGTTGGGAAACTGCCTGGCCATCTTCAGGTTGGGCCTGGTGCTCAGCTGTCCCCGGCTCGCTGTTGCCGGCCGCAACTTCATCGCGGACCGCTTCGAACAACTCTACAAGGATGAAGAGTTCCTCAAGCTGGCGCCCCACGAACTGTTCGCCATCATCGGCGGGGACACCCTCAACGTGGAGAAGGAGGAGCTGGTGTTCGAGGCGGTCATGGCCTGGGTCCGCTATGACAAGGACAAGCGCATCAAGGTCCTGAAGGATGCGTTCAACTGCATCCGCTTCCGACTGCTGCCAGAGAAGTACTTCAACGACCGCGTCCAGACGGACGAGTTCGTCAAGGCCGACCCGGAGATCCAGAAGATGATCCAGGTCGTCAAGGATGCCTTCAAGGGGAAGCTTCCCGAGAAACCCCAGAAGAAGGATGGGGCAGAGGGGGAGGGGGACGAGGAGGACAGCCCTTTCCCCGGCTTCCTCAACGACGGCCGCCGACATGGCATGTATGCGCGGGACTTCATCCTCATGATCAACGACACAGCGGCGGTGGCGTACGACGTCAGCGAGAATGAGTGCTTCCTGGCGGCCATGTCGGAGCAGGTGCCGCGGAACCACGTGAGCCTGGCGTCGCAGAGGAACCAGCTCTACATCATCGGGGGACTGTTTGTGGACGAGGACAACAAGGACGCTCCCCTGCAGTGCTATGTCTACTTGGTAAGTCTCTTTTTTTTCTTTTATCTTGAATTATCAAGTTGTTCCGGTACATTTAAAGCCACTAACATCCATTCATTAACAATTATTTTGGATGGGTTATAGAGTGATACCTACCTAAGGCAGGTATGGCCAAAGTCCTGTAGCCTCTGTCATAAATATCAATAATTGTGGACATACGCGCATACAAAAAGATTATTTTATATTTCGCCAGAAGATGGCAGTAAACCTGTGGTTGCATGGTTGTGTGATGCTTGCCAGTTTATTATTCCCATTTCAGCAATTAAGATTACGTAAGTAAAATCAAAAATAGTTAAAATGGAAAATCTGCAGGACTTATACAGTTGTATATAAGTTGTATATATAAGTAAGTAAGTAAATACAACTTTTTCCAACTCCCTTTTTTTTTTTTAGGTCCAGCGCGTTCATCCGGTATGACAAAATGAATAGATAATTGTCAAATCACACAGGAGAGGTTGTGCCAAACATTCAAGCGAAACAGCTTTAAATAGTTAAATATAAAGGTCAAATCAAAAGTTGTCCAAATGGAAAAATGTACCTGTCGACCGACATGTGGCTCTTTGGCCCTTTTGCAGTGACTCCCTGAAGCTTCCATGTGAAGTCACATTTTAAAGAGCTTTTAAGAAAGGCACAACTCAATGGCTAAATGGAGGGAAAATAGCTAAAACCACAAGAACCTGGGATAAAAACTGCTAAAACAGCTTTTGAAAATTCAAATTCATTACAAAAAAAGGGCCAAAAATGACGAAATTGTCAACAAAAATGCTGAAAAAGAAAAGTGAAACCTCTAAAATCAGCTGAAACAGCTGAAAATGTAGTGAAATGTCCAACATCCAAAATTGTAGTTGAAACTTCATGAATACAACATAAGACACAGCTTATAAATAAATCCAAACTACATACGTATGAAACTTGTCGGCCTCATCTTAAAGTTTGGATTTTAGTGTTTTACTGTCCATGTTTTAACAAGGACACATGGGATTTTCCTTTAACGTTCCTCTCTCTCTCTCTCTCTCTCTCTCTCTCTCTCTCTCCTCCCCAGCTGGACCCACTCTCTTCTGAGTGGGTCGCCCTGCCGCCGATGCCGTCGCCACGGTGCCTCTTCAACATTGGCGAGAGCGACAACCTGCTGTTCGCCGTGGCCGGGAAGGACCTGCAGAGCAACGAGTCGCTGGACTCCGTCATGTGCTACGACGTGGAGTCAGTGCCGTTATCGCTTCACTGCATTTATTGTTTATATCAGTAGTTTTTTTCATCTATATTGGTAGTTTTATCATCCATATTAGTGGATTTATGGTCAATATTAGTATATTTTTTCATCCATATTGGTAGTTTTATCGTCCATATTATTTTTTTCATCCATATTGGTAGTTTTCTCATCCATATTAGTGGATTTATGGTCAGTATTAGTACTTTTATCGTCTATATTGGTAGTTTTCTCATCCATAATAGTAGTTTTATGGTCAATATTAGTAGTTTTTCATCCATATTAGTGGATTTATGGTCAATATCAGTAGTTTTTTCATCTATATTGGTAGTTTTCTCATCCATATTAGTGGTTTTATGGTCAATATTAGTAGTTTTATCATCCATTTTAGTGGTTTTATGGTCATATTGGTAGTTTTTCCTCCATATTAGTTTATTTATGGTCAATATTAGTAGTTTTTTCATCTATATTGGTAGTTTTCTCATCCATATTAGTGGTTTTATGGTCAATATTAGTAGTTTTATCATCCATTTTAGTGGTTTTATGGTCAATATTGGTAGTTTTTCATCCATATTAGTGGATTTATGGTCAATATCAGTAGTTTGATCATCCATATTAGTGGTTTTATGGTCAATATTAGTAGTTTTTCCTCCATATTAGTTTATTTATGGTCAATATTAGTAGTTTTTTCATCTATATTGGTAGTTTTATCGTCCATATTGGCAGTTTTTTCACCCATATTAGTGGATTTATGTTCAATATTAGTAGTTGTATCATCCATATTGGTGGTTTTATCATCCATATTGGTAGTTTTCACATCCATATTAGTGGTTTTATTGTCAATATTGGAAGGTTTTTCATCCGTATTGATAGTTTTCTTATCCCTATTAGTGGTTTTATGGTCAATATTAGTAGTTTTTTCATCTATATTGGTAGTTTTATCGTCCATATTGGCAGTTTTTTCACCCATATTAGTGGATTTATGTTCAACATTAATAGTTGTATCATCCATATTGGTAGTTTTGTCATCCATATTAGTGGTTTTATGGTCGATATTAGTAGTTTTTCATCCATATTAGTGGATTTATGGTCAATATTAGTAGTTTTTTCATCTATATTGGTAGTTTTATCATCCATATTGGCAGTTTTTTCACCCATATTAGTGGATTTATGTTCAATATTAGTAGTTGTATCATCTATATTGGTGGTTTTATCATCCATATTGGTAGTTTTCACATCCATATTAGTGGTTTTATGGTCAATATTAGAAGTTTTTTCATCCGTATTGATAGTTTTCTCATCCATATTAGTGGATTTATGGTCAATATTAGTAGTTTTTTCATCCATATTGGTAGTTTTATCGTCCATATTGGCAGTTTTTTCATCCATATTAGTGGATTTTTGGTCAATATTGGTAGTTTTTTCCTCTATATTGGTAGTTTTATCGTCCATATTGGCAGTTTTTTCACCCATATTAGTGGATTTATGTTCAATATTAGTAGTTGTATCATCCATATTAGTGGTTTTATGGTCAATATTAGAAGTTTTTTCATCCGTATTGATAGTTTTCTCATCCATATTAGTGGATTTATGGTCAATATTAGTAGTTTTTTCATCCATATTGGTAGTTTTATCGTCCATATTAGTTTTATCATCGCAGTTGGTAGATTTATAGTCTATATTGGTAGTTTTATCTTACATATTAGTGGTTTTATGGTCCATATTAGTAGTTTTCTCATCCATATTGGTCATTTTCTCATTAACATTAGTGGTTTTATGGTCAATAGTAGTTTTTTCATCCATATTGGCATTTCTATCGTCCATATTAGTTTTATTGTCCTAATTTGTAGATTTATAGCTTACATTCGTAGTTTTATCGTCCATATTTGGACGATAAAACCCATCACCATCAGTGTGTCTGCTGCTGCAGTCTAAACATTTCTTTTTTGAACGACCAAGGTGTCATGTGAAACGTTGTCGTGGAAACGGGGCCTTAAATAAAAGCACTTTATTGCGACCTTTACGTTCATTTTGCTTATAGAAATGACGCCGTTCATAAACGACGGAGTGTTTTTCATGTTTTTCTCAGGAAGATGAGGTGGAGCGAGAGCAAAAAGCTTCCTCTGAAGATCCACGGCCACGCAGTCATCTCCCACAGAGGGCTGGTGTACTGCATCGGAGGCAAGACGGACGACAAGTAAGAGCATGTGTAGCGTGCGTGTGTGCATGTGTGTGTGTGTGTGTGTGTGTGTGTGACCTTCTGCCGTGGGCGGCAGCTGTTTGTGGTCGATCATGCTGCCAGCCTGCGGCAGCGCTCGGTGCGTCACGGACAACAATCACACTGCGGCGGTGGGGAAATGTCCCGAGTCGTTCTGCCTGTGGGTGGCGCTGGTCTCCAACACGTCTTCTTCCCTTTCCCCTCTCTCAACATCGTATAATTGCCATTAATTTTTTTCAATCGACGACAGGAAAAAAAAAAGAAAAAAAAGCAGAAACAGTTGAGTAACATTGAGATATATCATACATACGAGTACCGCCATTCTTGCATAATGTCAACACCACCATGCATGAACTACGACCACCACAACACTTTATGGAGGGCATTTGTCAATTGAACATGCAAAATTATGTTTATGCTTCATTTTCATGTAAACAGACCAAAAATAAATAAAAAATCAGTCTGACTTATGTATCATTTAAAAAGCCATCATGAGAAGGGTATTTGAATTGACTGTGGCTCCATGTATAATGGTGATAAAGGATAATAAAACGGCTGAGTGATCCAGGCCGTCGCTGGAAACAGGCCGTTAATCGGCAATAGGAAACAGGTTGCATGTCTTTCAATCTCCGCTGGGGGAAGGAAAGACGGGAACGCTCTCTCTCCACTGCGTCAACAGGCGATTAATAAGCAGCAGGAAATGTGTTCTTGTAGCCTCCAATGCAAGCAGTCTGTGCCAGGCGATGAGTCGCGGAGGCCCACAGCCACAGATGGAGTCGGTGTTTTACTCCAGGAGGCACAATCTAAAAATCGAGATACATCCCTGAGTCAGTCATTTTCATATTGAACTATATTTACTTCTTTTTGGTTGAATGCTGCACATTGCTATATTGGCCATATTATATGACATTATAAACACCTGTTGGGTCCACAAGTAATAAAAAGCAAGTATTTCCAAGCCTTGTTTTTAAAAATCCACTTCAATGATAGAGCTTGAAAAATATTTTGTTTTTCTCTCTTTAGAAACCACCGGAAATCTTTGCTTTTGTAAAACTGCATAAAGTATATATTTTTTTCTGTCTTTTTTTAATCTACATTCCAGCAAAGCTCTGAACAAGACGTTTGTGTACAACCACAAGCAGTCAGAGTGGCGGGAGCTGGCGGCCATGAAGACGCCCAGAGCCATGTTCGGCGCCGTCGTCCACAACGGGAAGATCGTGGTGGCGGGCGGAGTCAACGAGGAAGGCCTCACCGCCACCTGTGAAGCCTTTGACTTCACAACCAGCAAGTAAGACTCCACGTCAGAAGTTCAATATTAGTTTAGCTTGTTTTCTTTTATTTGCATTCCACACCGATGGAAGGGAAAAAAGAACAAAGGGGGGTAAAAGGAAAAAAAAGATTATTGAAAAAGATTAAAAAGCAAAAACAATAGGAGAGAAGGGGAAAAATAAGAAAAAGGCACAAGGGGGCACTCGGCGGCGCGCTAAGGGGCGCTAGGCAATGCTAAGTGGCTCTAGGTGACACTAGGTGGCACGAAAGGGGGCTAAGGAGCACTAGGTGGCACTAGACATCACTAAACAGTGCTAAAGGGCACTAAGGAGCACTAGGTGGCACTAGGCGTCGCTAAACAGTGCTAAAGGGTGCTAAGGAGCACTAGGTGGCACTAGGCGTCGCTAAACATTGCTAAAGGGCGCTAAGGAGCACTAGGTGGCACTAGACGTCGCTAAACATTGCTAAAGGGCGCTAAGGAGCACTAGGTGGCACTAGACGTCGCTAAAGAGTGCTAAAGGGTGCTAAGGAGCACTAGGTGGCACTAGACGTCGCTAAACATTGCTAAAGGGCGCTAAGGAGCACTAGGTGGCACTAGACGTCGCTAAACAGTGCTAAAGGGTGCTAAGGAGCACTAGGTGGCACTAGGCGTCGCTAAACAGTGCTAAAGGGTGCTAAGGAGCACTAGGTGGCACTAGACGTCGCTAAAGAGTGCTAAAGGGTGCTAAGGAGCACTAGACGTCGCTAAACATTGCTAAAGGGCACTAAGGAGCACTAGGTGGCACTAGGCGTCGCTAAACAGTGCTAAAGGGTGCTAAGCCTTGCTGAGGCGCACTAAGCAGTGCTAAGTGGCTCTAGGTTGCGCTAAGCAGCTCAGTCAAGGTTTACAAAGTTTAGAGTAAAAAGTGATGCTAAATGGCTATAGTGTTAGTGCCTGGAAAGCGATGATCATTTAGTATTTTCTAATGTTTTGGCAGTTTATGCCTCCACACTTCCTTTCCCCCACAAACTCTTCTGAAAGTCTTGGTCCTGACCTCCTCCTCTCCTCAAGGTGGGAGCCGTTCGCTGAGTTCCCTCAGGAACGCAGCTCCGTCAACCTGGTGAGCACCGGCGGCTCGCTGTACGCCGTGGGCGGCTTCGCCATGGTGCAGATGGAGAACAAAGAGGTGGCGCCCACGGAAGTCACCGACGTCTGGCAGTGAGTTCCTCGAATTTCCCCTGCCGCGGCGCTGGTCGGACGCGCGGCAGAACATGACTCCTTGTTCTCGCTCCCGGCAGGTACGAGGACGACAAGAAGCAGTGGAGCGGCATGCTGAGGGAGATGCGCTACGCCGCCGGATCCTCCTGCGTGTCCATGCGCCTCAACGCCGCCCGAATGCCCAAACTGTAGATGGCAGCAGTGACACCCCCCCCCCACCCTTCTCCACCCGTTTTCCCAAGCTCTGTTTACATCCTTTCTAGCTCTTCTTTTGTAAAATAAACATTTGTAAACTCCCGTCTGGTGCACTGCTTTTCAATTCTGTGTGAAACGATAGGGACAAGTAATGCTCCGGAGGTGAGCAGCAGTCCTGGTTTATTTTATTTCTTTTCTTTTCTCTCCTATTTTGGTTTTTCTTTTCTTTGTTTTTCATTTTTCATATTTGTTTTCCTCTTCTATCTATCTATCTATCTATCTATCTTGCTGTCAAATTGAACTCTTAATTAATTGATTAAAAACCTTTAAGAAAAAAAAATCAATGCAATCAATGCAGTTTTCTTTACTTCCGGTTTTGTTTTAGTTTTTTTAACTCCTACCTTTTGTCACATGAGCAGCCGTCGCAGCAGCACTGAGCCTCCCGGCTGCAGAGCAGCGATAAAAACCTCTTAATGATGGGGGGACAGTTTATAAGACAGAAAGTTTCACTTTTTTAAAAAGTTCCCTGATGGATCCCCGGAGAAAGTTAAAGTCGTAAATGAAATATTCAAATTCTCAAAGTGTTGGACCTGCACTGTTAACTTGGAGAGAACTAGTGTTCACCAAGCGAAAAGCAAGTGTTTTAATGTACTTATGTATAAATATGCTCATACATGTGTTGAGTCTACATTAAGTCCATGATTTTCCCATGAATAAATATTGATTACAAGCTTCTGTCTTAAGTAGAAAAAAAATGCAATTATGATCTCTGGGACCCTTCCAGGAACCGCTGGTGTGTGACGAGAGAGAAACACCAACACTTCCTCGCAATTGTCTCGACTCCCTCATGATTTTAATCACAAAGCCTGGTCTGTGTGCCAAATTTAGAGCGTCTGTCTGGCGGCGGCGACGTCTGTTTGAAGGAATAACAAAGACTTGGGCAGGAATCTCTTCAGGTGTTAAAATCAGAGCAGTGGCAGGAGCCGAGTTTACTAAAGAGAACGGTAAGTCGAATTGAAACTCTACCTCAATGGATTAATCCTAAATGAAAGTAAACGGCGTGTCAACCTGGCCGAAGTAGCTACAGCGGATTAATAGCGAAGGCCCGCCTTTTTATAAACGAAGGTCTCATTTACACGAAAACAAGCGTAACTTCAACACTTCCTTGCATTAGCGAGGCGGGTACGGACAGGCCTGCTGCGTGGCTGACGGTATCGGAATCATCCCTCTCCGGTGAGGTCATTTCACACGGGACGCTTCCAGAAGCTTCTTTTTATAAGTTATGACTAACCCCGAAGCAATTCCGTCAAACTTCTCCAGTTTGCCTTCGTCTGCGTTCTTCCACCCTGATGTGTAACCGGAGCCTCGAGAAACGTCGACAGACAACGTTTGTTTTTTGTTGAACTGGATTCAAACGGACCCCAAAAAAAAATCAATGCTGTACTTCTGAAGGAGGAAAAACAATGTTGTGAAGGTAGACACTAAAATAAAGTAGTAAAAATTCAGTTTGTTTTCTAAAGTTTTACACAGTTTTTACTCCTCGACTGATTTACCCTTGATTGTTTTCAGCTGTGCCTCATTGTAGATCGATATTTCCGATACCAGGGGTGGTGATAAGTGGGGCTAAGCAGCACTCGGTGTGTTTTTTAGATTGCCGATATCGACCTGAATTTTACTCAGTATTGGATTGGTATCGCTGGATATCATCCTGAATTTTATCCGGCTTCGGACTCGTGTCATTGGTATCGGCCTGAATTTTACTCAGTATTGGATTGGTATCGCTGGATAGCATCCTGAATTTTATCCGGCTTCGGACTCGTGCCATTGGTATCGGCCTGAATTTTACTCAGTATTGGATCAGCATCACCAATGCCGGCCTGAATTCTACTCAATGTCAGATTGGTATCACTGATATCGGCCGAAATTCTTTGTCAGTATCTGAATGGAATCAAATCGGTATCTGATCAGTATTGACAATACTGGTTTGAATTTGATTCGATATCGGTATCCGCAATATTGGCCTGAATTTTACTCAATATTGGTTCAATGTCGCAGATATCGGCCTGAATTTCACTGAGGATCGCATCAGTATTGCTGATGTCGGCCTGAATTCAACTCAGTATCGGATCTGTATCACCAATATCAGCCTGAATTTTACACAGTATCCGATTGATATCGCTGCTATTGGCTTAATTTCACTCAATCTCACATCAATATCGCCGATATTGGCCTGAATTTCACTCATTATCGAATCAGTATCGCCGGTATTGGCCTGAACTTGACTCAGTATCGGATCAGGACTACCAATATCGGCCTTAACTTGACTTGGTATCGGATCAGGACTACCAATATCGGCCTTAACTTGACTTGGTATCAGATCAGGACTACCAACATCGGCCTTAACTTGACTTGGTACCGGATCAGGACTACCAATATCGGCCTTAACTTGACTTGGTATCAGATCAGGACTACCAATATCGGCCTTAACTTGACTTGGTATCGGATTAGGACTACCAATATCGGCCTTAACTTGACTTGGTATCGGATCAGGACAACCAATTTCGGCCTTAACTTGACTTGGTATCGGGTCGGGACTACCAATATCAGCCTTAACTTGACTTGGTATCGGATCGGGACTACCAATATCGGCCTTAACTTGACTTGGTATCGGATCAGGACAACCAATTTCGGCCTTAACTTGACTTGGTATCGGGTCGGGACTACCAATATCAGCCTTAACTTGACTTGGTATCGGATCGGGACTACCAATATCGGCCTTAACTTGACTTGGTATCGGATCGGGACTACCAACATCGGCCTTAACTTGACTTGGTATCGGATCGGGACTACCAATATCGGCCTTAACTTGACTTGGTATCGGATCGGAACTACCAATATTGGCCTTAACTTGACTTGGTATCGGATCGGGACTACCAATATCGGCCTTAACTTGATTTGGTATCGGATCTGGACTACCAATATCGGCCTTAACTTGACTTGGTATCAGATCGGGACTACCATTATCGGCCTTAACTTGACTTGGTATCGGATAGGGACTACCAATATCGGCCTTAACTTGACTTGGTATCGGATCTGAACTACCAATATCGGCCTTAACTTGACTTGGTATCGGGACTACCAATATCGGCTTTAACTTGACTTGGTATCGGATAGGGACTATCAATATCGGCCTTAACTTGACTTGGTATCGGATCAGGACTACCAATATCGGCCTTAACTTGACTCGGTATCGGATCAGGACTACCAATATCAGCCTGAACTTGACTCAGTATCGGATCAGGACTACCAATATCAGCCTGAACTTGACTCAGTATCGGATCAGGACTACCAATATCGGCCTGAAATTGACTCAGTATCGGATTGGGACTACCAATATCGGCCTGAAATTGACTCAGTATCGGATTGGGACTACCAATATCGGCCTGAAATTGACTCAGTATCGGATTGGGACTACCAATATCGGCCTGAACTTGACTCAGTATCGGATCGGTATCGCCGATGTAGATATAGAAAAAAAATAAAACAGTGTCCATGTTCAAATAGCGTCATCCGACACTGCTCGTATGACATTTTTGAAGTTTGTTATCTGCAGGTTGCATCAGGAGGATTTGCAAGAAGAAGCAGGCACATGTGTAGACGTCACATCTTTTATAACGTTAACGTGCAGGAGAGGTACAAAGCAACATCTCTGCATTTCTTTTCTTCTCTTTATTGAACACATATCCTGCTTCCTGTGAACGCCGGCAGCCCGGTCGGAGGAGAAAACAGAAACGGTGTCAGATTGCACACGACACGGAGGATCGTCCTTCTCTGGATAAGAAACATTCACAGGAGGACGTTCAAAGCAACGGAGAAGAAGTACAGCGCTGCTCACTCTCGTTCATGTCGTCACAAGTAATGCGACTCTTCTAAATCACTATAATTAACCTCCAGGCATCGTTCTTTTGCAATTAAGTCTTTATTTCTGCTCCAAAACTGAAACTCTTTAAATGCCAGTTTTATCATCTATTGGTGAGTTTTGATTGTTTTAATTCAAATATAAAACGATGTGTTTCAATTATATAAAGAAATATTTCCTGCAGTTTTGTGTATTATTTAGGATAAGCACAAGCCTGGAAAAAGAAAATAAGATATGTCTTTTAATAAAAATTACAAATTAAAAAAACAATACAGAATGTATGATAATATTTTATAATAGCCTTGAGATTTTAAAATATTGATAAAATATAAAACATTAATTTAAAAAAAGAGCAAATGTTTTTTAAATTGATTTTTTTTTAAAAAGGCATTTAAAGAGTTAAATCGAGATGATTCTGAAATCATTATAAAATATTTGTATTATTCTTGCAGCATTTTGTTGGACCTGGACAGTTTGGTCTCTAACCACCTAAAATGACGCTAAACTCAGCTGATGCCTGAAGGTTAAGCCCATGTCAGAACACTTATTGTGAAACAGGAAATGCACCCTGGACGTAAAGATTTCAGTTTGGTCGTAAAAAGCTTTGGAGAGAACTCTAGTACCAGAAATGGTACGAGCACTTCAGTACCAGTAGTCCTGTACAGGAGATGGTACCAGAGGTAGTAGAGTAGTCCAGTACCAGAGGTAGCGCCAGTGCTCCAGTACTAGAACTCCAATACCAGAGGCAAAAAAGTACTCCACTACCAGAGGTGGTAGCAGAGCACTCCAGTACCAGAGGCAGCAAAGTACTCTAGTACTAGCGGGGGTACCAGTATTCCAGTACCAGGGGTAGAAGAGTACTCCAGTACCAGCAGTCCAGTACCAGAGGCTGTAGCAGTATTCCAGTACCAGAAGTACACCTTGCCAGTGCTTCACTACCGGAGGTATCCGAGTAGTCCAGTACCAGAACTCTCATACCAGCACTATCTATACCAGTATTCCAGTACAGGAGATGGTACCAGAGGTAGTAGAGCAGTCCAGTACCAGAGGTAGCGCCAGTGCTCCAGTACCAGAACTCCAATACCAGAGGCAAAAAAGTACTCCAGTACCAGAGGTGGTAGCAGAGCACTCCAGTACCAGAGGCAGTAGCAAAACTCCAGTACCAGAAATGGTACCAGCACTCCAGTACTAGAGGAAGTTGCAGTATTCCAGTGCCAGAGACCTTGCTATTGCTTCGGTACCAGAGGTAGTAGAGTCGTCCAGTACCAGCACTCTAGTAACAGAGGCAGCAGAATACTCCATTACCAGAGGCAGCATAAATGTATTTTTTGAAGTAACATACTAATAATAAGTGGACCGTCGTGCTCGGGGGGGTGGATGACGAGATTTACACCACTTGAGTTTAAATAATCCAGGGTACTTTTCATGTGTCGTTAGTGAAGACGTTGAAGAGAAGAAGCGCTTCGGAGCAGAACCGTCGATACATTTCAGCCAAAAATAGCCGTAGAGAGGGGGAGAGGAGAAGAAAAGAAAATGTCTGACAAATACATCCATCATAAATATTAAGACACCGTCGGGCAGGCGGACGGAGAGACGGGGGAGGGGGAGGGTGAATCACCACCGCACCACCTGGCTGCTGTAGTCCTCTGTGGTGGCTGCCACCTCTTCCTCCTCCACTTCCTCCTCCTCGTCCTCCTCCTCCTCCTCCGCCCCTCCGCCCAGCCTCAACAGCCGGCTCAGGTAGGTCCTGTGGCGGCGCTGGCGCTCCCGCCGCCGCCTCAGGCGCTCCTCCCGGTGCCGCCGCTGCCGGTCGTGCTGGTAGCGGCGCAGGAACAGCTCCCGGGCGTACTCGTACAGCTCCACGTCCAGGGCGTTCAGGCCCTCGATGCGCCAGCGCACCTTCTCGCCGATGCCCACGCTGGCGGCGCGCGTGCTGTTGATCTGCGTGAAGGCGCGGATGAAGCGCAGGCCGAACGTCCGCTCGAACAGGTACTGCGTCTTGCGCTGGAACTCGGTCAGGCCGTAGAAGGCCATGTTGCGCAGGTTGGCCTTGGCGCTGGCGAGCAGCACGCGGCCGCGCTCCAGCTCGCTCATGGACGACATGTTGTAGCAGCCCACCAGGCTGAGGTCGGCCAGCATGCGCACCTGCCGGTTGTTGGCCAGGTTGGACGGGCAGTTCATGAAGTCGGCCAGCGCCACGCCCGTCCAGTCCTCGCCGCTGTAGCAGGCGGGCAGCTCGTCCTGCGTGGGCGGGCGCCCGTCGCACATGTGCAGCGCCGTCTTCCAGGTGGCGCCGCGCTGCACGTGCTTCCACTCGCTGAGGTAGCGCGATACGGGGTCGCGGAGCATCGTGATGTAGTAGAAGTTCCTGCGGGAGACGGAAACACGAAACGGGGTTTAACCGTTTGTTTGAAGCATCGAGACACATGATCATTTTGGATTGAAACTGCAGATATACAAACATCTAACAGTTTTATTTTTATCATAACCATGGGAACGTGGAGATGGATAAACTAAAAAAATGTAAACGTACTATTTAATAGAATTATTTTTAAATTGTAATTTAGTTTAAGACATAAAATTGATTTTGAAAAATTTATAAAAATGTGCAAAACATAAACATTATTTCATAATTATTAATAATCAAAAGAACTTGCAGCGTTGACATTTGTGTTGCAACTTTTGCATTTTGTGCAGCTTTTGCTTGTGTTACAACTTTTGCAGCTTTAGTAGTTTTGCTGCAACCTTTGCATTTTTTTATTCCAACTTTTGCATTTTTCTGTTGCCGTTTTTTGCATTTATGTTGCATTTTCTGTATTTTCAGAGCACTTTTAGCATTTGTGTCGCAGCTTTTGCACTTTCAGTGCACATTTTGCATTTGTTTTGCAACTATGGCATTTTATTTAGCAGCTTTTGCATTTTTTTTTATGCAGCCGCTGCATTTGTGTTGCAGTTTTTTAACAAACTTGTCATCCAACTTTTGTATTTTTCTTGCAGCTTTTGCATTCGTGCAGGAAAACTTCGGTTCGTGTTGCAGCATTTTATTAAAAAAATCTCCCAGCTTTCGCATTTTTAATGCAACTTTTTATGCGTGGCGACGTCTCTGGACCAACGCTTCCTCTTTCGCTTTCTATCGAAGCACAGCGTGTAAATGAATCTTCGTGAATCCTCAAACGCGGCGTCGCCACCCCCCCCCGCCCCCCCCATCGTGACCTCACCTCCGTCCCTGACACCGGTAAGACGAGAGATCTGACATTTGCGGCTTCTCTGTCGATAGGTCACCATGAAAGCGCGGCCATATTGATCGGCGGTCATCCGCTACAGACACACGAAGCAGAGTCGTTTTCCAGGAAGTGCAACAAAGCGCCGCTGGTGTGTGTGTGTGTGTTCACTCGAGCCGTGCGTTAGACGGCGAGGTAATTGATTTAACCCACGCTGCAGCGGAGCATTATCTGTCTGTCGGCCATGATACCATCAGCAGCACTCACTTAAAACATGGCCGCTTGTGGAGATCCGTTGTCTGGATGGAATCGCTCTCAGGCTGAGTGGACTGCGCTCGCTTCACTCCGTTACGCTCTCAATTAATCTCATTTCTGTTTGCCAGCCACATTCAAACTGTTGCCATATGCTCCCCGAGTGGAAAACAAACTACAAGTCAGCGTCAGACGTCGCCAATTGGTATATCGAGTTGATTTCAGTAAGAAGATTAAAAGAGAAGATAATGCATTCAATCTTCAATTTTAAATGTAATTTTAATTCAAATCTGAACTTGAATCTACTACTTTGCATCTATTTTATGTCATGTCTGTGGAATTTCAATCTGGTTTGGTTGCCTTTTTTTTTTCCCCATGAGCTCCGGGACGGTTGAATTTCCATTCGAGTGGTTAATAAAGTACTGTCGTCACTGCGGTTTTCACTTCCTTCCTGTATCGCAGTACGGTTGCTAGGCAACCGTCGTCAGCAATGCCTCGTTTTGTTTGATCGCGTGAAAGCCGAGCGGAAGATGCAAAGTCCTGTAGAGAAATAAACTGTTTTAATTTGCAGTCGGTCCATTTGGAAGCGTATTTGGCAATGAAGTGACGATTATGGACTCATTTAAATAAATTGCGCTTATGCTAATTGCCCTCTTTTCCCGCTAATGCGCCGGATGGCGTTGAAGCCTTCTGGGGCCAGGGGCGGCAACGACGAGGGAGCTTCTTCCCCTGCTGCCCCGGACCTCGCCAACGTTTGAGTGAATCTGGTGAAATCAGTTTGTGGCGTTTGGCCGGCGATCAATACGACGCCTCGCCGCCGCTGCCCTTCCTGCTGCCTCTCACCTTTGTTCACACGGCAAGCCTGCAAACACCATCGATCCATTTCTCCCTCCCTCCCTCGTTAATTCACTCACCACCATCAAGGACACCGTCAGACCCGCGTTAAAAGCCTTGATGGAAACTATTTACTCCGCTGAAGAGTCGGCCCGTACAAACAGGGGAAAATAAAAAACAACCTCTGGAGGGACGACGGCTCGATTTATTCAGTTTTGTAAAGGAGTCGTGACATGAAAATCCCATGTTATCTTCGAGTTTTTTTGTTTGGGCTCTTTGTTCAAACCAGAATTGCCCACAAGGGGGCGTCACCCCAAAACGGGAGGTTTTGATTGTCGTCAACACCGGAGGCTATTATCATAAACCCACCTCTGCTATGTTTAGCAGCTAACTACTAACTGCTAGTTGCTCGCTACTAACCTCTAGCCACTAACCGCTAATGGGTAACTGCTAGCTGCTAACCACCTACCGCTAGTCACTAATCACTAACTTCTGCTGAACTACTGCTAACCACCAGCTTATAGCTACTTACCGCTAGCCACTAACCACTAACGAGTAACTGGTCACTGCTAACCACATACCACGAGTTGCCAGTCATTAACTGCTGGCTGATAACCGCGAGTCGTAAACTGCTAATAGCAAGCGGTACGCAAGAACACCAGCTGCTGACTCCTTTAAGGCACTAAAATGAGTCGAGGCTTGACTCGTTCGCTTCCCGACGCGAGTCCACACGGCGGGTCGGAGAGAAAGAGAAGAAGAAGAAGAAGAAGAAACCAGGAAGAACGAGTGCCGGGCGACACATGAACTTCACACCGGAGTCAGGGTGTTGATAACCAGCACAGCCAGAGAAAATCCACTTTGAAGGTGTCTGTGGTCTCGGCGGGGATCCGTTAACCGTCGGCCCCACCGGAGGAGTTCTGCCCGGACGCTTTCTGCACTTCATCCGTTCCTCCAAAGTCACGACTACGATTCTTTCTTCTTCTGAGAAACTCTCTCGATATGAAAAGTCGCGATTGGTCAAATAAGCCACGGCAACCTTGTGATTGCACATATTTACCCAAATTAAAAACTCTAAACAAAGAGTACATACCGAGTGATCGGAATCTTCTTAATTTGGGTCTAATCCCAACACTGCCCCCTAACGACTCGTGTTGGAACTCCAACGTTTGGTTTCTAGTCGTCAGCTTCCAAGATGAAATGAAAACGGAATATCAACAAATGTGACAAATGCAACGCATCGTGAAACCATCAAGCATTTAGCTCGGCTCTAAAGCACGTACCAGTCTTTATTCATTCATAATCTCAACGCTGCCCCCTTCCCACAACTGGAGGTACAGCAACATTTGGTCTGTATCCATGAGATCAATGTCATAAGCCTATAGAGTAGAAGTTACCAGTTTATTTTGTACAGGAGAGTAAGAATATGTAGAGAGAATTTGCCATCTGAAGATATCGTGTTTAGCACCAATCCCCAGCAGAGGAACAAACCGACATAAAACAGAAAAGAAAAATAGTTTGGCTAATACAAGCAAGGGGATGCGGAATGGCTGAGATCCAGAGATGGAGGGGAAAGTGGGGGTGTGAGAGGGCGAGCAAAGTGGGAGTGTCGTCACCTCAGTGTGCCGGACAAGCGGGATCCATTTACACTCGTCTGATTCTCCCTCTTTTGATAATTTAATCTTCAATTACAGGGGAAATGATCCGCAGCCCATCTGCACGCTGCGCCGCCAAGACAAACGGCATGTGAGAATCCGCAACGCCACGCACATGCTAACGCTTCCAATGACAAAAGAAACCAACTTCATTGGTTCGTTCATCACTTTAATTTAGCATTTAATTTTTTAATTTTTTATTTAATTTTTTCTTTTTTCTAATTATAGTAAATTTTTTAGCTTAATCCTTTATCTCATTTATGAATTCATCATCTTATTTACTTATTTTTATTGGTTGATTATTTGTACTTTTTATTTTCTTATCTTTTATTGATCCATTTGGTCTGGTCTGCCTGCGGGGGGCGTCGTCCCGGGGATCGTTCTGGCCTCGGTGGTGGAGCTCAGCCTGTGGTTCACTGACCGTGGTGGGGGCTCCTGGCCGGCTAGGTGGGGGTGGTCCCTGTGACGGGGCCCCCCCATAGCTGTAGGCTGTAGCTCCTCTCGGTGTGGACGGCCTCCTAGGGTGGTGTTTTCTCTCCTGGCTCATCGGTGCCTTGCCATTCTTACATCATTTTTAGATCAGTTTTTATATTCTGTTACGGGCAGTTGGGGTTGGTTGGTGGGTGGGTTTGTGTATGTGTGTGTGGTTGTGTGCGTGTGTGCGTGTTTCTCTTTTATTTAAAAAATAAATTCTCTTATGTGAAGCGCTTTGTGTTGCATATATGTATGTATGTAAAGTGCTCTATAAATAAAGTTTGATTTGATTTAAGGGATTATAATGCTAACGCCTACAGGCTAATGCTAATGTTCTTTCAACTTGCTATCTGTGTTTGCTCAGAGATAATGGCTTTGTTTAGGGATCGTAATGCTAATGGATACAGGCTAATGCTAATGGTAAAGGGTTATGCTAATGCCTACATACTAATGCTTCTTTCAAGTTGCTGTTTGTGTTTACTTAGAGCTATTGTCTGTATTTAGGAATGATTACACATGCCATGATAATGGCTACGGGCTAATGCTAATGACAAGACTACATACTGATGTTCTTTCAAGTTGTTGTCTGTATTCACTCAGAGGCCGAGGCTTCATTTACGAATTATAATGTTAACAGCTACAGGCTAATTCTAAAAGCTACAGGCTATTGTTAATGTTCTTTCAAGTTACTGTCAATGTTCACTGAGGGATAATGACATTGTTTCGGGATTATAATGCTAATGATTACAAGCTAACTCTATCGTAATAGGGTAATGCTATTCTTTCAAGTTGCTGTCTGTTTCCTCACAGATACTGGCTACATTTAGAAACTATAATGCTAATGGCTACAAGCTAATGCTAATGGCTATAGGCTAATGTGAACATTCTTCTTTTAAGTTGCTGTCTGTTAACTTGGGGATAAAGGCTTTATTTAGGAATTATAACGTTAATGGCTTCAGGCTAATGCTAAAAACAAGGTGCTTAAGTGTGACTGATTTGTTAAGGAATTTCCTTTATTTTTATCTTTTCTTAAAAAAAAATTCCCTTTCCCATTTTACATTTTTCTATCCCCTTTTTTCATTTCTGTTTTCCTTATTTTTGCTCCAAATTCAAACTATTTTGTGATTATTAAGACAGAACATGACTTCCCGTGACGATGTAAATTGGCGATGCACCATTTGAACGATTCTGCTGAAGTGTTCCACCGATGTGCCGAGCTGAAAGGAAAAACCCGAGGGAACTGCGTCGGGGCGTGAAGAGCGTGAACACTTTGCTTCGAGACGTTTCAGCAAAACAGCCTGCAGTTTGTTTGGTTTAAGAAAAAAAAGAGGAATTTCTTCTTCGCAGGTAGCTGCGTTCTTGCAGAGTTCTCTTTCAGAGCTGCCCACGAGGAGCACGCCGCCGCCGTGGACCCGCCGTGCGTGCAGCCCGAGTCTCTTTAGCGTCTTAGCCTTAACCTTTGCTTGACATCTTAATCTTGGCGGCTTTGTGAGGTGTCAGCCGGCGCGCTTGTTCGGGTCCGCATGGGATAAATGGAAGACGGTGCTCTGCGAAAAGGTCACGTCTGCCCACACGGCGAGCTCGGCAGGAATCTCTGAAAAGGCCTTTTAGAAATCTGTGAAGGCCGCAGCTTCCATTTCGCTCGGCAAAACCCGCACGCTTCCTGTATTTACCGAAAAGAAAATATCCACGACCTCGATAGCGCCTCTGATGCAGGAAAGTGATTTTCATCGCAGTTGAAACATTCTAGCATCGAGGTGAAAATCACCTGGGGACGTTTCTGAGACGCTACGAGTCGTACACCCAGGAGAGCTGCAGCCTTATTTTTTTTTTCTTCTTCTTACCCCTTGTTTTCCTTTTTTCCTGTTTTTTTTCTTTTTATTCCTTTTATCTTTTCAGCTTTTTTCTTTGTTTCCCATTTTTCTTGTTTTTTTTCCTTTCAGCTTTTTCTAATTTTTAACTTTTTCTTTTTCCCGTTTCTCATTTACTTTCATTTTTTTTCCCATTTTTCTTCTTTTTTTAAATTTTTTTCTTTTAATTCTCTTTTCTACAAATTGGAACAACTGTGATTATTACAGATACCACTTATTTTAAAGTAGGAGTACTAACCCTTATCCACTTGCTGATACGTTGAGCCTAAAACTCTTTAGCATGTAGCAGTTGGCAGGTAACCTTTTAGCATGTAGCATTGCTGGTGTGTGAACCCTAAAACTCTTTAGCATGTAGCAGTTGGCAGGTAACCTTTTAGCATGTAGCATTGCTAGTGTGTGAACCCTAAAACTCTTTAGCATGTAGCCTGGAACCCTTTCACATGTCGCATTGCTGGTGCGTGAGCCCTGAAACTCTTTAGCGTTTAGCCTGAAATTCTTTAGCATGTAGCGTAAACCTCTTTAGCATGTAGCATTGCTGGTGTGTGAACCCTAAAACTCTTTAGCATGTAGCCTGGAACCTTTTCGCATGTTGCATTGCTGGTGCGTGAGCCCTGAAATTCTTTAGCATGTAGCATGTAGCATATAGCGTAAAACTCTTGAGCATGTCTCATTGCTGGTGCGTGAACCCTGAAACTCTTTAGCGTTTAGCATATAGCCTGAAATTCTTTAGCATGTAGCCTAAAACAATCATATTTCCTGATATTTCTTGGCAGCGGCTCACCGGGGAAGTTTGACTCATTCTACCTGCTTCAGTCCATAATGTTTCATCTCTCATGCAAAGCACGGAGCGTCTGACGTCTCATCAAAACAGAATCCGTGAGCTCTTTAACGATCTGTCTTTCAGGATGTAGCACTCGCAGAAATCTCCAGGTTTCTGTAAGAATCTGGATTGTGGATTAACCCCCCCCCCCTCCCCCGTCCCTCCTCCTGCCTCGTATAATAAAACCTTGTCTTGGTTTGTCCCTAATCCCACTGAGGAGTGTGCAGATTACCCTGATCCCCGGAATATCTCGCATTTCTCACAGGAACAGGCGACCGAGTCCACAACATTTATCCGAGGATACGCTCTCGTCTGAACTCACGCCACGTCGCGTTTCCCTCGTTTTACTCAATCCTCCTTTCACTCTAAATGCAATGTTTAATCTGAGCTGGTGAAACCCAATATAAAACAAACACAAACAATCTTTTTTTCTCCAAGTTCTTGGAAAGATTCGATTGCACACATGAAAATTATGTAGTACATATGCCGGGCCTTTAAGTACTGTTGTTACGTTGCCATGGAAATACACCGAAAACAGAAAAGAAGACATAGAGAATACTCTTGCTTCTGAGAAATGCAACATGCGAAAATTAAAGTGACAAGCATCAGTAGCTTCTGCAGCTCCGCCTGGAGGATGCCGTCCGCCATTGTTGTTGTTGTTGTTAATTGATGTCACGAGGGTTGCAGGGTTATTGGGTCAAGAGTTGCGTGATGACATCATTGTTTTCAGCTCTTGTCCGTCCACACGTCAAAGCCGATGCAGCGGTTTTGGCCAATTTGGACACACAAAAAAGTATCTTGTACCCAATACTCAACAGGAAGTTGGCCATTTTCAAAAATATGGTGGCTTTTAGCCAGTTTTAGTCCAAATTTGTTATGAATGTAATTTGTTTTCTATGGCTGTAACAAGCAGCAACAATGAGTTCAGACAGTAACTGTTTTTTTCCTAATAAATGTTTGTTTTCTTTTGAGAAAGAAATCAGCTTTTGTACACTTGAAATGTCTCTGTGTTAATTTTGAGGACTGAACGTTTGCAATAATAATGACATAATCTGTTGGGCTTTTCCCATCGGACCTCACCAATCAGGAATCATGATCACTTCATTATCGTGTTCACATACTTGTTGGCTCTTTATTTTTACCGGCGCGGCAGCAGAAAGTGTGTGTGCTGCTGAAAGTAGATAATTACTTGGAATTTATGATAATTGCCATCAAGGATCTAAGTATGTGACTCGGTGTTCAAGCATCAAGTGGTCTTTTATGATGATAAAACTGCAAATATTTTTGCAAATACTGTTACAGAAAGTAACAGCGGAACTTGGAAGGACACTTTGTTGAAATGTGTAATTCCACTCCAAAAGGTATTTTCAGCCATTTGTTTGAGTATTTTTTTTAGCTTCTTAATTATTTTAGCTATTTCTTTGAGTAATCCTTCATGGCTTTAACTTTTTATTTTTTGTTAGTGTATCAAGTATTTTCTTTAGCTATTTTGAGTTTTTTTTTTTTTTACTAAGGTGAGTTATAGTGCAGGGTGCTAGGTAATAGCCTGGAGTTTTAGCATTAAGCATAATTGTTTTTATTAAAAACTACAGGTGAGTTATAGTCCAGAAAACATGGTAGTAGCCTGGAGTTTTAGCATTGTACACACAACGTAAGTATAATGCTAAAACTCCAGGCTAATACCGTACTTCCTGGACTACAACTTTTTATTTATTTATTTATTTATTTTTTACTAAATGCTTGTTAATAGCCGGTAATAGCCTGGAGTTTTAGCATTAAGCATACATTTTTCTTTTAAACTACAGGTGAGTTATAGTCCAGGAAATATGGTAATAGCCTGGAGTTTTAGCATTGCACACACAACGTTGGTATAATGCCAAAACTCCAGGCTAGTACCGTATTTCCTGGACTACAACTTGCTTTTTTTTTTTTTTTTTACTAGATGCTTGTTAATAACCGGTAATAGCCTGGAGTTTTAGCATTGCACACACAGCTTCCTTAAAGTTATTTATAGAAGTAACGTGAGTATAATGCTGGAACTCCAGGCTCATACCGTATTTCCTGGACTACAACTTGGTTGTTTTTTTGTTTTGTTTTTTTACTAAATGCTTGTTACTAGCCGGTAATAGCCTGGAGTGTTAGCATTATACACACAAGTTACTTTTATAAGTAAACTTGTGAAGTCACTTGGCGCACACTGATGACATCATGGTTGATTTCAAAGCGTAAACGCTTCTTCCACATGATACACATATACATTTCAACACCCCCCCCCCGAGCTATCGTCACCGAGCCGTGTGGTAGAACACCGGGGTCACGTTTCAAACGGCGTTTGGCATCAATCCCGGCGTGCCGAGTCGCAGTTTTAAATTCGTCATTTGCGGGCTGGCGGGGACGTGGTGTGTGAAACGATATAATCGCTTGACGTCCACGACACGTCAATAAGCGCCCGTCTCTCTCTCTCTCGTGCTGTGCTGGCTGAGATTCTGAAGAAAAGGACTAAACTCCGAAGCACCGCAGCCGCTACATTACAACGCATAGGATCCCTCAGAAGACCTGCACATTCACCCGCTACTAAAAATAAAAGTCCACTCTTCCTCCCACTCAAGGTGACGAATTCCAACTTATGAGACACAAAGTTTTACTCAGACATGAAGAAATCTAACTTTTTCCACTGAAATAACTCTGAGAATACACTTGAAATGTTGCTAAAATGTCCTTTTTTTGCCATTTCCTCTTAAAACGTACCAGCATGTGGTAGGAAAGGGAGCGAGCAGGCACTTTTTATAACTTCAGGTACTCTGTTAGCCACCAGAAGCTAAGTGATGCATAAATGTTGCATGTACGTCATTTAGTCCAGGAAGTGAGATTTTGCCAATACAGCCAATGCTACCTGGATGAAGCTAATGCTACAGTGATAAAGCTAATAGTGTTGTGATCGTGTTAATGCTGTGACAGAGCTATTGCTACTGACATTGATGTAATGCTACTATGATGAGCTAATGATACGATGTTAGCAAGCGCTAACATTACTGAAATGAAGCCGATGCTAATTGAGTATTTTTTTTTTGCCATTTCTGGAGTATTATTTAAGCTTTTTATCTCTTTTTTTATTGTCATATTTTTGCTATTTAGGAACATTGTTTTTTGGCATTTTTCTAGCTTTTAGCTTTTGGCTAAATGTTTAAGTATATATATATATTTTAAAGCTTTTTGTGGAATATTCCTGAGCTATTTTATTTTATCTTTAGCTGACTTTTTGAGTATTCTTGGCAAATTTTTTTTAATGTATTTTAGCATTTAATTTTTTACAATTGTATACTATCACAGCAAGTAAAACCCGTAACTCACCGCTGCCCCTCAGAGGTCAACAGTAGTATTACTGAAACCTCACACATTGTAGCTTGAACCCATTCACCACTGTGAGAGTCAGACTTGTCATTGTTCCTGATGATAAAACCAAGGGGGGGTTCTTGTTTGCATGTAGAATAAAGCCAGTGAGTTAATGTGAAATAACGAGGTCAGGAATATGATTACGGACTCTGACTGCTCAGCGTGGCTCCGGCGATGTCGTCCGGCGGACGGGACGGTGTGACGCGTGTCCTCGCAGCAACCGCAGCGCCCGCTGTGATGAGAATGGCGTGGCCGCCGCGCCGCGAGCCGAGCCGGCAGGAGCCCATCACACACTAACACACTTCAATTACTTCATGTGTCGGACGGATCTCCTGTATATGTTCAATTATAGAGTTTCACCGGAGATGAAGTGAGGAAGTGAATCATCTACACCCCCCCCCCCCCCCCACTTTGCTCGTCAAAGCATTTTCTAAAGGAACAAAATATCATCACTCTGATATTAAACCAGGAATGAAACGATAACGGAGATGAACCATTTTCCTCAGAGAAGTAAAGATTTTCACTCTGCTACTGAAGCCAAGCCAGGAGGAAACAAATAAAGGAACCAAAGGGACGACTTCAAGAATCTGAACACTTCCTGTTAATTTAATACATACTCAAGTAGCTAAAAACACGCCAAAATAAAGGCTTAAAAATATATTAAAAAAAAAAAAAAAACATAGCTAAAAGCTAAAAGGTTTCTAAAATACTTATAATATAGTTAAAAATACTTTAAATTGCTAAAAACAAAAAAAACTACAATAAAATTATGTAGCAAAAAATACAAAAAAGAAGCAAAATAATATTCAAATAAATAGCAGAAAAATACTCGAAGTTAAAAATACAAAGAAAATGAGCTGAAAATTCTGAAAAACTAAAAGAAAAAAAAAACTGTCTGATTATTATTAAACCAGAAATACCTTTATACTCTTCTCATAAATATATATATACATTTGATTTCAAACACTAGTTGACGACTCACACTTAAGTTTCCCTATTTTTTTTTAATCTAAATATATCTGTTTTATTCTGCAGGACCAGTGGACATCAGTCATTTACCCGGTTGAAATCAAGCCACTTCTCACAACATCATATTTCTCCGAGCTCAAGTGGCAGCAGAAGTGTTTGGATTACCAGTAATCTTGGTAACCGATGACGCAATTAGTGATTTTTCTTATTTATTTCTTTTTAATCCTTCCAGCACGTCTCGGGAGTTTTTTTGTGAGCCGGCCAGAATCCCAGCAGGTGATAAAATAATCATTAAGAAGACGAGCCGCAGTGGTACTGTGGACGTAGACGCCAGCGTTCTGAGCCTCCTGGCTGGCAGAGTGCGTAGGAAGAGAGGTGGTTTGAAGGTGACGCTGAGAAGCAGACAGATGGAGCTTCAGCATCCAGAACAGACCAGCAGGACCAGAAACATCCACCAAATGTGCTAAATATTCAGCTTTTTTTTGCTTCCCTCTCCCTTCCTGCAGACGCAGTAATGAGGTGACTCCAGGCAAAAGCCATTATCCATCACTGAGTGGCGTTATCATGACAGGGGGACGGATTCCGCCGCTGAGGAGAGGGATTGTGGGAATATTCTGTACACCCGGGGCACGTTGGAGCATTTTTAGTCGCACTTCACCTGGTTTCACACCCCCCCCACCCCCACCCCCTTGAGACGCAGGGATGTTTCATTAGGCAGCAGATGTCGGGTACAGTATATAGACGTATATCGAGAGAAACTCGCCAAGTCACCAGCGCCTGTGGTGGCGGAAAAAAAAAATCAACTACCTCATATGCAGTCGGAACAGAGTCCACACTGTGTGACGTCTGATTAGCAAAAACTTTGAAGGCGTCGTCGGCTGGTATTCTCACGTATCCAGTCTCTCTTCAATCAATTCTCATGATTTTTTTTTTTTTTTTTAGGGAAATAATCTAAACGCGGAGCTCATTCGGACTTCACGAGACTTTGTTTGGAAGTAGAGTTCAGATTAATCTTGGTTTCGATCAAATTCCTCAGAAAGATTTCATTTTGTTATGCGACCAGTTCAATTCAGACTAAAATTACTGGAGTTCAACAGGGCTTTGTGTCGGGACCCCTCCATTTTTGTCTTCTACATGCTGTATTAGATTATAGATGATACGTGACAAGGGTCTTCCTCCGACAACGTTGAGTGCTTTGTGAACTTTGCGATTATGTCCGAAGTTCAGGTGGCTGCAGGGAAGCAGAGCGGATTAGAGTTATTTGGTAAAGCGGCTCTAATGCTGTTTAAACTCTTAGGAACGTGGCAGTGGGGGGGGTTGGGGGGGCAGAGTATGTAAACAACAACAGAGGATTCATACAGCCGATGGGATATTTAAATTTCGTGATGTTTTATTTCTCCTTATCGAACCCATCCTGTAGTGCTGGGTACCCCCATCGGAAGGGTGGCGAGAGATCATAACCCTTCGGTGATTCAGCAGGTTTGATCCGGAACGACAGGAATCCCGCGTGTTTCCTCGTCCGTCTCTTCCCGAACGGCGTGCGGACTGATAATGCAGCGGACGTACCCCTCAGGGAGGAACTGGCATATTTGCGGCCGAGGAGCAAGTCATGACTCACGACTCGCCGGTCGATGACTCGGCATCAGACGGCAGATTCCTCGCTCGACCTTGAGCGAGACGGCGGAGAGGCGCTGACCTTTGGCCTCCGCCAGTGGGAAGTGGAGGATGACGGCTTCCTCGCCGGAGGCAGTGAGGATCAATCGCGAGCGGGGAATGATTCTGGAGATGATCACTGACGCGACACCCCATCCGACACTTTATACTCCAGAGACTCATTGCACGTTTCAGCTCAACCCCCCCCAAAACAAATCAACACATTTACACTCCAATTCGGTCATTTTTACATCAAAACAGCCCCAAACGTTGTCCTTTGGGGGAAAACAAACAACAAACTGCTGGTTATTCTAGTGAGTCGTCGCATGTTGACCGGAGTGTTCATTGTCAGGATTTAAATCCTCAGATTAGACGCGATGGATTCCACTGAGCGAGGTCACATGACGCGACGGTTTGGTGTCAGTGGAAGACGGACCAGTTCTGTATATAAGCTAATTACTGTAAATCTCGTTACCTGGATCCTCACATCGTACTTGTTTTTGTTTGTTTTTTTCCTCCATGTAGCAATGCTCCTCCTCTTGTTCAACATTTACACCAGCCATGAACGAATTAAACTAATTTGCCATTTTTGGTCATTTTTGACCTTTCGTCCATGCTTGATTGCACTTTTCTTTTCCACAAGTCTTTTATCTTTTCATTTCTAGTCCAGAGAATATGGTAGTTTAACTTTTTTTTTTTTTTACCACTAGTGCAATTTGACTTGCGAAAAGTAAACAAAAACTTAAGAATAAAAGGTGTTTGTGTTAAGATGAATGATTTCTCTTCTTGAACCTAATTTTTTTTTTTATTTAGAGACATTTATAAGAAATGTATAAATACATTGTAATTGGAGTTTTTCTGTGGTGCTGTAGCAGCATTCTGATGTCACACACTGACATCTACTGGTCCATGGTGATATTTACTGGCATATTTTGATATATGTGCCATTTGTGATGAAGAATCATCAGCAGCCACATCATTTTAAAAGTGTATAGTCCAGAAAATACGGTAGTTGAACCTGATATTTTTGACCACTATTGCGATTTGACTTTTGGTAAACAAACAAAAACGTGTTGAGTCGACGTGCTTGTGTCGAGAGAAGAGTGCTCTTTCTTCTTTTTTGCCTTTTCTGGCAAGTCGACGTACCTTTGACAGGTTGTGACGGCGTCTTCGTCATAAACGTCATCTGGTGGCGTGCGACCCGCCGGCAACAGCTGTTAAAGGATGCGTCATCCTGCACCAGGTGACGTTTATGACGAAGGCGGACGCACGCCATCGAGACATGTCAACGATGCACCGATCCAGCTATTTCAGTTCCGATCCCGATGCTGATACATGCTTGGCCTGAAAAGCTCTATGCCTTTACACTTAGGAAAGAAAAGTGGTACTACCAACACTTTTTAATGTGAAAAACATCAGATGTATGTATGACGTAGCTCGTGTAGCAATAGATTGAAAGGTAAAGGATTCCTCTACTTGGTGGAGCGAGTCCGACCTCAGGTGTAGGTCGCCTTTTCCATTATCTGATAAATCTGTTTTGATGGTATCGGGCCGATATTCGATCCATATGTCGGATCGGTGCGTCCCTGAAAGGTACGTCTTAAAAACCTACTTGTGAGGCTGAAGGCCCAACAATCCCCCCCCCACCTTTACCCCCTCTTACCATCCTTCACCCCCCCTTACCGCCCCGGTGGCAGATGGCGGTCTGCTCTTCCAGGTGTCCGTGAGGCAGATTGGTTGAGGCGGATCGGCAGCACCTCGGAGGAACCCTGACCTTCTTAAGTGATTTAGTCTGTTAAGCAGAGCGCCGTTTGCTCCGGTAATTACCGGGAACTGTAACACGCCCCAACGCGGAGGAGGGCGAGGCGCGACTCCTCGCCGGGACGCTGTTCACGGCGCCATGTGTTTACGCCACAGTGTGTACCAACACTGTCCATCACGCCCACTGGAGCCTTCACTCATTCATCCGAACCAACCGTCACCAGGTGAACCAGTGATTCCACTCCAGTGGGAGAATTGATTCAAATCAGTCGGATGAGTCCATTCATTCATTTATAAGGTTATTCCCATTACCCTCTTATAGATGAGTGAGTCTTACTCATTCATTCATGCATTTGTTCATTTCAAGGAGTTTTTTTCAAACAAAATTCTTATAGAAGATACTTTTTGAAAGGTCTGTCAAAACTAATGTCAAGATCTTACATTCATTCAGTTTTCTTTCTGGAATTATTGTTAGTCTGACTATTTCAACAATTAATTCACTCATTCATCTCTCCCCCTCAAGTCTCACTTTAAAAGAATGGATGGCTGCTGAATGAATGAGTTCACGATGGATGGGACGACAATGATGAATGAGTGAAGAAGCTTTCCTCTCCCCGGGCTCACCTGCGGCTCCTGGCGGGGGTCTTGCGGTCCCTCCGGCCCATGACGCCGGGCACGCAGGTGGTGAGCTCGGTCCAGTCGGCGTGCAGCCCGCAGCTCCAGCCGGTGGAGAACCGGGAGAAGAGCCAGGACTCGGCGCGGCCCGGCCGGTGGCAGGTGCACTTCCTCTGGCCGGGCAGGCAGTCGCACGGCCGCTCCAGCTGGATGTTCTTCACCAGGTGGCGGCCGAACGTGGTGCCGCCGGTCTTCTGGATGTGCAGGAAAACCATCACGTCCTCCCCGCGGATGTCGAAGTCCACGTGCCGGTCCAGGTCCCGCTCCGTGAAGTTGAACCGGGACGTGATCCGGGCCGGGAGGTCCTCGTCCGGGTCCGGGTCCGAGGAAACGAGCTGGAAGCCCGAGGAGGAGCGCTGGAAGAGCCCGCCGTCCTCCCCCCGCAGCGAGCAGCTGGTCCGATCCGTCGGGCACACGTACTGGTACCCGATGGTGAGGAAGAGGACGGCGGCGACCGGGATGAAGAGCAGCCGGTGGAACTTCTCCTCCACCATGGCGGCACGCGGGGACTCACGCACACGGTACCGGGATATCCGAGCCCTCCTGCCCGCGGAGCATCCTGCTGCAGCGCCGGCTCAGGGAGCTCCAGTCCCCGCGGCGGGTGGCAACATCCCCGGTACTCACGTTCCTCCGCGCGCTCACACCTGTCACAGCGTCACAGCGCGAGACTCGCTCACAAGCATCCCGCAGCATCCGCAGCTCGTCCCGCCAACTGCCGCTGGAAGTCTGAGCTGCGCTGCAAGCTGCGCGAGGCAGCAAGTCGCACGCAGGTAACCCCCCCACGTTTCCCGCCAAGACCTTCGAAATAAAACGCTGCTTCGCAGATTAAAGACCGACAAATAATCATTGTGAATTATAATTTAAAAAAAAACATTTCATTATTAGAATAATTTAATAAAATACTGATTAAATAATTACATTTCTGAGATTATTTCATATTTCTGAGATCAAACTAAGGATATTTAAAAAATAGTCAGATTTTTAAAAATAAGAATTGTAAGAATTTTTTGATAATGAAAAAGTAATTCCTTAAATCGTCATATATATATAATAGTGTTATTGATTTATTTTAAATATTCCGATTAATCTAATAATTGTCAAAATTCTAAGAAAAAAGTAACAAATTAGACGTTTTTAAGTCTGCATATTGAGAATCCAATAATCTTCAAAGATAAAATTAGAAGAGAGAATTCTAAACTCATAATTCAGAGATTAAAGTCATGATTCCAGACTGTTTTTGAAAATTGTTCAATTCTGATGTCGTACTTCTGAGAATACGTCCAAATCCTTCAATTATCCGTCTACATTCGGAGAAAAAAAGTCATGAATTGGCTTTTTAAAGTCTCCGAATTCAGACCTTTCTCTGAAATACATTTTTCAAGAATTATTTAACAAAAGTTAAAAATGTTTAGCTAAAATACAAGACTCAGTTTTTTTGTGTCCTTTAATTTTTTTTCAGTTTCCTCAAAACGTTTCTTGTTGTTTTGGCTGTTTTACTTTATATTAATTATTTCAATAGCAAATATTAATCAGTTTTCTTTGATAACATGTTTCATATTGAATTAAAATATTTCTCAAAAACTTTTTTTCCATTTAATCTGAACCCTGCAATTAAAGCACTTACCTCCAGCTCAGATTATTAATTTTACACAAACGACTGGCCCGTTTAATGCTCATCCTAATGCAGGTTGTTTTATTTTGAAAAGTAGGCGGAAGAAGCTCTAGTGACATTACTGCCAACTTACACACATTCATAAGCAAGACTTTAATTGAGTCTATTCATCTGTAACCTCAGAGGTCCGATTCCATTTTAAATGTTTATTCTACACGGAGTCCTTAAACGAAATGAAAACTGTTTATTGGCTTTGTGTGTTTTCATGTAGCGAACGAGTGTCGAGCATCCAGAGAGAAATCAGGAGGTCTGGGAGTGCTATGGTTAAACTGGACTGGACTGGGTTGGAGGTGTGCAGTAACGGCACTCCATAGCCTCGAGACCTTGAGCAAAAAAGAAAAACAATGAAGTTTGAATCAGGGTGGCGAACCCCAACGAAAATATCCGAAGGAAAACTATTCACCGTTAACCGTCTTGTAGATTCCCGTTTGCCTTCCAGTCAAACTTTGCTTCAGCTTTATCAGCGCAGCGTGACTTTTGTACTCTGGACAGTTAAATCCGTGACCTTGCGGAGTGCAGTAAAGAGTTGACGGCCCGGTATGGATCACGGATTTCCTCTAAGCCTCCCGCCCGATCAAAAGCTTTGGTTATTTTACCTAAGATGGCTTCCGTCCATTGAGGGATTCACCCAGGGTGCACTTTACTTTGTTCAATCCTCTTTGTGCACTCCGACTCCGACTTAATCGCCATGCGAGTGCAGCATTCAGCATTTCTATCATTTCTCCTTTTCTTCTTTTTCGGTTCCCCGATTCCTGAAGGTCACCCCTGTTTTTGTTGAGTTTTTTTTGTCGCATCGTCTGTCGGGGAGATCTTCACCTGGAGACAAAGATTGGTTCGAGATTTCGGTTTGTCTGTTTTCGTTCCCAGACATTGAAGAAAAGCGAAGCTGAAGATTCATTTTAGTTTGAAAGAATTGTCCAGATGTCCGTCGTAGCGCCGAGATGTATGGGCCTCTCGCCGCCACTTCTGAAGTGGGAGAGAAATTAGAAGCGGACAATAAAGCTGAGACACAAGTGTACGCTCATAAATCAACAAATACGCAGAGGGGTGTTTTTTAATATTGCAAGCTGATGTGAAACTAAAATACAGAATGAATGGCAAATGAAAGGGGAGGAAAATAATGAGAGAAAAAGGATTTTTTTTTAAATGAAAAATAAACAAATAGCAAAAACAGAATAAAAAGGGAAAGGGAATAATAAATGAGAGAAAAAGAAGACAAATTGATGCAAGAAGGAAAAAAATGGGAATAAATAACAGAAAAAGAAAAAAGGGACAAAAGAAAAAAATACAGGAAAAAATACAAAAAAAGAAATAAAAGAGCTGACAGAAAAAAGTGGGGGGAAGAACAAAGAAAAAAATAAGATTTTGTTTTTTACAAAAAACAACAAAGGAAGAAAAGGCAAGAGAGAAAAACATCAAAGAAAAGCAGAAATACTTAAATAATTGTTTTTTTTTTTTTTAAACAAGGGGGAAAATAAAGAAAACTGAGAGAAGTACAGTTTGAAAAAGAGTCAGAGTGAGCTCTGTTTTTTTTTTTTCGCCTAATATATTGAATTTAATGGAATTTCATTTGATTTAAAGGCAATTTGGGTGAGACTGGATACGTGACAAGACCACCTTTAAGACGTTCATAAAGAAACTGACAAGTAGAGACGAATGATGAAGAAACAGAAGAGCGTTCTGGGACTAATGACTTGAGTTTGCTGCAGTGGAGATTCCCCCGGTCAATAAGAGATGACCAGTGGTATTAACAGGACGACGTTTCCACTAATTCAGCAGCGTATTAAAGCAAAGTCTGGTTAAAAACCCTGGTGGACTCTGTCAGGATCACAGCAGCACTAATGGACGGCTAAGAAGATTGTTCTGGAAGATCAAAACTGGTGGAGGAGAATCAAACTGTTTGAGGAGATTAACATGAGCTGCAGGAGGAAGAGGAGGATGACGATGAAGAGGAGGAGGAGGAGGAGGACCTTAACCCAATCACCTCCTCCAGAGACTCTTGCAGTGTCTCCTAACGTCCAAAACACGTTTCTCCAAAACAAACCCGCCACGTGAACACACAGCAGACCATCATCATCATCCTCCTCCTCTTCATTATCGTCTTCCTCCTCCTCTTTATCATCCTCATCATCTTCCTCCAGCATCTTTAGTCATTTTAGTTTCTTTAGCCATTTTAACTTCTTTAGTCCTTTTAGCATCTTTAGCCATTTTAGCTTCTTCAGTCGTTTTAGCATCTTTAGCCATTTTAGCTTCTTCAGTCGTTTTAGCATCTTTAGCCGTTTTAGCTTCTTTAGTCGTTTTAGCATCTTTAGTCGTTTTGACATCTTTAGTTGTTTTGACACCTTTAGCCGTTTTAGAATCTTTAGCCGTTTTAGCTTCTTTAGCCGTTTTAGCATCTTTAGTCATTTTAGCATCTTTAGCCGTTTTAGGTTCTTTAGTCGTTTTAGCTTCTTTAGCCATTTTAGCATCTTTAGTTGTTTTAGTATCTTTAGCCACTTTAGCTTCTTTAGTTAGTGTCTTTAGTCATTTTAGCATGTTTAGCCATTTGAGCTTCTTTAGCTGTTTTAGCATCTTTAGCCTTTTTAGCATCTTTCACCGTTTTAGCATCTTTAGCTCTATTAGCTATTGTTGCTTCTTTAGGTATTTTGATTATTTTCATCATTTTAGCTGCTTTAGCCATTTTAGCTTTTTTAGCTTCCTTAGCAGTTTTAGTTTCTTTTAGCCATTTAGCTATCTATTATTTTTGCCATCAGACCCTTTTCCTCCATCTAGATATAAAAATAAACATTAGATCTCTTTCAGCTCGGTTCCTCAACATCTCCTGCTGCCAGAGGAGAAGAACGTCATTTGTCGGCTATATATTGATATAGAATTCCTCGGCAGTAAGGTTTAAAAAAAAAAAAAATTATGACCTGGTAACACTCACAGAAGACAATGAAAGGAAACTTGTCTTTTTCATCTGTGCTTCCCACGAGGCTGAATCACCAGGTGACCTCTCGCTGCCTCGCCGGAAATAGACAACAAAGAGTCTGAGATGAAACCCAGTGGGCGGTTCTGGACTCTTATCTGAGACGATTCCAGCCGACCAGTCCGCGTGTCTGGGTTTGACACCACAACAAACCCGCCGGGTCAGATTTAACAGTCCTGAAGTCACTTGTTACCATGGTAACGCTTGTTTAGTTCGCTTTAAATTGTGAAAACCTGAAGAGGTTGTTTCAGGGAGCCATGGGGCACTAAAAAAAGGAATTTTTGATATACTTTTTAGACGTAGGGAAGAAAAGTGGTACAACCACCGGCGACTTCGCTCCGTGAGCTCACGCAGCAAGACTGTAAAGGATTTCTCCGTTTTGTGCGCCGATACCTACCAAAAGGTACAGGTTACATTTTCCGAGACCCACAACGTTTGCAACCTTGACGTGATGGTTTAGCATCTGCTACTACCACTTCAGCAGTTTTAGCCATTTTGTTCCTGGCGGTACCGAAACTCTGCGCCACCGTCAGACCTTCGCCGCGGACTGACTGAGGCTCAGGATGCAGGCCGGTCCGGATCCCGAAGCTCCTCCATGAATAAACATATCCTCTCCTCTGCTTGTTACTGCGACTGTTATTTATAGCGGCCTGTCTATCTGCGGTGGAGGCAGTCGCTCTCCAGGGGTTTCAGGAAGTGGAGAAGATAAACCGCCGAGCAGCCGCCGCGCCAGATCAACTCATAAATCAAGACGTAAAGTGAGCGGAGGGCCGAGCTTCCTCATCTCGGGAGGAGCTGCTCCTCCTCTACACGGCCCGCTGACTGATCGTAACCTCGTAACTCTGAGAAGAGGAGGAGGAAGATGAGGAGGAAGATGAGGAGGAAGAGGAAGAACAAGTAGAGGAGAAGATCTCTGCTGCCATCTGCTGGTCAGAACTTGATATTTCATCACTGGAAAAATGAATCAGGGTTCCAGGATAGATAGATAGATAGATAGATAGATAGATAGATAGATAGATAGATAGATAGATAGATAGATAGATAGATAGATAGATAGATAGATAGATAGATAGATAGATAGATAGATAGATAACTTTATTAATCCCCGAAGGGAAATTGTTTTGTTGCAGCATTCTGGTTTATAAAATACAATAGAATAGAATATAAAAGTAGGGAATAAAAATATACAAATATACAACTATAAAAATATCTGGGTAGGACATAAAATATCTGGGTAGGACATACATTTTGTAAAACAAAGAACTGAACATGGGCACTTAGAAATAAGCGTGAGCAATTATGATGAGGCTCTGACGGAGGTAGACGTGTTAAAAAGTCTTATTGCCGTGGGGAGGAACGACTTCCTGTAGCGTTCCTTCAAGCAGCGGGGTTGAATCAGTCTATTGCTGAAGCTGCTCTTCAGCTTGTCCAGTGTTTTGTGGAGGGGGGGGGGGGGATTGTCCATGATTGCTAGCAGTTTTGCCAGCATCCTGTCCTCCACCACCTCCTCCAGGGTGACAAGCTTGGAGCCAACAACAGACTCTGCCTTCCTGATCAGTTTGTTCAGTCTGTTGGCGTCCTTTGCCTTGATGCCCGCACCCCAGGACACCCCAGGACACCGCAGGACACCCCAGGACACCGCAGCAAAAAAGATGGTGCTTGCGACAACAGACTGATAGAACATGTGCAGCATCTTGTTGCAGACATTAAAGGACCTGAGCCTCCTCAGGAAGTAAAGCCGGCTCAGGCCCTTCTTGTAGATGGCCTGTATGTTGGTGGACCAGTCCAGTTTATTGTCCAGTGTGACACCCAGGTACTTATAGGAGTCCACTAAGTCCACGTCCTTCCCACTGATGCTGACTGGAGAGGGCAGGGGCTTGTTCCTCCTGAAGTCCACCACCATCTCCCTCGTCTTCTCCACGTTCAGCAACAGGTGGTTCTCCCCACACCACTTCACAAATCGGTCGACCAGGACCCTGTACTCCGCCTCCCCCCCGCCCCCAACACACCCCACAATGGCCGTGTCATCAGAGAATTTTTGCAGATGACACGACTCAGTGCAGTACTTAAAGTCAGATGTGTATGTGGTGAAGAGGAAGGGGGACAGTACAGTACCCTGGGGGGCCCCGACGTTACTGATCAGACGACCAGATACAGAAAGGAGCAGGAAAATTAATCTGAAGGATGTCAATAGAATTTTTTTCTCATTTTAGGATTATTTTGTCCACGGTGTGCCTTTCTATTTATTGAGGTCAACATTTATCCCCCCAAAAAACCCCTTTCCTTTGTTTTCATATTTTTTCCTTTTGTCAATTTTTTTCTTTTATCTCAATTTTTTTCTTTCTTCCTCCCTTCCTCCAGTTCCTCTCGCATACTATGGGTTCGGTTTAACCCGAGCAGCAGGGGGTGTGACGTCATGAGTACCGGTACGAAAGCCAACCAGAAAGTTCCAGAAAAGTCACAAACATATTTATTTATATTATTCACTGGGCAGCATTGTGCAGCCCTTTTTATTGAAAAAAAAAAATGAATTTAAAATTATATTCTGTTATATTCTTAAATATATACAAGACAATATAATATAATATATACAAGTTTGTCAGGATGATTATCTTCTTTTTTTTAAGATTTCGAACGTATTTCAGTATGAAAACTTCGCGAAATTAACGAACTATTTCTACTTCCGGTATTTGTCTATGAATTTATGTCGCAAATGTAGTTATTATTTTAACCACTGATCGATCAGAAAATGTCGTTTTGTATCTAAAACAATCAGAAATGTGAGGAAAAAGCGGTAGAATGGCGGCAGAAAGTATACAAATAACGCGCTTTATTATAGTGGAGTGTTATTTCGAAGGACATTACCGGAAGTGGTTGTGTATAATTCACTCTTGACGTTTGGAATTTTTTTTTCTTCCAGATTTTAGGAATGTGGAGCCTCGAGCCATTAAACTCCACAAAAAACTTTCAAGCCGGCCACCAAACCTTCTCAGTAAGCTTCTTCTCTCTGTTGATACTCGTGAAAAACCCCGCGCTGCTCAGTTTGAGTACTTTAACGTGTATTTTAGACGATGTTTCAAAGTATTTTTCTCTTTTTACATGAAGTGAAAAAAACCTACCGTTAGCTCGGCGGCATGGGGGAGTGTTGAGATGTTTTTGAGTTTTATTCTTATATTAAACCGGGATTGAATGAGAGTGTTGGATGTATGGAGATCTTTGAAAGTGGTTGTTTATTGGGTTTTTTTCGGAGAAAGAGGTGAAATAACGAGAGAAAGACGGTGTGGTGTTTCAGATAATTTGGTTCCCGTGTTACTTGGTGACCGCCGCTGCTCGTAACATCGGGTGTTTAAAAGAGACGTCGAAACGCTTCGACATTTAGAAATGTTCTTGTGAATGCGGTTAAACTGCGTTTGAGGGGACAGTTACGGATTTTTAACATCGGCTGTTGCCAAGGACGCTGAACGACGCCTGTCACCAGTTAACACGAGAACCAGTTAAACCGAAACACGGGATTAAGCGTTGTCATGGAGACGCGGACGCTTGACGCTTGTTTTATCTCTTCGCCACGTTCCGGTTTCTGTGTGTCTCTACAGGGAGACGTTAGTCGCTGTGTTTTCACAACACTGCCGCTCCCGCGGGAACGCGGTCTCCATGGTAACGAGTCGATCTGCGGGGAGGACCAAAACGGGAGATGGTGAGGAGGCTGCGTGGCGACACCCCCCCCCCATAAATCCAGGGTTTGTTTGTGTTTTGAACGCGTCTCTTTGCAGCCATTCCAGGACGGCGTGTACTACCCTCTGAGCAGCGACGCCCACTCATCCGCCGGCATTCCCTCCCTTCTTAACTCGCCGTCCAGCGGCATGACGCCGTCCAGCGGGAACAACTCCGCCGCCGGCGCCTTCAAGTTCCGCCCGCGGCGGGAGACGGTGGACTGGCGGCGCATCAACGCGGTGGACGTGGACCAGGTGGCGAGCCAGGTGGACGTGGACGCCCTGCAGGAGCACGTGGCCACCGTGACGTTCTGCAGCCTGGAGGGCGAGCGCTGCCCGCGGTGCCGGGCGCCGGTCGACCCGGCGCTGGTCAAGCTGCTGCGGCTGTCGCAGCTGACCGTGGAGTGGCTGCTGCACTGCCAGGACCTCCTTGCGCTCAACCTGCGGGCGGCCGAGGAGCGGCTGGCGGCGGCCGGGCGGGAGCGTGACGAGCTGCTGGAGCGCCAGCGGAAGCAGGAGGAGCAGACACGGGCGCTCTCCGTCGAGCTCAAGCAGCGGAAGAAGGTGATCCGCACGCAGCAGACGCTGCTGGCGCCGCAGATCATCAGCCACAAGGTAACGCCGCTGTCACCCCTCCCCCCTCCCCCATTGTTCCCTCCATCTATTCAGGGGGAGGAATGCGATCCTTTTCTTCTCGACACTCGCCACAGCCGCCATTATAATAATCTGGATGAAAAGGATTTAAATCTGCCGAGCAGATGGTGGCGATTTGCCGCAATTAGCTTCTTTTATTTTTTTCTTCTTCTTTTTTTTCTCTCCCCAATCCACGTCTCAACCCTCAGCAGGTTATTTATAGCACTGATCAACCCCCCCCCCCCCCCCTCCGCTACCTACCAGTGTATGATACAGCTGACCTGGCCGGCCGGTTGCCATGGTAATGGATATAGTGTGTCATGAGATCAAGCGGTTGCTCGGTAAACCTGGCAGGTTGAATAATTGATGGCGTTCTCGCACGACCTTTGGCATTTGTTGTGGCACACACACACACACACACACACACACACACACACACACACACACACACACACACACACACACACAGTGTGAGTAACAGCTGTTACAACCGAGCATGAAGTCACAGGTGCTTGCAGACATACAGAAAAAACACAACAGGAAGTCTCCCATTTTGAAAAATATGGTGGCTTACGGCCCAAATTTGGACATTTTCTGGATTGAAGTCCTCTGGGGGGGGGGGGGGGGGGGGGGTAATTCCAAATTATTCCAATGTGTCCAGTTGGTACAAAAGAGATTGGTGAACAAAATGTATTAAAATGTTCTCCAGACGTCTGAGGGCGAAGCCACAAAGTTTTACGTTTCCATATGAAACAGGAAGTGCAATGTGAAACGGTCCGATCGGCTGCAAACTTGCCAAACTGCATCAGAGTCCAGCCCTCGTCGCAGCTACATCACAATATATAACGACTGACATTTACAGTCGGGGTCACTGAAGTAGCGAGGACCCGTTCAGCGCCGTACGCAGCTTTAGTTTGTGTGGTTTTCTCTCTCTCTCTCTCTTTCAGTGTCTGCACTGCGAGAAAAAATTCCTCAACTCCACGTTCCTCCAGAACCACATGCAGCGGCGGCACCCCGACGAGTTCAACGCCCGTAAGTCGGTCAGCAGTCGTCTGCAGCGCCTGGTTTTTGAAAGCGGGTCACTGAGGCGGTTTTCTCCTCCTGCTGTCTCGTGCAGAGCTGCAGTCCAAAGGGGACAAGTCCCAGATCGACGGCCTGAAGTCTGAGATCAGCGGCCTGAAGGAGCAGGTCGTCCAGCAGCAGCAGGCGCTGGAGGCCAAGGCGGCTCGGGAGGAGCAGCAGCAGGCGCTGCACAAGGACCTGCTGAAGGAACTGGAACGCTTCAAGGCCGAGGAGATATCCCGCATGGACCGCAAGATCGATGAAAGCCGGGACGGCATGCGCAGGGAGATGGAGTTCCTCTACAACCACAAAGTCCAGACTCTTACCGTACGGCCAGCAGCCTTTCCTCTGTACCTCTGTGACCTTGGCTTTTTGCCCCGCAGCTTCTAGCAACGTCACAAAACACATCAGGAACTTGGGACAGGGCAAATTAGAGTTGGTCCGAACCTGCTCAAACGTGTGGTTGCTTCGTGGACAGGAAGTGAACCAGAACCAGTCGGCGAGGCCGGAGAAGACGACGAGTCCAGAGAGAGACGTGGACAACTACCGGGACGAGCAGATCCACAAGCTGCAGCAGCTCATGAGGAAACAGGCGAGTCCAGAGACCAGGGGAGAATTCCGCAGACTGGATCTGATCCTGACGCTCTTGAACCTTCTCTTTCAGGACAGGAAGTGGGAAACCAGACTGCAGGAAGTGAAGTCTCAGCACGAGTCTGAGAAGAAGGAGGTAGGAGGCCCATCCTCTGGTTCTCATAGCATTGTCTTCAATTTTCAATTTATTCTTCATTTATTTCATATCTTATTAAAAGCATTTTTTTTATTTAGATTTTTTTTTTCATTTTACTTTGCAATATTCTTTATTTAATATTTATTTTAAAAAATATTTTAATTTATTTAGAATTTTTATGCTTCATTTATATAAAATGTTAATGAATTAAAAATGTCAATTCAATCATTGTAATTGTATTTATTTATATTTTGTATTGTATGTTTCTATTTTGTATTTATATATTTTTTTTTATCTTTGAATTAGGAATTTTTTTTTTCTAATATTATCAATATTATTGTTTCGGTTCAGAACACGTACACATCATTTCACGCTCCATCATACTGTGTATGATTATCGGCCTGTGCTGAATCAAGGCCTTGAGCCTGACGTCTCCGCTGGTCTTGTCTTGCAGCTGCAGGAGGAGCTGAGTCGGATGCGTCGCTCGGTGTCGGAGCAGCAGAAGAGCAGCAAGCGGCTGCAGCAGGAGATGAGCAGGAGGCTGCAGGAGAAGGAGCAGAGCATCCAGAGCATGACGGAGCAGAAGAACCAGGCCGCCTCCAGCTCTCCTCCTCACGCTGGACACGTAGAGGTCCGTTTCCACACAGTCAGGAAAAAGCATGCATATCAATTCTTATTCTTTTCAATTATAATGAATAAATCAGTGTAATTAATATAATAATTGCATTCAAAATCATTCCGAGTTTGGCTTCTGCACATGTGCAGTTGTCAACTTGGAATTAAATAGTTCCAAAAAATATATTTTCTCAATAAATATGTATCGAGAAAAATAATTAAAATGAGTAAATATTAAGAATAAATATTAACTGATCATTTTAAATATATTACAAACAAGAAGAGTTATGTTAAATACTAAGACAAATCTAACAATATAATGAATAATGTCAATAATGAAATATCAAGAATAAAATCATATGATGCTAAGATCAAATGTATATTAAATATACCAAGTATGATTATTAAACATAATTAATCCCTTCATATTAAATGCATAAATAAATAAATAGTATTTAATTATTAAAGAATAAATAATATAGTGATATAATAAATATATTTTATTTAATAAATAATAATATAAATAAATAACAAGAAATAATATTAAATGCTAAGGATATATTTCAAAGTTATTAAATACTAAGAAAGTTAATCATTGTTAAATATAAAAAAATATCAGATACAAAAAAATGTAATACTTAGAAAAATATGAAAACAAAAGAAGTTATTGATTGATTTGAATCATATAGAAATATTAATACATTCAATAAATACCACGACTTTGTACTGTGTATATTGTTAGTGCCCTTCCTGTCAAATTAAAGCTCTGACTGTCAACCGTTTTTGTCTTTCAGGTCAAGAGCGTCTCGGCAGAAGTTCCAGGTACGTTTCCACTTCCTGCCCCGCTCCACGTGTCTGTAGAGCCGCCGTGACGTTCGTGTCCCGAGATGTCTGACGTGTGGCTTTTGTCTTTTGCAGTGGCGGCCGCCGCCCCGCCGCCGGAGCCCCGGCAGAAGCGAGTGGTGCTGGGTGAGTAGAGCCGCGCGGGGTGCCGCTGTGTGTGATGAGCCGCGGGCTGACCTGATGTGTTCCTACTCAGAGGAGCCAGGCTCAGCTCTAAAGCTGGACCCGATACAGGAGCTGTCGGAGGAGGACCGAGGTAACGCCAACGCTCCTCCGCATGCCGCCGCCGCTGCCGCTGCCGCTGCATGGAGCGCAGGCAAAACCGTCTGTGGTGCTTCACACGTCTGTTCATCACGTGGTTGACGTGCTGCTCGTCCGCCAGCCTCGCGCATGTGCTGGTTTCCGGCAAAAAAAAATTAAAAAATTGATGGAAAAGAAAAAAAAACCCCAGAGAAACGACTAAAAATAGCCATAAAAGATAAAAACGTATTCAAATATATCTAAATTGTCGCTATAAGACTTGATGAATGCAACCTTACTTTTTGTATGCAAAGTATATTTTGGTTCGTTTTGTTTTGTGGCTGACGACAAATGATATTTGTTGTGAAATCCGGCTGTTTTGGTCATGACGGCTGCAGACCTCTGACCAAAGCAAGTCGATATCATCCGCCCGCATCCCGGTCCATCGCGTGGTCGCCGTGCACGTCGTCCGCCAATCCTCGTGCACGTGCTGGTTTTGGGGGGGGGGCCGCGGCGCTCCGTCTCCCCGCCGCTCACATGAGCTTCTCTCCGCAGACTCCAGCAGCGTGTCCGACAGGAAGCCGGCGGCGAAGAAGCCCGAGCCGGCGGCGGAGCGGAGGCGGCGGGTCAACGTGGACGTGCTGAAGAGGAACCCCAACATGAAGAAGGCCCTGCATCTGGAGCTGAAGCAGGCCGTGGGCAAGAAGCTGGAGAACCTGGGAGTCAGGCCTGTAGGTTTCACACTCCTCCCCAACGCTGGTTAGCATGTAGCATGTAGCTGTGGGGGTGTGGCCTGCGAGTTGAGGTTCAGTCTGTTGTGTTTCAGGATCAGAGCGGCCTGAAGAGCCAGGAAGTGAAATCCACCTGGAACAAGCTGCGGTCCAAGCAGAAGAGCGCAGCCAAGACGCTGCCGGATTACTGGCGCCAGCGGAGCCAGATCTGCGTCGCCGTGGAGGAGAGGCTGGGCTCTCAGAGGAGAGCCAGTGACCCCGCCCCCGACAGACGGGCCAGAGCCGGACACCAGGGTCAAGGTGGGTCTCGCCGCTGGAGCTGCTTTAGCATTTATAGCTTCTTTAGCCTTTTTAGCTCCTTTAGCCTTTTTAGCTGCTTTAGCCTTTTTAGCTCCTTTAGCCTTTTTAGCTGCTTTAGCCTTTTTCGCTTCCTTAGCCTTTTTAGCTTCTTTAGCCTTTTTAGCTCCTTTAGCCTTTTTAGCTTCTTTAGCTATTTTAACTTTTTTGATTTTTCATTTGCTGTCTTTAACTATTTTATCTACTCTTAGTCATTTTAGATTCTTCATCTATTTAAGCTGCTTTAGTTGTTTCAGTCATTTTAGCTCTCCGGTGCTCTGTGTGGTTAGTCTCTCTGTGTCTGACAGTTTGTATTGACACTCTGTGTCCCAGTGCTGCAGATCCGCCCGCGCTCCAGCAGCCTGCCCCCCCGAACGAGCCAGCAGACCTCCACACCAGCAGCCAAACAACCAAAGACCCCCCAGCCGGCCCCCAGGACCAGGATCAAGACCTCCACCCCCAACCCCAGGACGATCCCCACCAGCAGGTACGACACCGGCCGGCTTCAAGCCAGCAGCCAGAGTGAACGGATGAAGCTCAAAGTCAAACTCTTGTGATTTCAGTTCGCCTCCGTTCAGCTCAGACCAGGAGTCTGACGGCTGGTCCTACACGGAGGACGACGAGCCGTCGCCGAAACCCCGCCGGGACAAGTCCGGCACCAGCGGCGCGTCCAAACAGGGGGCGGCCACCAAGCAGAGCCTCGAGGACGAAGACGACGACTGGTCCTTTTCCAGTGAGCTGGAGGAGATCGACATCAAGCAGCTCGGCCACTACAGAGACCAGAACGGCAACGTGGAGACCAGGAACTCTGGGAACTCTGGGAAAGGTCAGTGGCTCCGTGTGAACAGTCACAGGATTCTACCAGAAACTGGACTCAGTAACATTTTGCCTTTCCCCCCCTTTTCATTTTTTTTTCTATTTCTTTTTGTTCCTTTTCTTATATCTCTTATTTTACCATTAAACTAAAAAACAAAAGATAAAAAAGGAAATTAATATTTGGAAAATGGAGAACAGGGAAAAAAAAAAAGAAAAGTAAGAAAAAAGGGGGGTAAATAATAAAATGCCACAGCAGTTCAACCTGCTCTGAGTGGAAGCGCACTGCGGTTGTAAACAGCAAAATGGCTAAAGCGGAAAGAAAAGATGATAAAAAATAGACACAAAAGCTAAAAACATAAAAAGACTTGCTGTCTTTCGCTATTTTATCTACTCTTAGTCATTTTAGATTCTTTATCTATTGAAGCTGCTTTACTTGTTTCAGTCATTTTAGCTCTCCAGTGCTCTGTGTGGTTAGAGTGTCTGTAGCTTTAACACTTAATGAATGCAAACAAAGTCAGTTGTTGTCTGTAAACGTTCATGTTTGTGTTTCAGAGAATGGAGTCAGTGAAGTGATCAGACCTGCGGTGAAGCCGTCTGCGCAGCGAGTGCTGAAGCGGCCAGCAGGGGGCGTCAGCATCCTGGTTGGGAAGAAGGCCGAGGCCCAGGAGCTGAAGGTGAGACGCACTTCCTGTTTCCCGTCCGGTCGCACAGAGGACGAGCGGTCCTGACGTTGTTTCCCGTGGCGACAGTACTCGGACCTGGAGGAGAGCAGTGACCCGATGGCCTCCACCCTGGAGGACAAGCCCGCCCCCCCGAGGAAGAGCCTGGACTTCCCCGGCACCGCCGTGTGGGGAACCTCCACCGGGAAGAACCCCGGGTCGGCTCACATCCTGGCCGAAGCCGGGACAGGAAGCACTCTGAAGAGCAGCCTGTGCTCCCTCAGTGACATCAGCGACTGGGACGACGAGAGCAGTGAACGCTAGCCGGGGAGCGACACGACGACCCGGGATGAACCTCCCCAGTAAAAGACATTCAAATCTCATCCGCTCATTCAAACATGTCCACCGGACTCAAACGACACTGTTCCAAGAGTCAGATTATTTCCCTGTTATTTCTGAGCTTCTTGCTCCTCCACATACGGTCTTGTATGTTTCTCCTTGTGCTGGAATTGTTCCTGAATGCCCAGACAGGTTTGTGTCCTCTCTTTATTCCACTTGCTCCGAGATCCTGGACACTATTGCTCCTTTTCAGCGCAAGTCCCAACAAGATAAGAGAACATCCAGAGTGGGGGTATCGCCCCCTGGTGGCCTCAGCGACTAACGACAGACACCAGCAATACTTTACAAAGGGAATTCACCTGAAGCCACAGTTTACCTCGACACTGAGCGGTACTAGTTTGTGTCAACTTTTCTACGTAACGTCACTTTTTATATATCTGGAGCAGAGACTTTGTATAGGAAATATTTATACAAGCAATAAAAGACATTCAAATATAACTCGGTCATTTGTTTGTTTGGTCATTCAGTCACATGCAGAGAAACAAGGAGATGGAAAATGTTTTGATGGAAGCTTTATTTATAAAGCAATTAAATCAAACTGTTCTAAAGTTCTCAGCAGGTAGTGTGTGTACATATGAAACATCAATTTACTGGATGTTTGAACATTGAACCAAAGTTTATCGAGGTTAAAACATCTGTAAACGAATATTTACAAGTTATCTGGCTGGAAGAGCACGATGCTGACTGGTTAGCTCTCGGATTAAAGGCTTTGTTTCCACTATGCAGTACGCCACGGTATAGTAATATACAACATGGTTTGGTAAGGTGCGATATGGTAGAGTCACGGTATGGCAAGGTACGGTCTGGGACAGTAATGACTCAAGAACCGACACTGGGTCTCGGAAATAATTTTACTAGTATTAATAAATAATGTGAGGTTCAAAGGGCAGCGGAACTAATGATAGGGGACAGCATTAAACGCAACACAATCCCTGCTCGAGTCGAGCATTTTTAGCAGCTGTTAGCATTGGCGTCACGGCTGCGTTTACCACATGGGGGGCGACTAAAGTGGGGAAAAGTGATATATTTATTCAAGTGCAGCTCCAGTAGCAGCTTCTCCTCTGCAGCAAGAAGGGCTCGGGGAACGAGGTAATTAACGTGATGTCTCGTGATTCTCCGTTCAGCAAAGTGATTCGCGGGCTTTAACGATCCGTTCAAACTCGCTCAGAATTCCGGCGGCAGTTGGACCGGCTGCTGACGCTGGGCCTGGACGAGGACCTTCACGTCCCGGTTCCACTTCACGGAGCCGGACCTGGACCTGGACGTGATGGTTTTCCTGCACGTCCACGGTTCTGCACGCCGACTGGACCGAGCTCACGAGCTGCGTGCCCGGCCATCATGGGCCGGAGGGACCGGAAGACCCCCACCATGGAGCCGCAGGTCTGCCCGGGTAGAGGGAAGCTTCTCAGTCATGCGGGGCTTTAAATGGGCCGGACTATGCATTAAACATGCATACAGAGCCACACAACTCCCACACTTGGGCCAGTCAGACCACCTCTCTCTGCTCCTCACCCCTACCTACACCCCGCTGAGAAGAAGGAAACCTCGGACCAAGACCATCACGACTTGGCCAGAGGATGCTCTTCACCTGCTACAGGACTGTTTCTCCCAGACGGAGTGGAGCACCTTTTGTCCTACATTCAGTTCTGCACCGGGACTGTAACTGTGGACAAGCGCATCCGGGTGTTTCCGAACCAGAAACCATGGATGACCAGCCAAGTCAAGACGCTCCTCAGAGACCAAAACACCGCCTTCAGGTCCGGAGACAGTGAAGTGTACAGCGTGGCCAGAGCTGACCTGAAGAGGGGCATCAGGCAAGCAAAGAGGGACTACAGGGAGCGAATAGAGACTCATCTCTCTAACAACAACCCCAGGCAGGTGTGGCAGGGTGTTCAGCAGATCACCAACTTCAGAGGGCAGTCCAACATACCAGGTGACCCAAGCACGGCGCTAGCCGAAGAGCTGAACGCTTTCTTTGCTCGCTTCGAGGTCCCAGGCCAGCAGTCTGCAGTCGCCCTGCCCCCACCCCAGCCAACTCCCAGTCGTCAGCCACTGACCGTTGCAGGTACATGAGGTGAGACGCACCCTCAGCAGAGCCAACCCGAGGAAGGCGCCCGGACCCGACGGTGTTTCTGGGAAGGTGCTCAAGGCCTGTGCAGACCAGCTCGCGGAGGTCTTCACCAAAATCTTCAACCTCTCCCTGACGCAAGCCTCCATCCCAGCCTGCCTCAAGTCCGCCACCATCATCCCGATACCAAAGAAATCTGCCACCGCCAGCCTGTCAGACTTTCGCCCGGTTGCACTTACCCCCATCATCACCAAGTGCCTCGAGCGACTTGTCCTCACCCATATCAAAGCCTGCCTCCCCCCCTCTTTGGACCCCCACCAGTTCGCCTACAGGAACAACCGCTCCACGGAGGATGCAATAGCCGTCGCTCTCCACACCGCGCTGAGCCACCTCGAACATCGGGGGAGCTACGTCAGAATGCTCTTCATAGATTACAGCTCAGCGTTCAATACCATCATCCCTGACCTGCTGGTCAGGAAACTGCTGGACCTGGGTCTCCCCGCACTAACCTGCGCTTGGATTAAGGACTTCCTTTCCAACAGACCCCAGACCGTCAGACTCGGCCCTCACCGGTCCTCCTCCAGATCTCTGAGCACGGGCTCCCCACAGGGCTGTGTGCTGAGCCCGATGCTTTACACCCTGTACACAACGGACTGCAGACCTGCGCACCCCAGCAACACCATTGTGAAGTTCGCCGACGACACTACAGTGGTGGGACTGATCATCAACGGTGACGAGTCAGCGTACAGGGACGAGGTCCTGCAACGGTCTGCCTGGTGCTCCACGAACAACCTGATCCTGAACACCGCCAAGACCAAGGAGGTCGTCCTGGACTTCAGGAGGAGTCGCACGTCGGACCCACCCCCCCTTCACATCAACGGCGAGCTCGTGGAAAGGGTCCACAACTTCACTTTCCTGGGCACCGTGATCTCGGCTGACCTCTCGTGGTCTGGTAACACCTCGGCCGTCGTCAAGAAGGCCCAGCAGCGGCTGCACTTCCTGAGGGTGCTTAGGAAGAACGACATCTGCCAGAAGCTGCTGGTGACCTTATACCGATCGACCATCGAGAGCATCCTGACCTACTGCATCCCCGTGTGGTTCTCCCACTGCACCGAGGCAGACCGCAGGAGGCTCCAGAGGATCATCGGCTGCCCCCTCCCCACACTAAAAGACATCTACATAACACGGCACCTCAGAAGAGCCGAGGCGATCATAGCTGACCACACCCACCCTGCACACCACTTGTTCGAACTGCTGCCCTCAGGACGGCGGTACCGGTCCATCAGGACCAGGACCAACAGACTGAGGGACGGTGGTACCGGTCCATCAGGACCAGGACCAACAGACTGAGGGACAGTTTCTGCCCTCAAGCAATCACGGCACTGAACAGTTAAACACTACTACCTCAGACTATCTACCTCATACTGTGTGCAATACATCAAACTCCATATTACTCTGTGCAATAACAGGTACCTTGTGCTCAACCGCACATACTTATTAGCCAAGGTACCCCAGGCAGCTACATTGGTATTTTACATAACTTATTATCGGTCGTTTCTTTGAACTTTTTACATTACTGCACTATGTCCTTGGGTGTGTGTGAGCGGGACTGTGTGAGAGCTGAATGTGTGTGTGAATGTTTAGGTTATTCTGTATATATGGTGATATATGCTGAGATTAATGCAATGCTGAATGTGAGAATGGCTGCTGTGTTTATTGTATGTCTACTGTGTGTTTTTAGCTACACCGCAATTTTGTTGTGCAATTTTATTGTACAATGACAATAAAAGCTTCTAATTCTAATTCTAACAGCCGCTATTCTTGTTTCACACACTTTGAACTCGGCGGCTTAAACAATGACGCTAATTTATGGATTTCTATGCTTAAACGAGCTTCATGCCGACGATACACGCGTGATGCGTTCAGGTGCAGCACGTAACTGTGCCTTCCGGGGCTGACTAGTCTTCTCCTCACAATCAGCAAATACTTTATGACCAGAGATTAAATCAGTGGGCGAGTCTGAGTTTAGGGCAAACCAAAGCGGGTGTATTTTCAAACAACACATCAATATATCTTTCAAAGCATTTTAGAATGTTTTAAAAGAAACCTCAAAAAAAGAAGTGCAAAATAAGCGGCTTTTTTAAGCTTCGATTTTCAGTCATTAGTAAATATGAGCATATCGAAACATTTATTAACTTCAACAAACCTGGAAACGTTTTCAAGATTCTTGAACACGTTTCTGTTTGTGTACATTTAAAAGTAACTATGATGGAGAAAGTTGAACCTGCAACTTTTCAGCCAAATGTCTCTTTTCAGATGGTAAATTAGAGGTGACAGTGTTAATAACCAGAGACTCGGCGCATGAAAAGGAAAAAAGGGGGGGAATGGCAAAATGTTACTGTGTCCAAATTCTGGAAGAATCCTGTGACTGTTCACACGGAGCCACTGACCTTTCCCAGAGTTCCCAGAATTCCCAGAGTTCCTGGTCTGGGGGGGTCTTTGGTTGTTTGACTGCTGGTGTGGAGGTTTGCTGGCTCGTTCTGGGAAAACCTTGTCCAGTTGAGACTGATGGAAAAAAAACACAGAGTAGGTGAGGCGTACGTTTATTTTAGGCTCAATCCCCAACAGAAACCCTCATTAACGTCTCTGCAAACTGCTGAATCCACAAATCCACGTTTTCAGTCTGGCCTTGGCTTTCTTGGGGATTTCCTGGCTGACAGTTGTGATCAGTCTCACAGATTACCATCCTTCATCTGGACGCTAATCTGTGAACCAGAGCCAGAGGTGGAGGTTAGGAGAAGCAGCGGACCGCTAATAGCATTGAATATGGAAGACGCCACCACACTGGAACACGTACATTTCGTCAATGAATTTTCTGTCCCCTGAGCCAGAAATGAATCAATCATGCTGACAGCAGCAAGACTGCTACACATTGTAGGGATTTCTTACCGCATAAGGATCACCATTTATGTTTTGGTTGGCTATCGATAATGATTAATAATTATCAAAGATAGTTATTAATAATGTTATTGAAATTTAATCTGATGTGTATCAGAACCTCGGAGCTCCACCTGTCTTAACAGGAAATGATAGCCAAGTCAGTTCTATCAGTCTCATAAGATATAGTAAACAGTTCATCAGGAATGCCCTTACCAAAAAGAAGTATACTTCAAGTATGTAATATCAAGTGTACTTAAGTATACATAGTATACTCTACCAAGTATACTTATATTTGCACTAGAAGTTTACTTACAAGTATACTCCTTGGGACTAAATTGGCCCACTTGTAGTATACTACAAGTATACTTTAAAGTATACCAAAAGTATACTTAAAGTAATCTTTTAAGTTTACTTGTAGTGTACTTCTGATATGATTGAGTATACTTTTATTTTTGAAAGTACACTTTTCAGTATACTTAAAGTAATCTTTTAAGTTTACTTGTCGTACTTCTCTCTTTGAAAGTATACTTTACAGTATACTTAATGTAAACTTGGTATTACTATTACTACCAATACATTTCAAGTCCACTACTTCGTGATACTTCACCTTTATGCTGAGAAAATAAAGTTAAGAAAACAGCAAAGCAATTTTGTTTACATTTATTCAACATATAGAGAATTGTAGAACTTGAACATTATAACAACAGATTTGTTCAACAGGAGGAAACAAACTTGAGAACACAAACTATTCTGAACATGTTTTAATTGTCTGTTTTAAGCATTCACTTGCTTGCTTGTTGATGCTTTTTTGAAGTTTTCGTTGTTGCATTTCTTTCTCATTATTTTTCTCACATCTTGAACGCTCATAGATGGAAACTTGGACTGAGCATGCCCTGTGAACACACACACACACACACCAAGAAATTAACACTTGTACTGTTAGGTGAACTCTGACACCACAAAATCTCAACAGTTCATACTTCAATTAATAATACTGCTGTGAATCATTTTTTGGAATATCAGATTAAGCAGACTTTTAAAATTTGATTGATCACAATAGATAAGTTAATTTTGATGTAATTAATTAACAATAGGTAAGCATATAATGCTTTAACTGTACACCCATGATGGAAAAAGGTATCGATTGTCAAATATGCAAAACCAGCAGCAGGGTTTATTAATTTTAGACAAGACTTCTATCTTTTAACACTTTTCTTTATAGCAAGTCAAAACGTCTGGATGTACAAAGTTAAAGTTAGTGCACTTTGAAATGCTTCAAATGGTCTTAGATTTTGTATGCAATGAAAGAAACGTGAGATTTCCATCAGAAAACCATCCATTGGTACTTTTGATATATATGTGTATACGTTTATAAATAATAAAATAATAAAATAGAAAAGTGCAACTATTTTAGTGAACTCCTAATATTGTATCATTGATATTTTCCTGACGACCTCCAGAAGTCCACATGCCAGTTTGATCCTCCTGGTTTAGACCAGTGGCTCTCAAATTGTGGCTCTAGGAGAACGTCTGCATGTCTCCTGTCACTTCTTCCTGTTCTCGCTGCTCCTCGTACACACAGTGACCAACACATGATTTTATGTGGAAAGCTTTTGTAGCCACTCACAGGTGAATTCCTCACACCTGTTTTTGCATTTTGACTTTTTGCTGCAGTTTTCCTTGCTGATTCTGGAGAGACTTAACCCTTTCCCTCCCGTGCTCCATCAAAACAACAATGGAGAACTCTTCCGGTCAAACTTGAGCAAGCGAGCGTTTCTCTGCCGAAGATAAGCACTGGTCGCATGGATGTTGATTGGGCAGAGGAAGAGCTGGAGAACGAGGAAAGCTGCTCAGTTATGTGTCTTAACTCTTGAACAACAGCTGGAAGCTCTGTAAAGAGAACAGAAACATTCAGCACATTTAAAATACTTCCGCCACATTATGAACAGCCAATTAGCTAACAGAGGGGTGGATCATATCCCCAGACGTCACCAGTAACAGGCAAACAGCCAATCATTCAGCAGCTGTGTGGTTAGGTTGCGCTGTAGTTGTTGCCATGCAGGGTTGTGTACAAGCGAGTGGCACACATTGAGAAACACACTGTTAAGCACGCAGGGAGAAGTGACAGGCCGGGAGGAGGGTAGAGGAGCTGCTATGTAGCGGTGGTTTAGCCCTACCTGGGAAAGAGGAAGTGACAGAGGTAGAGGGAACCATACTGTATGAATGAGTCAGAGTGCTACGGAACGCTCAGTTTTCTAATGTTACCAATTAACGACATAAAAAATGGCCATATGCACAGTATGCCTGTTGCAATTAAGAAAAGTGACATAAAAAAAAAAGATTGTGAATTTGTGCAAGTTTTAGAAATCTGAATCTTTAGGAAAAAAGTTTTGAATACTTGGAGGCCCAATACAGTTGATCCTGTTTTCACAGGATGCATTTTTTTCCCCCTGCAAACACAAATAGGCTTTTCCCCTGCTAAAATACACAACAACACAACTAAACGTACCCCTGATTGCTTCTATTGCTTTCTTTGAGCCTCTTGTTCTCTGCTCTTACTTGCTTGATTTGACGCAGTGTCCTGCTCCAGTGCCTGGGAGGCTGGTCCTCTTCTGATGTCTCCTCATGTTCAGAAGTTGACTACAAGACACAAAAACACAGGCACAACAACATCAAGATCTGATGACGACATCTATGGTCGAAATGTGCTGGCTTTTTAAATGTTATTGTGACGTGCAGATGATTCCTCAAGAAGTGTGTTTCCCCAATTGTGTCAGTACAGCATGGTGTTATGATCCACTATATGGTACTAGACAACTGCAACTTGCAGTGTAAAAAAAATGCTAATAAAGAGGTAAGCAAGCATGCTCACTGCTCAGTCACTGGCCGGTTTTTGTCATAGCTAAAAGATAGGTTAGTTTTGAGTATTTTCATTCTTATAGATATTATCTTGGATGAAAACCTGACTTTTTAAATATCTTCTGAACCCAGAAATCTCCACCTCTTTTACACACATAATGGATGAGGGCACATATCTAGGTTTGAAAAACATGATCTACTGTAATCTGCAGCCCCAATAGAATGCCAGATTATTTCCTAAATTAAACAAAAAATATACAAATTACCTCCAAAGCTTGCTGTTCCATTAGATCCTTCTTCAACTCTTCAATCATTTGATTTGCAGCCTCTTTTGCAGGACAGGATGAGGATGCTTTTTTTTGTCTTTTGCTGCCAAATAGATATTTTGCACGCTAGTATTTGGAAAGTATGAGTGACCGGCCGATATTATCAGCCGATTTTTGTAGTTATTACGTGTATCGGCCAATGCGGGCTGCTGTGTATGTCGATCTGCATTATTTACAGAGGTCTCCACAGGCAGCTCCATGTTGCTGGAGACGCTGCATGTGCAGTCTCAGACCATACAGAGATGACATGAGAGACTCAAAAATCACTTGAATATAGGAAAGATTTACTTTTCATTCTCATGACATGAGGTGTATGATTAATCAATTATAGAGCTTTGTATGTAGTCATACTTTTTTTTTTTTTTTTTAATGTTTTACCTGTTTTGAATGCCTTTCGGTCTCTTGCTCTTTCTCCATCCACTTGCTGTTGGCCGTTCTCTTTCGTTTCTCATTATCGTTTGGTCTTTTCCAGATATCTTCTCCTTTTATGAAGTACTCTCTCTTTTCACACAGGTCAGTGTAATTGTCTATGAGAAACATTAAAAGAGTGCAATGAGACACAAAAATGCACAATAATGAATATGTCAACTCAAATTTTTCACATGCAAGAAAACGTCACCATAAACTTGATCAACTGTTCACACATATAACTTTAGACAATCATATTGGTATATTTGATTAACTTAAACAGTAAAAATTATTGAGCAATGTCATAGTTTTCCCAGAAATCTACATTTATGCCAGTTTGAATGCTTTATAATGACATTTAAGGCCTTGATTTCAGCCCAAAGTGCAATTGACTTGACAAAAACCGTGTAATTAAGCCGAATACGCGGTGCTGTAACATATTTTCTTTCTTCCTTCACCTGCAAGAGCGCGAACGGTTGAAGGAGCGCGAATGAGCTATCGCGAGATCTCTATGCAGCGAAGTTGGGTCGCACTACGTGTAGTACCGCGAGACTACCGTGTCGAAATGAATGCTGGGAAACGACAAGGCAGAGAGAAGAAACGTGAAGCGTAATGGAGGATTGTCGTACATTTTTGTAGCGAAATCATGGCAAAACGTTCGGGACCGTACAAGAAGTACTTGGAGGATGGCACAGAACAAATCCCGAAAAGAACACGGAACAGATGGAAGGAAGCAAAGGTAAGTTATGAACGACAGGTTACTGTTGTCTTGCAACTGTGTAGCCTACTTTGTTTTTTACTCTGAAGCAAAGTTAACAAAATACGCCCATTTTTTTTATGTCGCAGGTTTTTTGGTCTAATATGTTCACAAAGTGTCCCCCTCCCCCGAGAAGAAGGCATATGTGTCAGGAGTCACACACCTCGCTCCAGCACCGGATCCTCTCTGGGACTCCTGCAGGCAATCAGCTAATTGATTGTCAAGCAGTCTTAAGCCCTGCAGTGAGGAGGGTCCGGTGCCAGAGGATTGTCTAGTCTTCACTCCGTGTGGAGGTGAGTCGGTGTTGTCCTCCCCGGGGAGTGAGTGTCCTCCCCGGGGTGGTTCCTGTTCCTGTTCCGACGCCAGTTCCAAGAAGTCCCCCCGGGTCCCGTCCCGGCTCCAAGAGGCCCCCCCAGAGATTCCCCCGGGTCCCGTCCCGGTTCCAAGAGGCCCCCCCCAGAGATTCCCCCGGGTCCCGTCCCGGTTCCAAGAGGCCCCCCCTGAGATTCCCCCAGGTCCCGTCCCGGTTCCAAGAGGCCCCCCCCTGAGATTCCTCCGGGTCCCGTCCCGGTTCCAAGAGGCCCACCCCAGAGATTCCCCCGGGTCCCGTCCCGGTTCCAAGAGGCTCCCCGGAGTTCCCCGGGTCCCGTCACCATTCCAGCTCCCGTTTCCCTGTTCCCTCAATAAAACATTTACAGTTTGCAAACAACTTCCTGCTTGAGGTCTGCTTTTGGGTTCTAGCTCCACGCGCCGGCTCCCAGCCGCGACAATATGGGTGGGATCTTCATTGTAGACTTGACCCTGGCAGGGCGTGTAGTTCAGTCGTAGCCTCGCCTTTCACTCTGATGCTTATGGGATGTCAATCAAAGTTAGACCCTCTTTAATATACAAGCATTCGAAAGTGTACCTTACGAAAACCCGCCTGGTTTCTTTAATTATACCTAACCCAGCATTATCACAGGAGCAATATAGCTGCAGAAAGTTAAACATTATTGGAAACCAGGTTTTACAGTTGTTTAAAACATGTGTAAGAGCAATGTTTTCTAATGGAAAACTAGCTTTTTCTGCTGCCATTAGATAAAGGTATTGCAGCAATGGCGGCTCCCTGCATTGTAGTCACGAAACTGCTCCCCACAGCCATTAGGTTGAACCGGTGGAGCTATGGAGCGCTTGATGGTTTCACGGTTTACTATTTAAAAAGCTTGATGCCATCCCTCATAACAAATTGACAGAATTAAATTCCCCATTACTTGTCTTCTTTCAGCATCAGGGCATTGTGACAAGAGCTACATGGCAATAAGTCAATGTTATTTTTTTTTGTTTGTTTTTATCCCTTCAAGTAACTCTTTCTCTCTTATAACACCACAGGTCATACTTGATGAAAATGTCACAGAACATGAAGATGAAGAGGACGATGAGGAAAACTTTTATAGAGGTTCTCAAGAGGTAAATGCATTCATGCACCATTTTTATTTTTGGTGAGAAAATTACAGATAAAGATACGTTGTTTGTTTGAGGAATGAGTTTAGTGAAGTGTCCTTGAGTTTAGTGAAGTGTCCTTGTTCTGTTTGAATTTGTGTTTCCCCAACAACATTGTTATTACACTGTTCAAATTTTGCTTTAGAAAATGTTTGTTTCTGGGGTTGTTTTGCTTGTTTTTAAAAATATGACATTAAATACGTTGATAGTTTGAGGAATGAGTTTAGTGAAGTGTCCTTGTTCTGTTTGAATTCGTGTTTCCCCAACAACATTCTGTTATCACACTCCTGAACCCTAGGGGGCGATAATGCTGCATTTAATAGTTGCCAGCCACTACAGTGTCGTGGAGTCTCCCAGAGCAAGTATTTCATCTCCATTTAGCAACGATGAGAAATATTCAACGTGTTTGACCAAGCTATTTTAATGTACGATGAGGCGCTTGCACGTCAGCGCAAACGGCTTCAACAGAGCAAACCTGGACTCAAGTTCCACAGAACAGGTATGGAAACGTGAGAATGAACACATGATGTGGCTGCTGGAGGATCGTTACGTTTCTTTTGAAGCTCGCAGACAGAAATTGAGGCTGCAGCCGGAGCTCTGGCTACTTATTGACATCCGTCTGAGCTAACATGCTAACATGACTGGTTTGTGCTGCTTCGTGTTTATAATGGAGACATTACGGTGACTCTCTAATAACAATAATGATAATTGGAGATGTTACGATTGACACTGAGGCTCCGAAGCCTGCTTTCATTCTCATGAGGCAGGCCGCTCCGAAACGCTGCGCCGAAGCTCGTGTCAAATCTCCACGACCACGTGACCAACGTCAATGAACCAGGGGGACTTCACTCGTTAAACTTTCTTTTTATTTATTTTTGAACAATTGTATAATACAATAACAAACATATCAAAGCAAATACAATAAAAACAATAATAAAATAAAACTAGGAAATTCCCACAGAAATGTTATTGTGCCTGCCACCTGCCGGCCCCTGCTGCCGCGGCGGGGTCAAAAGGCTGCTTCACTAATTCACATCAATTAAGGCTGACAGTGACAAGCCTGGGTTAAGGTTATAGTTGGGTGAAGTGAAAAAGATCCCGCTCTTCCTCCCTTTTTATATACTTGGGGGGCAGAGTCAATGGCGCTTCTGTATACCAATTTTTGTTGTTTGCTCTGCTTGTGTTTTGTACCCCCTGTCTTTTATGTGTATACATATATCCACAAGGGTCAGGGGGGGTGCTCCGTCCATCCCTCGGGCATAATACCTCCCCCAGTTCCCAAAATTTCCTCGGCCGTATTGTGGTCCAGGGCCTCTTTTCTTTCCATACGGGGTCCCCGTTTCTGCATCTCCCATAATGGACAGCTGTCCATTCCCCAAACTGTTTTTTTTTTTTTTTTAAACAGACTATTTTTATACAGCCTGGTTCAGGGAAGCAGGATTGTTTGATTTTAGTTTTATATTTTTTTGGTTGAAAAGAAATTGATTGTACAATATGTATACAATTTAAAAAAGGGAAAAAGAAAAGGATTTGATATGTACAATATCCTATATGTACACTATTGTATTTTTCAACCAAAAAAGATAAAAATAATAATAATAAAAAGGTCTAATTATGATATGAAAAATACATAACCGTGATCAGTTTGTGTTTAAACATATTTTTCCCAGAAACCAATCAGATTTAGGTTTTTTCAAATAAATAAAACAAATCCCAAACAAAAGAAAAAAAGAATAGAAATGAGTAAACCCAACTTGGGTCACTGAAAAGAAAAACGTGCCCACGTGAAACGTTTCGCCCAGCTTGGTCTTCCTCCTCAGGCACAACATGCACGTATGAAAAATAAAAAGAGTGGTTAAAAAAAATCTGCAAATGGCGGCTGTGTCTTGTCACGTGGTGTGTTCCGAGTCCTGGCTGAGCTGCAATGAGCGCGCGCAGCCTCTATTTATAGGGCTGAGTGCGTGGGTAGGGGAGGGGCTGCTCCCATGTGACAGCGAGCGTGTAAAGGAGGGGCTATTTTTAACCCTATAATCCCTGGATCTTTTTTGAGTACCTCGTTTTTTGAGAAGCTGTGAGAAGCCGTCCACTGCCGCCATCTTGTTTGGCCATTTTGATCCGAATCACCACCCCAGCGCCACTGTTGGTGGGAGGCTGCTTCATTCATCCAGTGACAATGTGTGGTGCATTAAGCAAAAACTAGCTACAAGAATGGAGAGTAACTGTAGTTACTTCAGAGTAAATGTCCATGACAAACCTTCAAAAAGTACAAATTGAGCTTATGTTACATAAAAAATCTCAAACTTGATTGATGAGGGTTTTTTTATCACCCGCTGGTCACTGAATGGCAACGTCCTCAGTTTGAGGTGCTGCTTCAGGGCAAGTGAAGCTGATGGCATCTTCCAGAGGTAGAGCCTATTTGAACGGACCCTCAACTGCATCAGATCATCATGAAGCTCTGAAGCCAAAGAGCAAAGAGAGAAGAGAGAACAGATATTAGCACAAGAGAATAAAATTACTAACAGCACAGTTTGTTTTACTCACCTTGAGCAGCTCTCTAGAAAAGACAGTGAGGATCCTCCTCCTCCTTCAACAGCCTCAATGATCCTGCAGAGAAAAAATACGTTGTGAAAACCAATGAAAAGACGCAGCAGGAAAGTTACATTTTGATTGAATTCAAAACTGTCTGGGAATTATTGTTTCTGTGATTTAAACAATATTAATCACCAACTGTAGACAAGATGCAGAATCAGTTGATATTTTACTTTGACAATGTGATCATCAAACTACTGTTGATGATTCAAACCCTTTATGAAAGTAGTGACCTCATCAAGACAGAGTGCAGAATCAACATCTCAGCCAAGTGGTTCAGTCATTTCTGCCATACGAGACACATCTATTAAATAATTGTACAAACTATTGTTGTGCTCTCATTTGTGGTGTAACATCCACAGCTGGATGACTCCTCCAGATGTTTGTGGGATTTTAAGGCACAACCAACATGCAGCAGCCTTTGCAAAGTTTTCACTGCATCAATTCAAGCATTTCTGTGTCTGGATTAAAACATCCTGCAAAACAAGAGATGTATTCACATTATTTTTGTTTAATTTCATTTAAAATAGAAGATTGCCTCTGAAAAAAGAACAAGCTAATCATCATCATTTATATTTGTTAGAACTTTCTGTTCACTTTACTGTGTTGATTTCACTGCAGTGTTTACATTATTTATCTTTTTATACTTCTCTTAACTTATTATGTTCATAGCCTGTGTATATGTTACGTCAATTATGTCTATTGTTAGTGTGTGAAATTCTTTTTCAAATGCAGATATGAAGAGAAATGCAATTTCAGTTCTCTATATGTGGCACAGACATAAACATTTAACTTTATTGACAAACATCTAAATGATTTGTTGCATTATGTTATACATTTGATTTAAAATTTCTCTCATAACCTTTAATAACTTTCTCATTTGAATGTGCTGATAAAACGTTTCATCCCAGATACATGCTTCCTATTAAGATGCCTGATTATAATAAATTAATTATTAGTCACATTTTGGTGACCGAGGATGAATAGTCCCGCTACGCCACTTCCCAGGTGTTCATGTCGTCTACGTACCTCCTGCATGTTCAGTCGGAACGTGACTAACTGTGGGTCGGCTTCTGTGAACGTAATTCCCTACGTTTTCAGTCCTTTACGTCCCTTCCTGTATGTCGCTTATTGAACGTCACTTCCTGTGCATCATTTCCGGTCACGCTTCCGCCTTGCTCGAGTTCAAGATGGCGGCGCCCGAAACACCGCCATCATGGATTCCCCACCGACATCTCTTGCGTTTTTTAGTATATCTCCTTTTCAATTAGTCCCAATTATATATTTATTTGTCCTTTGTCATTCATTTTTTAGTGTCCTTAGGTTTTAGACATGTTTTGTGAGTCCTTAAGTTTTAGGTGTATATTGTCCGTTCGTGTCTGCCCCACACAGAAGAGAGGACAGATCTCTTGGGAAGGAAGGAGCGGCGAACAGTAAATCATAGTTCTACAAACCTTGAGATTGGATTAACACAGTAATTTATAACAAAAGACAGAAATACTGGCCATCCAGAGAATCGCCTTATACTTAGCCGTTAACCGCGGAGTAAAACAGCTGAGGATAATTTCCCATTGGCCACCGCTAGAAGGAGGCGTAAGCAACGTGCTCTCCTATTGGCGGACCTTCACACAGACTGAACAAACTACGCTACCCATGATGCATTTCAGTATTTGTCCACCATCTACAGCTCAATAACAAAACAGTCCGTCGCCATTTTAACAGTTTGAATAAGTCCATGCGGGAAGCGTCACAGTTCGGAGGTCAAAGAAAACGTCATAACTCTAACAATATTTAGTGATTAGGGTTAGGGCATATATTTTAATATTTTTTCTTTGTCTAGGGTTACGTATATTGTTTGAGTCCTTAGGTTCCGAATTACGTTGTGAGGTAAAGGGGTTAGGGTTAGGATTAGGATTTTGGGCTAGGGGCTAATATTATAATATTTTTCAGTACCCCTCCAATTTATCTAATTATGCTTTGTTTAGTCCATTTGGATCCTTTGTATTTAATAAATGTGTCCATGTCCTCTCAATGGTTCTCCTCTCCTTCTCAGTCCATGCCACACTGCTCTGGATTCCAGCTACCCTCATCGACTGCAAGCCATGCGAAATAAAATGTTGAACTAATAAGGTGTGTGTCTTTTTTATTTCTAATGTTATATATATGTTGCCACATCCTGGTTGCTATTGTATTTTTAGTCTCTCCTATATATTGTTTTTTGCATTTTGAACAGAATATTATATATATGCAATTTATGTATGCATCCAAGGCCTGTGGTATATTATAAATAGTTCCCCCTAATTGGTTTTTAATAAACTTTAGGTTCTCAAAATATTATGGTTTCTTTTATTGGATTATTCTATGTAAAGGTTTTATTTTGGCTCTAACAAGGATATATCCCCCAGATTTTTATTTTTCCTGTAGGCCGAAATGAATTATGTACGGTAATTTAATTCTCCTTTAATTTAATTCTCCGAGCGAGTGAAGCGAGCAAGGAGATTTATCTCCTTTCAATTTCACTCTGAAATACCATCTAGCATGTAAAATTGAACAAAAGTGATCGCTACTTGATTCCACTTGCTAGCCTGTGAAATATTGAACAAAAGTCATCGGGTTGTGTTTTCGCATGCTCGCCTGTGAAAAATCGAACAAAGTGATCGCTTCTTGTTTCCACATCCTAGCCTGCAAAAAAAATCAAACAAAAGTGATCGCTTCATGTTTTCGCATGCTAGCTTGTGAAAAATCAAACAAAAGTGATCGCTTCATGTTTTCGCATGCTAGCTTGTGAAAAATCAAACAAAAGTGATCGCTTCATGTTTTCGCATGCTAGCTTGTGAAAAATCAAACAAAAGTGATCGCTTCATGTTTTCGCATGCTAGCTTGTGAAAATTCAAACAAAAGTGATCGCTTCATGTTTTCACATGCTAGCTTGTGAAAAATCAAACAAAAGTGATCGCTTCATGTTTTCACATGCTAGCTTGTGAAAAATCAAACAAAAGTGATCGCTTCATGTTTTCACATGCTAGCTTGTGAAAAATCGAACAAAGTGATCGCTTCTTGTTTCCACATCCTAGCCTGCAAAAAATCGAAAAAAAAGTGATCGCATAGTGTTTCTACTTCCCAGCCTGTTAAAAATTGAACAAAAGTGATCGCTTCATGTTTACACACGCTAGCCTGTGAAAAATGGAACAAAAGTAATCGTTACTTGATTCCACATGCTAGCCTGTGAAAAATCGAAGAAAAGTGATTGCGCTGTGTTTTCGCATGCTAGCCTGTGAAAAATCGAACAAAAGTGATCGCTTCTTTTTATCCGCATCCAAGGACAGAATTGGGTAACAGGTGTAGAAGTCTCAGCTACAGAGAAAAAGAGTATCCAATGTTTTCAGCCAAAAATGATATGATTCCTGGTAAAAACATCCCCAAAGTGGTACAAGATTTAAACTAAGCAGAAAAGTCTGCCACATCTTTGATTCACCCATATATCCATTTTTACAAGAAAAAGGCAGGATCCCATGGGAGCAAAGGTCATTTTATAGCATTTGAACAAAATCTCGCTGGTATGGTTGATCAATTGGTATCCCTCCCACATCCAGTGTCTAAATAGCCTATTGTAGTTTTTGAAAGGTCAGATTAAAAGCACAAGGTTCTAATCAAAGCTGATAGGCAAAAAATACTGAATGCTCTAAGGTATTACAAAGAGAATATTCCAGAGTATAAACACATAAACATTGATGTGGAAACACTCCAAGAGGATCCAGATGATGGTGGTGACTTAAAAAATATTAGAAGGGTTATCGATGATGAAAACACACTTGAAAGAAATGAGGTCAATCCTGTGATGGATAATGAAGCTGAATTGAGTCTCAGGGAATTGGTTGATCTTGAAAACACAGATTTTCCCAGGCCCAATGCAACTGTGGCTGAAACCATTGACAAAGGTGTAATTAATGAAAAAAATCAAAGCTGCCATTGATAAAATCCAAGTTGGTGGTGAAAATGTCTTGGAATTGGTAAAATAGCTAGAGCCTGCTAGTGAATTTCAACATGTTTTTTTCTGTAAAGCATTCCCACATTTGTTCTTTAACGGTACAGGGGATATAACTAAGCCTCGACTGGGGAAAAATCCTACTTCCCATGACTACATCAAGCATCTACTAAGGTATGATCGAAGGTTTGCTAATGATCCGGTAGTTTCATTGGTTGTCACAAACATGTATCAGAGACAACTGGCAATGATGATTGGTAATGTGTATGTTAAAAGACATTTGTCCTCATTAAGTGGTGTTCTGTTATTGGACTTCTGTGCCAGTCACAGCTTGTCCATAACGAACACCATGTTCGAGCACAGGGGTGTCCGTAAGTGCACATGGCACCAGGACACCCTAGGCCGGAGGTCAATGATAGACTTTGTGGTCGTGTCATCTGATCTCTGGCCGCGTGTCTTGGACACTCGGGTAAAGAGAGGGGCAGAGCTGTCAACTGATCACCACCTGGTGGTGAGTTGGATGCGCTGGACTGGGAGGAGGCCGGATAGACTCGGCAGGCCCAAACGTGTTGTGAGGGTCTGCTGGGAACATCTGGCCGAGCCTTCCGTCCGCGCAGCCTTCAACTCCCACCTCCGGGAGAGCTTCTCACAGATCCCGAGGGAGGTTGGAGACATTGAGTCCGAGTGGACCATGTTCTCCACTTCCATTGTCGAAGCTGCTGCTCGGAGCTGTGGCCGCAGGGTCTCTGGCGCCTGTCGTGGCGGCAATCCCCGAACCCGGTGGTGGACACCGGAAGTAAGGGATGCCGTCAAGCTGAAGAAGGAGTCCTACCGGGCACTGTTAGCTCATAGGACTCCCGAGGCAATCGACAGGTACCGGCAGGCCAAGCGAGCTGCAGCCCGGGCTGTGGTGGAGGCAAAAACTCGGGTCTGGGAGGAGTTCGGAGAGGCCATGGAGGAGGACTTTCGGTCGGCCTCGAGGAAATTCTGGCAAACCGTCCGGCGCCTCAGGCGGGGGAAGCAGTTCTCCACCAACACTGTTTACAGTGGAAGTGGGGAGCTGTTGACCTCAACTGGGGACATTGTTGGGCGGTGGAAGGAATACTTCGAGGACCTCCTCAATCCCACCACCACGTCTTCCATTGAGGAAGCAGAGACTGGGTTCTCAGAGGTGGACTCGTCCATTTCCCAAGCTGAAGTCACCGAGGTTGTTGTGAAGCTCCTCGGTGGCAAGGCACCGGGAGTGGATGAGATTCGCCCAGAGTTCCTTAAGTCTCTGGATGTGCAGGGACTGTCGTGGCTGACTCGTCTCTGCAACATCGCGTGGCGGGCGGGGACAGTACCTCTGGACTGGCAGACCGGGGTGGTGGTCCCTCTCTTTAAGAAGGGGGATCGGAGGGTGTGTTCCAACTACAGAGGGATCACACTCCTCAGCCTCCCCGGGAAAGTCTATTCCAGGGTACTGGAGAGGAGGGTCCGGCCGTTAGTCGAACCTCGGATCCAAGAGGAACAATGCGGTTTTCGTCCTGGTCGTGGAACACTGGACCAGCTCTATACCCTCCACCAGGTGCTTGAGGGTTCGTGGGAGTTCGCCCAACCAGTCCACATGTGTTTTGTGGATCTGGAGAAGGCGTTCGACCGCGTCCCCCGAGATGTCCTGTGGGGGGTGCTCCGGGAGTACGGAGTCCGGGGTCCCTTGTTGAGGGCTGTTCGGTCCTTGTATTCCCGGAGCAGGAGTCTGGTTCGCATTGCCGGCAGTAAGTCGGACCTGTTTCCTGTGCACGTTGGCCTCCGGCAGGGGTGTCCTTTGTCACCGGTTCTGTTCATCATATATATGGACAGAATTTCTAGGCACAGCCGGGGGCCAGAGGGGGTCCGGTTTGGGGACCACAGAATCTCATCTCTGCTATTTGCGGATGATGTGGTTCTGTTGGCCCCATCAAGCCTGGATCTCCAGCGTGCACTGACGCGGTTCGCAGCCGAGTGTGAAGCAGCTGGGATGAGGATCAGCACCTCTAAATCCGAGGCCATGGTTCTCGACCGGAAAAAGGTGGCTTGCCCCCTCCAGGTCGGTGGAGTGCCCTTGTCCCAAGTGGAGGAGTTTAAGTATCTTGGGGTCTTGTTCACGAGTGGGGGGAAGATGGAGCGTGAGATCGACAGGCGGATCGGTGCAGCGTCTGCAGTTATGCAGACGTTGTATCGGTCCGTCGTGGTGAAGAAGGAGCTGAGCCAAAAAGCGAAGCTCTCGATTTACCGGTCGATCTTCGTTCCTACCCTCACCTATGGTCATGAACTATGGGTCATGACCGAAAGAACGAGATCTCGGATACAAGCGGCTGAAATGAGCTTCCTCCGTAGGGTGGCTGGGCGTACCCTTAGAGATAGGGTGAGGAGCTCAGTCACCAGGGAGGAGCTCGGAGTAGAGCCGCTGCTCCTCCACATCGAGAGGAGCCAGCTGAGGTGGCTCGGGCATCTATTTCGGATGCCCCCCGGACGCCTCCCGAGGGAGGTGTTTCGGGCATGTCCCTCCGGTAGGAGGCCTCGGGGCAGACCCAGGACACGCTGGAGGGACTCTGTCTCTCGGCTGGCCTGGGAACGCCTTGGGGTGCCACCGGAGGAGCTGGAGGAAGTGTCTGGGGCGAGGGAAGTCTGGGCAACTCTGCTCAGACTGCTGCCTCCGCGACCCGGCCCCGGATAAAGCGGTAGCCAATGGATGGATGGATGGATGGATGTCCTCATTGATGGTAATGGAACTCAAAGAGCAACTTGAAAACAATGACCATGGTTCATTGAAAAGTTTGTATCATTTCTCTAGTATTATCAAGGGAAGGCAGCAATTTTTCTCAAAGCAAATTTCAACAAGTATATCTTTTCTCAGGGATTCACACATCAGCTCAAATGGTAAAGAAATGTTTAATGTGTTTTTATTCTAGAGGTTTTCAACAATTTCTAATAGTTGACAGGAGTCCAACTACGTTGTTTTGTTTATAAAGCTGGAAGAAGTAGAAGTAATGTAACTAACCTGTAATCTGCTACTCTTTTGTCCCTCTAGAGCGCCGACAGCATCGTGACTGTGGGGAGGAGCAGCTCCTTAAACAGGAAACTGACTCCTGTGGTGAACAACAAGGACCAGAACCTCCTCAGATCAAAGAGGAACCAGAAGAACCAGAACCTCCTCAGATCAAAGAGGAACCAGAAGAACCAGAACCTCCTCAGATCAAAGAGGAACCAGAAGAACCAGAACCTCCTCAGATCAAAGAGGAACCAGAAGAACCAGAACCACCTCAGATTGAGGAGCAGCAGGAAGTCGGTAGCAGCCAGGAGGAAGAGCAGCTTCTACTGAAGGTTGAAGCTGGTTCCTTCAGGGTTCCTTCTATTGAGGAGCAAAGTTCCCTGAGTGAACCAGAAGAAGAACCGGACTCTGAGCAGCTCCTCTCTCATGACCCTGAAGTCCACCATGTGACTAAACATCTGGACTCGGAGAGTCCAGATGCTATTGTTTTATGGCTGTTGCAAATATTAAGTTGCACCATTATACTTTTATTTATTTATTTTTCGCTTTATGACCACAGCAAAGTTACAATGTTTTTAATTTAATTTTGCACTGTAGTATTCTTTTTTTTTTTTACGGCAGCCGGGATGCTGCACTGCAGGCTAGTTTTATTTGCTTTAAAATAGTTGCAATTGTGCCTTGAAATTTACTTTTATTTTGTTATTTAGCAACACAGTTGCAGAAAAGGAGTCACACTGTAGCTTTTACTGGTTTTGTTTTATTTATTTCTCGACTCATTTTAACAGATGCAGCAAATAATTCCTGTTTTTAAAACGCCTGCACCCTCGTTAGTCTTTTATTCCATCTTGGCAATCGGGATGCGGACGCCCCCTGGTGGCATCGCCAACACGGCCTTTCTAGCCGGCTTCGCGGCGGGTTTGGCCACTCCTTTCTCTGAAACACAAACATGAACATTCGTTAAGTGTTAAAGCTACAACAAACGACTGCAGCTTTTTTTAAATTTCATTTGTCGTTGTTTTTTCTTCCTTTTCTGAGACTTGATTGCTGACGTGTCGCCGTGTCCAGCTCCTGGTACAGTCCTGTGAATTCACACTGAGCCACTGACCTTTCCCCGTTCTCCCGCTGTTCCTGGTCTTCGCTTTGCCGCTCTGGGCTCTGGAGGGGCGGAGTTGCTCGTCCTCGTCGTCACCGCCATTGTCATCCTCATCCTCCTCACCATCATTATAATAATCGTATTGAGCATCCTCATCGTCCTCATCGTGGATCAGCGTGAGGGCGGGCTTGTCTCGGCGGGGTTCTGGCGGCGTCTCGGCGTCCTTCGAGTCGGACCAGGGGTGAGGCTCCTTGTCGTCCTCCACGTCGGACCAGGGCTGAGGCTCCTTGTCCTCCTCCGACTCGGAGCGGGGGTGAGGCTCCTTGTCGTCCTCCACGTCGGAGCAGGTTTGAGGCTCCTCGTCTGGGATCAAACTGAAATCACAGAGTTTGACTTTAAGTGTCGTCCATTCAATCCGGCTGCTGGCGGAGGCCGGCCCGTGTCCTACCTGCTGGTGGGGCTCATGGAGGTCTTGATGGCGGTCCTGGGGGCCCACTGGGGGGTCCCCTGGTTGAGGTTGCTGGTGTGCGGGCGGATATCCAGTGCTGTGACAAGGGAGCGTCGGTACAAAGTGTCACACAGAGACTCTAACCGCCCTTAAGAGCTAAAGTGGCTAAAATAGCTCAAGATGCTAAAATGACTAAAGCAGCTCCAATGGCGAGACCCACCTGTTTCCTTGTCCATGTCGCCGTGTCTCCTCTGAGCGCCCGTCCTCCGCTGGCGCCAGCAACCCCGCAACCTGGCCTTCAGCTTTTTCCAGGGGGATCTCGTGTCCTGGTTCTTCTCGCAGCCCAGGTCCTGGAACACAACAACCAGACTGTAAGAACTCCCGAAAGGTGGATGAGGAGGAGGAAGTTTACGTGAGGACGCTGACCAGCAGTCTTCGTTGGGACATTTCGTACTCCGAGATGAAGCTGGGCCACACCCCCTCACACCAAACCACGCCCCCTAACACCAAACCACGCCCCCTCACAGCAAGCAGTGTTTGCACCTATCGACTGAGCAGCTCATTTCAAGGTTCAAACAAAATCGTGTTTGTGTCAAAGCCTCCATGTTGGTCTGGTTTTTACGATAGCAGCTGACAGCTCTGAGTGATGTGTTCAGGCACATCTCGTAAACTCTGTGCTACATGCTAACGAGGTGTGAGGCTACATGCTAATGAGCTTTGGGGCTCACAGTAGTGAGGCTACATGCTCCATGCTAACGAGCTTTCGGGCACACACAGTGGTGATGCTACATGCAAACGAGCTTTGGGGCACACAGTAGTGAGGCTACATGCTAACTAGCTTTGGGGCTCACACAGTAGTGAGGCTACATGCTACATGCTAACAGGCTTTGGGGCTCACACAGTAGTGAGGCTAAATGCTACATGCTAACAAGCTTTGGGGCTCACACAGTAGTGAGGCTACATGCTAACGAGCTATGGGGCTCACACAGTAATGAGGCTACATGCTAACGAGCTATGGGGCTCACACAGTAATGAGGCTACATGCTAGCGAGTTTTGGGGCTCACACAATAGTGAGGCTACATGCTAACGAGCTTTAGGGCTCACACAGTAGTGAGGCTACATGCTACATGCTAACTAGGTTTGGGGCTCACAGTAGTGAGGCTACATGCTAACGAGCTTTGGGGCTCACAGTAGTGAGGCTACATGCTAACGAGCTTTAGGGCACACACAGTAGTGAGGCTACATGCTACATGCTAACTAAGTTTGGGGCTCACATTATTGAGAAAATATACTTTTTAACAACTATTTAATTGTAAGTTGACCACTGCATGTGCAGAAACTAAAATTGGAATGATTTTAAACAAGTATTGTATTAATTACCATTATTTAATTATAATTGAAAATAATAATAATTATATCTATCCCCTTCATGGTTTTTCCTCACTGTGTGAACCCCTCTGTGTGTCCAGTGTGAGAGCTGGAGCCAACCTGGTCCTTCATAGTCTTGATGGTCTGCTCCTAATATTTAGTTTGAATCTAAAGAGCTGGAGCCAACCTGGTCCTTCTGCTCCTTCATGGTCTGGATGCTCTGCTCCTTCTCCTCCAGCCTCCTGCTCTTCTCCTCCAGCCTCCTGCTCTTCTCCTCCAGCCTCCTTGTCAGCTCCTCCTGCTGACGCTTGCTGCTCTCCTGCTGCCGCTTGCTGCTCTCCTGCTCCTCCAACACCGAGCAACGCATCCGACTCAGCTCCTCCTGAAGCTGTAAGACAAGACCAGCAGAGACGTCAGGCTCAAGGCCTTCATATAGCACAGACTGATAATCATACACAGTACGATGTAGTGTGAAATGTCATGTGCTTCTTATTAGAAAGAAATTATATATATATATACATATATATTTATATATATATATAAACATTTCTTTGTAATTTTTTTTAGTATTTCATATATTTAATTTAGATTCTGAGCATTTAATATTTCTTATTAGTATATATAATTGTTTAATAATTAAATACTATTTATTTATTCATATTAATGCATTAATTAATATACATTTTCTTGAAATCATATAATTATATTCCAAGAATTTTATTATTGGCATTATTCATTTAATGTTTAATATTTTTGCCTTAATATTTAGTTTAAACGTAAAGAGCTGGAGCCAACCTGCTCCTTCATGGTCTGGATGGTCTGCTCCTTCTCCTGCAGCCTCCTGCTCTTCTCCTGCAGCCTCCTTGTCAGCTGCTCCTGCTGCCACTTGCTGCTCTCCTGCTGCCGCTTGCTGCTCTCCTGCTCCTCCAACACCGAGCGACGCATCCGGCTCAGCTCCTCCTGCAGCTGTAAGACAAGACCAGCAGAGACGTCAGGCTCAAGGCCTTCATATAGCACAGACTGATAATCATACACAGTACGATGTAGTGTGAAATGTCATGTGTTTCTTATTAGAAAGAAATGTTATATATATTTGAAGATAAATATATAAATAACCTCCAAACATAAAATATAATTTCTGATTGAAATTAAAAACATTAAAATTCTGAATAAATTAAAAAAACATTGCATAATACATTTATTTTCATATATTTCTTTGTCATTGTTTTAGTATTTCATATATTTAATTTAGATTGTGAGCATTTAGTATTTCTTAATGGTACATATTATTTATTGTTTAATAATTAAATACTATTTGTTTATTTAATATGAATGCATTAATTAATATACATTTTCTTGGAATCATATGATTGTATTCCAAGAATTTAATTATTGGCATTATTCATTTAATGATAATATTTTGTCTTAATATTTAGTTTGAATCTAAAGAGCTGGAGCCAACCTGGTCCTTCTGCTCCTTCATGGTCTGGATGCTCTGCTCCTTCTCCTCCAGCCTCCTGCTCTTCTCCTCCAGCCTCCTGCTCTTCTCCTCCAGACTCCTGCTCTTCTCCTCCAGACTCCTCGTCAGCTGCTCCTGCTGCCACTTGCTGCTCTCCTGCTCCTCCAACACCGAGCGACACATCCGGCTCAGCTCCTCCTGCAGCTGTAAGACAAGACCAGCAGAGACGTCAGGCTCAAGGCCTTCATATAGCACAGACTGATAATCATACACAGTACGATGTAGTGTGAAATGTTATGTACTTGTATTACTAATACCGGTAACAATATTCATATTATTTTTTCTGTATCAGAAGATAATATATAAATACAAAATAGAAACCTATCAAAATTATAATTTAGATTATTGAAATTAAGATTTCATTCAAAGTTCAAATTAATACATTTAAAACATTTCAATAAATAGATTTAAAATGATTTAAATCCCACACTAGAACAATTTCAGTAAGAAAAAAATCGAAAAAAATTTAGATAATTAAGTAATTTCAAAATCTAGTTAAAAAAACATTGAAAGAAAGAATTTGGACAGCTGTTAACGCATCAAATAAATAAAAAATGTATCCAAAATTGATGGTGACGCTACGAGAACCAGAGAATGGGACTCCTACCTGCTTCTTCTCAGACTCGTGACGAGACTTCATGTCCTCCAGTCTGTGTTTCCACTGTCTGTCCTGAAAGACAAAGTTCACACCACGTCAAGACGCGTCACACTGTTTCCCCTTTTAGCACTTAATTGTGTTTTAGATGTTCTACATTTTAGAATGATCTTTTTTAAGATGCTTTAGCCATTATAGTTAATTGTGCAGATCATTGTAACTACTTCCATGATTTCTGTTCTCTTATTTTCTTTTTTCTAGATCTACACATTTGGTCATCATTAGCAGTTCAAGTCATTTCAGCTGTCTGAGACGTTTTATCAGTTTTCTAAGCTTTAGCGCCTTTTAGCCCTTCACCAACTCTAATTTGCCCCGTCCCAAGTTTCTGACGTGTTTTGTGGCGGTACTAGAAGCTGCGGGGCAAAAACCCAAGTTCCCAGAGATACAGAGGGAACATGAGGGCTGCTGGCCGTACCTTACGACTCTGGACCAACTCCGTCTCCGCACGCATGTCGTCCCGGAATTTTTCCATCTTGGCGTCCTTTTGCGCCTCCAGAGCCTCCTTGGCCTCCAGCTCCTGCTGCTGCCGGACGATCTGCTCCTTCAGCCCGCTGATCTCGGACTTCAGCCTGTCGAACTTGGCCTTCATCTTCTGACTGGCCAGCAGCTCTGCACAGACGGCGGAGAGAATTAAAACGGCCTCAGTGACCCCGTTCCAAACACGAGGCGCGGCAGACGACCCGCTAGCTGACTTACCGCTGGCGAAGAACTCGTCGGGGTGCCGCCGCTGCATGTGGTTCTGGAGGTACGTGATGTTGAGAAAGTCTTTCTCGCAGTGCAGACACTGGAAGAGAGAAAACGACACATCTAAAGCTGCGTACGGTGACCTTGACTGAAAATGTCCAGCAGGTGGCGCTACTGCCAGCGGTTGGTGTCTTCATAAGGCTCTGATCACATCTGGACTCTAAAGCAACGTGGACCATGTGGAGGATGGTTCTAGTTCACTTCCTGTTTCATATGGAAACGTGGCCTTTGCATCAAATGCACACATGTGAGTCATTGGGAATCAAACCCCCCCCAGGAGGAGTTCACTCCAGAAAATGTCTAAATTTGGGCCAAAACTGGACGAAATCCACCATTTTCCCCTAAATGGCCGACTTCCTGTTGTGTTTTAGCTCCTTTATCAGATTGTCCAGGTCCAAACATATTTTCACATGTGACAGTGTTTCCACGGTCACATTCACAAAGTAATCCAATCACTGATGACGAGTTCCTCCTTTAAAAACCTGTTTTCAAAAGTCACCAAGTTTGATTGCAAGTAACTGTAGTTCCTACCAGAAGCTGTCGACAACATGGCCGTTCTGAACAGTAAAATGAAAAAGGGGCGGGGGAGGGGGGGGATGACCGCGGCGTTACCTTGTGGTGGATGGTCTGCGTCGCTATCATCTTCTGCTGGCTGTGGATTATCTTCTTGCGCTGCTTGAGTTCCACGCGGAGCTCCCGTATCTGCTCCTCCTGTGTCCGCCGCTGCGCCTCGGCCGCCGCCAGGCGCTCCTCGGCCGCGGCCCGCTGCTGCTCGGCAGCGTGCACGTTGACCTCCAGGACCTCCTGGCAGTGCAGCAGCCACTCCACGGTCAGCTGCGACAGCCGCAGCACCTTGGCCAGCGCCGGGTCGATGGGAGCCCGGCACCGCAGGCAGCGCTCGCCCTCCAGGCTGCAGAACGTCACGTTGGCCACGTGCTCCTGCAGGGTGTTCACGTCCACCTGGCTCGCCACCTGGTCCACGTCCACCTTCTCGATGCGCAGCCAGTCCACCGTCTCCCGCCGCAGGCGGAACTTGAAGGTGGAGGGGGCGGTCACGCTTAACGAAATCATGGTGCTGGGGTTGGGTGGATGATCGGTCAAACCTGAGCACGCTAGTCTGTTCCACCTGCGGAGGATTGTTGGAAACTGTTAATAACGTTTTTTGAAAGGAGAAAAATACTAACTTTTTTAAAGCTTAGATATTTTAAAAAAGTTTAAAAGAACAAGTTAATAGTTGAATGTTTGAAAAGTCGAATTGTTTAAATTTGTGAAGGATTTAAAGAGGCTAACTGAATTCGCTATGTGGTTAAAATTCAACAATAATGTTTTGAAGCCTGCTGATCAGAAAGGTTTTGCATGATGTCACACAGATGTTACCTGCTGGATTGTTTGTAGTGATAGCTAAAGCCTGGCACACGCTCCAGGATGTTTGAAATCTTGTTTAAAAACGGCAAAGTATCCGGCTCTGCACCGGAGACTGGATAAAGCTAGATATACAGTTGTATGCTCGTCACTGAAGTTTCACTCTGGAGCAGAGAAGGGGAAATCTCCTGGCCAAAATGATCTCTTGGAAAATGTGGCTATGATCCTCTCTGCTGCTTGAACACACTGCAGAGTGGAGTGGAGATCAAAGGGAGTCTTCAGAGCGCTCATGGTGACATCATAGCACCAATCCTCTTGTGCTTTCAAGGTTGCCTTTGATATTGCCCTTGATCTGTTCCTTGAAGTATGTTTAGTTCCATGAGGGTTTATCTGTAATATCCTTTTTTTCTTTTCTTTTTTTTTCTTTTCTTTACTTTTCTTTTTTCTTTTTCTTTTTTTTTCTTAATTTTTTTTCTTTTTCTTTTTTTTTTTGAAAGAAAGACATTTTTAAATACCTTACAGTCATTCCAATGTGCTTTTATAGAGAAAATAGAAAAGCCCAACATATCCACATGAACAAGCAGGTGTGTTTGTGACTGTGGAAAGGCAAAACTCCCCCAACAGGGAGAAACCTTTGCAGAAACCCGACTCAGAGGTGGCGGCATTCTGCGGACTGGTTGGGGTGAAAGGATAGAGGAGAGGAGAGGAAAGACAGAGAGATAGACTTAGTGGGGAGATACATACAATACCCTTGTTAGTAGGGATGTCCGATAACATCGGTCCGCCGATATTATCGGCCGATATTGACTTAAAAATGTAACATTTGGAAATATCGGCATCGGATTTTTACAACCGATATTGGAATTTCCGAGTCTGCATGAACGCAGCATGGGACGTTTACGGGCGCGTGCTTGATGACGTTTAACAACAACAAATACAACACGCTGGACTCGTGGCTAAGAAGGAGAAGCCCGGTGAATGAAATGTCTGTGGAGTACTGGAGGCCCAACCAGGCCCTCTTCCCTGCTGGGGCAGTACCTGACTGCACCCTGCACCAGTGTTGACAGTGAACCACTGTTCAGCACTGGTACCAGTACCTGACTGCACCCTGCACCAGTGTTGACGGTGAACCACTGTTCAGCACTGGTACCAGTACCTGACTGCACCCTGCACCAGTGTTGACAGTGAACCAGTGTTCAGCACTGGTACCAGTACCTGACTGCACCCTGCACCAGTGTTGACAGTGAACCAGTGTTCAGCACTGGTACCAGTACCTGACTGCACCCTGCACCAGTGTTGACAGTGAACCAGTGTTCAGCACTGTTGCCCACATCATTGATGAGAAGAGAAATCTCATACATTGCTGAGATGCTGAGATGCTTGTATTCATACAGAACAATCTCCCTCTTACACATGAGGACATGGGAAAAAGAAATAGACCAGTTATATGGACGAGTCAACTTCAGTCTTGGTTTTTGTTGCACTTTAAAGGAGGGCTGTTTTAATTTTGTGAGCATTTCTGTGCCTTTCTTGTTTATATTTGCACTATTTTGTTCCTCTTAAAAGAGATTGAGCCCAGTTTGAGTCTATTATTTGACCAGTTATGTCCAGTTATTCATTCATTGACTGTTTGCAACTAATGGACTGAAGATATGCCTCTTCCTTTTTTTTATATTGTCTGTGGTGTTGTTGAGTTTGTTGTTGAGGTTTCTCTCTAACACTAAATAAATATGGCACTTTTTTCCATAATATAAGTTGTTGTTCTCTTATTTTTCTCAGTGTGTACATTTGGAAAGCCATGTTTGATTCACATATGCATCCAGTGGGGCGTCACATTAAAATTAGGCATAATGTGTTAATTCCACAGTAGGAGATATTTTATGTTGTTGTTACCTAACAGTTTTGATGTGAAAAGCCAGCATATATCGGTATCGGTGATATCGGTATCGGTGATATCGGTATCGGAAATTAAGAGTTGGACAATATCGGAATATCGGAATATCGGATATCGGTAGAAAAGCCAATATCGAGCACCCCTACTTGTTAGTGCTACATACATTTTTTTTCTTCTTTTTAATAATACAGTAATCACAGTGATCTAAATATTTTCCAACTGCCATGAGATTAAACCAGCCTGAGCAACAACAGAGCAAAAACCAAAGTAATCACAACAATTATAACAAAAGCAAAAACAAAAGGACATAAAACAAAAAAAACCCAACAACAAACAAACAAAAAACAAAATAAAGGGAGAAGCACTACCCAGCCCCCCCCCCCCCCCCCCCCCCCCGGAGGTGCCACGCCTGAGCGAGCGTGCCCCCCGTACTCCAGCCGCACTCACCCCGGAACACGGCGGGACCACAGCGGGAGGTTCTGGGGGGAGCCCCCCACCCCCACCCCCTCCACCCTGTGGGGTGTTGGGTGCATGTGGAGGTGTGTATTTGAGTTTTGAAGAGGCGGTGCAATGTGTGTGTCTAGGGTGCGGTTTAAAATTGAGGGGTACCCCACAGGAAGAATTCATCTGAAGCCATAGTTTACCTCGCTGAGCAGGAACTAGTTTGTGTCAACCTTTGTAGTCACATCACATTTTATATATCTGGAGCAGATACTTTGTATAAGAAATATTTATACACGCAATAAAAGAAATCCAAATCTTATTTAATTCATTCATTTGTTTGGTCATTCAGTCACGCAGAGAAACAAGGAGATGTAAAAGAGGTTTTGATGGAAACTTTATTCATGAAGCAATTTAATCAGTGTCCAGGGGCCTCATTTATAAAACTGTGCGTAGGATTGACGTCAAAATTGGCGTACGCACGAAACACAGAAAGTGCGTACGCACAAAAATATCCTGATTTATAAAACAGTGCGCACGCACGTCCTACGCCGATTTCCCTTTATAAATCACAATCCACTCTAAATGTGGCGCACCTGTGTGCGGGTCATACCACGCCCATATTTGTTCATGAATATTCAGAGAAACGCCTCTCATGAATATGGATTCATGACTGACAGCATGCCGAAAGCAGAAAGAAAAGCCAAGAAACGCAATTTGACCCAGTGTGAGGTGGAAGTTCTCGTCGGGGAGGTGGAGAAGAGGAAGGCGATATTATTTGGTGGACACAGTGTTGGGGTCACCAACGCCAAAAAAGCTCTAGAGTGGCAGCATGTGGCGGATGGTGTCAATGCTGTGGCCTCAGAAGGTCGGAGTGTGGCTGACGTGAAAAAAAAGTGGTCAGACATCAAAGTCGACGCAAAAAAGCGCCTGGCGTCACACAGGCAGAGCGTCTGTGCCCCGGGCGGGGGAACGGGCCCTCCGGAGCTCACCCCACTGGAGGAAACACTGGCGGGGATCATCGGGGAATCCCTCCTGAGTGGAGTGGTGACGGAGGTGGAGGGGGACACCCAGACCCGCCCCTCCCTACACGCAGAACACGCGCTGTGCGTCGGGCCCCGCGATCCATGGGGGCCCCATTTTGCGCAAGTGAATTGAATTTCCCTCGGGGTCAATAAAGTATCATCATTCTCTGCAAATGCGCAAAGGATGCGCTGCATTTTGCCGAGAGGCGCGTAGAACACCGCCACCAAGTCAGCCCGAGGCCGGGGAGAGAGAGAGAGAGAGAGAGAGAGAGAGAGAGAGAGAGAGAGAGAGAGAGAGAGAGAGAGAGAGAGAGAGAGACGTCAATACGATTCAGGAGCTAGCAAAAGAAAGAAAAAGTCCAAACAAGAGGCTCGTGCTTCACTTGAAGGTGGGGATGTTGTTGAAATAAAAAAGATTGTTCCACTTTTGATCTATAAAGTTCTTGTTCCACTGTTGATAGAGGCTGTTCATTTGATTCGTTAGTAATTAAATTTATTATTATTATTATTAGTAGTAGTAGTAGTAGTAGTAGTAGTAGTAGTAGTATTATTAGTATTATTAGTATTATTATGTTATTGGAAGGGGGGCCCCAAAATAAAATCCTGCTTAGGGCCCCCACTTGGCCAGGGGCGGCCCTGGGGACACCGCCACCTGCCCTTCAGGAGCCCGATGGTGCGCTCCACAATACTATAGATTCTAGGTCCTCTCCTCTGCACCTTGTGAGTGAGGAAAAGGGGTGAGCAGCCACCGCTTGAGGGTTAGGGTTCTCCACTGTCGCCTGCAAGGTCGTGAACGGGTTAAACACTCCTACAAAATTGCAAGTCTCAGGATTTCCACATGAATTCTCCGTACCTAGAAGCCACCCATCACGTACGGCGCCGGCTCCAGTCTGCGCCCAACACTGCTATATGGGCTATATGATATAGGATGTTACACTGCATTCATATCAGTGTAAACATCATTTGTTGTCTTACTACTGTCTTAATCATATGTTTCCCGTGTGCACTCCAGGGAGTATGTTTGTTTATTCATTGTAGAAACTTTATTTTTTACTATCCACTTCTTGCAAATAAACTGTCCATATATGAGGTCATATAACTATTTATTTTACACGATCGGTTTCACACAGTTTCTCCCGTTTCTTTCTTCTGCCATCGGTGGCGCAGTTTCTCCTTCCCCCAGTTATGTGCGTACGCCTGGGTCAGAGTTGGCGTGGAGGACCGCACATTTTCCCGTCAAGTTCTCTTTTTATAAATCCCACGGTTTGCGTAGAGAGTGGCGTACGCATTCTTTTGTGCGTACGCAACGTTTATAAATGAGGCCCCTGGACACAAATATTGTGTTTCAGGAGGTTAAAGAAATCAAGAAAATGACTCAATGGAGGGTAAAGCATGAGCTTTGCAGGACTTCAGACTCCAGCAAACATGTAAACAAACACTCACGGTTCTATATGGCTGTGCAAAAAATCGATTTATTGAATTTGCAGCTAAAAACGCTTTTTATTTTGCAAATTCGAGTTTTATTTCCCCGACACAGTTTTGTCCTTGTAGGAAGGGAAGCCGTGGCCCGGGTGTGTGTGTGTGTGTGTGTGTGTGTGTGTGTGTGTGTGTGTGTGTGTGTGTGTGTGTGTGTGTGTGTGTGTGTGTGTGTCAATCACCACAGCAACAACAACGTCAACTATGGCTGTGCAAAAAATAGATTTAATAAAAAAAAAAAAAACGAAACTCGATTTTTTTTTTTAGGCAAAATCGCCCAGCCCTATGTTGAGATGTGTTTTTTTGAGCAACAACCTTCTGTATTTTTTTTTTTTTTTCTTGAGTGGCCCTAATACTCTTCCGTATTAACAGACCTTTCTGCTAATTATAATAAATATAACATTTGCTATGAGTATTAGAGGATTTAGAACACATCTTCCAGTCTATAAGTTGCTCTACAGTGGACCTCACATCAGTCACTGGGTCATAAAGAGGGGAAAAAACACATAAATTGCATTTACTTGGAAATTCATTTCACCAAATTCAAGACCAAGATTAGACATTTATTCTGGAAAGGCGAGTTATTCAGTCCTTTGGCGTGGTTTTCTGTCTGTGGCACGTTTGATCATCTCCACAACACAGCATATTGTTTTGTATCTTACATATGGGTTTATTATGTACTTAAATATATATATATATGAAACTTCATTTTACTGGATGTATTGAAATTCTTATTTTAAAAAAAAGAAGCTGTTTTACGTTACTCGTGATTTGGACTTCACACGCTGAAAAGCGTGTAAATGATAAAATCGCAATATTTCGTAACATATGAATACCTACATAAATGATGATGCCGATAATTGGATCGATCCGCCACGTGACAGTTTGACAGAACAGTGAGGAGAGAAACAGTTGAATGGAGGACTTTTGAAAACGTGACAATGATGCCCCCTAGTGGCTCAAACAGGTCACTTTACCATTCACTCCACTTATTGAACCTTTTTCTCTTCATCTGTTTGTGTAATCGGCAAATTACGAGCTTGTTTTTTCTTTTAACCGGAGGTAGAGTGTGTGTGTGTGTGTGTGTGTGTGTGTGTGTGTGTGTGTGTGTGTGTGTGTGTGTGTGTGTGTGTGTGTGTGTGTGTGTGTGTGTGTGTGTGTGTGTGTGTGTGAGAGCAGATGATGCAATAGGCGTTGTCAGCCACACACTTGAAGACATCAGTGTTTTAGCGTCGGAGAGGTGGAGCCATGAACAGATCCTGACCCTGGAGACTGAACCACACCCATCTGTGTGTGTGTGTGTGTGTGTGTGTGTGTGGGTGTGTGTGTGTGTGTGTGTGTGTGTGTGCGCGCGCGCAGCATACTCTTCTTGCTGAATACAGAGCTGCCTGCAGAACTGGTGAGTTTCTTGCCATTTGTTTTTTATATTTTCTATCATAAAGTGTCCATAAACACTGAGTTTCTCCTCTGTTGTGATAAATAATTACTAACCTCTTGAACAATCTTGTAATCTGTGCAGCTTGAAAACAATTAAACATCACAGAACATGAGGACGCCTGATGTTTACACTGAGTTGCTTCTTTTTGAACCTTCATCGACTTCAGTTCAAAGAACTTGATTCATTCAGATGTTTCCATCTGAAGCCAGTCAATTCAGTCGACCCAACTGTTTTCTTTATTTTTTTAAAAGTGTCCCATCTTCATATTTGAGGCTGAGGTCTTTGTTGGGTGCAGGTTGGCCGTCAGCATGAACACATACAGCTCGTCCAGCACGGCGCCTGGCAGAGCAGGACACACGTCTCCTCCGTACTCCAACTCTGACCTGGTGACCAGGATCGGAGCGCCAGGTACTCACACTGGAAGCTTCTGCTTTGACACTGGGATCATCGCTGGTTGTTTGGACCAAACCTGGACATCCTGTGGCTCTTTAGCTCCTCTGTATCATGAAGCTTTCGCTGAATGATATCCTGGTTTCATTTGATTCGTGAACAAAAAGTCATTTTCAACAGGCTTTTCCTGGCTAAAAGGGGCTTTTAAAATGGGGAAAATAGCATAACAACAAGAAATGGGGGTGAGAACTGCAGCGGCAGCTGAAAAACCTAAAACGTTTGAAAAAAATTGTCTAGAAAACACTGAAAGAAAGTTGAAAACTTTGAAATCAGGAAATCAAAATGTCAAAATGTCAAAATGGTGTCAGAAAAGGCCTGAAAAGAAGGTTGAGACAGTTAAAATGTAATGAAATGTTCCCCATCCTGAAATTTAAAACTTCATAACTGCAACATAAGACAGTTTATATTTGCATATCAAAATTAAATATGAAACTTAAAAAGCTGTATTCCCGTCATTTTAGAGCTTAAAGGTGTTTTGCGGCTGCAGATAATTGACCGCCATAATGTGACGCCTGAAAGAAGCATCAATTTAATCTCCGATGATTTTAAGTGGACGTAGGCGAGCTGTTGGTGTTGGTGTGCGCTCAGCGGGGAGCGTCTTATCAGCGCCATGTCATGAGTTTAGAAAGGAGCAACGGAGCGATGCCCCATGGGGGGTGGGGGGGGGGGGGGGCGTCGCCGTGGAGATAAGGAGCAAACAGTCCGATACCGGCCGCCGCCAGTTTCCACAGCAGGGCCAGACGCCACCAGAGGGGCTGAAACAAAAATAAACCCCAGCCTCAGTCCAGCTGTGTGACGATCAAAGTTACTTTGTTTTTGTTTTTGTAAAGAATTGAATATGTCTCTGCGTTTGCAGCGCCGCACTCCGACATCGCAGACCTGGCAGCTCTAATCGGAGGTGAGAGAAAAAGCTCCGTCCTCCCGCTGAGCGTCGCCGCCGCGCCGCTAACGTTGTGGCGCCGTTGACTTGGTACAGGAATCATCAGCTTGGTGCTGCTGGTCCTGATCTGCGTCGTCGCCGTGCTGCTGTGGTGTCTGTCCAGACAGAAAGGCTCGTACGCCACCAACGAGACGGACGACGACGACGACGACCACGACCACGACGAGTGCGTCAGTTCCGACAGAGCTCTCCAGATGAAGGAGCCGCTGAAACCCAAAGACGACGATTAGATGAGGAGACGAGGGGAAAACAGGTTTTGGAGCTGCTTCATACGGCGGCCAGGAAGTGCAAACCACAACAACAAATGACTAAACACAACAACAAATTGAAAAACACAACAGCAAATCATTAAACACAACAACAAATTGAAAAACTCAACTGCAAATTGAAAAACACAACAACAAATTGAAAAACAACACAAATGAAAAACACAACAAATGAAAAAACACAACAAATTGAAAAACACAACAAATTGAAAAACACAACAACAAATGAAAAAACACAACAAATTGAAAAACACAACAAATGAAAAAAAACAACAAATTGAAAAACACAACAACAAATGAAAAAACACAACAAATGAAAAAACAACTGCAAATGAAAAAACACAACACAGATGAAAAAACACAACAACAAATTGAAAAACAAATGAAAAAACAAATTGAAAAACACAACAGCAAATTGAAAAACAAATAAAATAACAAATTGAAAAACACAACACAAATTCAAAAACACAACACAAATGAAAAAACACAACAACAAATTGAAAAACACAGCACAAATGAATGTGTTTCAATTTGCTGTTGTGTTTTTCAATTTGTTGTTGTGTTTAATGATTTGTTGTTGTGGTTTGCACTTCAGGGCCACCGTAGCTTCAGGCAGGAAACTAGTAACTTTTTCTCAAGGATGTTTTGTTTTCTTTCTACGGCCACGTTCACACATCGCCAGAGCGTTGATAATGATCATTCTCTGCAGAGGGGGACAATCTGACATAAAGGAAATTATTAAAACAACAATCTGAAAACAAGATTTTTTGGAAAACGATCTGGCATAAATAACTTCTTCTTTTTTTTTTTATATTTTATGATCTGGTGTGAAGTTTTTTTTATAAACGTCCAGGAGAAATAAATGAGGCCTGTGTTCTGCACTTAGCTAATTTGCACATCTGCGCAACCGAATGGTGGTAAGACCTCACTGCTTGAAATGTGAAAATCTAGATTTTAACAAAAGAATCTTAGGACTTGATTTCTGTGGCTTTAGTTCATGATTCTCCCCCCCCCCCAAAAAAAAATCAGGAGATTCAGATTTCCCTACTAGGTGTCGCCGTTACGTCATGTTTTTATATCAAAGTAAAGACGGGATGATTCCCGATGAGCTCAAAATACTGCAAAAATAAACCTTGGCAGCAGAAGTTTATAGTTTTGTACCGTTTGTGTAAAAGAAAACAATACAGTTTACACTTTCTGATGATCTGTGGTTCCTATTTTCTCTGTAGAAGGTGATTTGAGGTTGTTTGGAATGCATTTTCACATCTTCAGGGCTATTATTAATAAGCAATAAATAAAAAAATATATAAATAAACAAGTTTGAAACTTCCGAAGGCTACAATTTTTAAGTGTTTGGGTTTTTTTTTCAACCTTTTCTTTTGTCCTTTAGGACCCGTTTACATTTCACGTGACAACACCGAATCCGGTAAAGAAAGGAGTGTTTACACTGCAGCGGCGGACACAGACGATGTAGTTAACACGCTGGGACACGGGGGGGCGCTGTTGTTTGACTTTGTACTGAAACTACACAGACGTGTGCAGTGAACAAAACGCTGTAAACGTGAGGAACATGGAGAGAACCCGACTTCTGTATGGACTGATGCCGCATCGGATGCTGTCAGGGGTGAGTCTCAACTATTAAAGTACTGATATGGACGATAAAACTACAATACCGACGACGAGTCATACCACCGCGGGTCGCTATGTTTGTTTAGAGGCGGATGGGCAGATGTAAAGTGGAGGGACGCGCATGCGCAGAAACCGGCTCATAGCCTCTGAAAGTTTCTGTATTGATTAATTTCCTCTTTTTATATTTTTTCCTCTTTTCCCATTTTGCTTCCTTTTCATTTATCCTTTTATCATTTACCTCTCAATGTTTTTATTCTATATTTATTGGTCACTATTACATTATCACGTGCTGTTGGTAGCTAATAATTTGGATATATTAAGAAATACGACGCAATATTACACGTAATTGTTCTAAAATCCCTCAATGTTTGGGGTGTAGTGCCTCGTGTGGCCTGCAGGTGGTGGCATTACACACACACACACACACACACACACACACACACACACACACACACACACACACACACACACACACACACACACACACACACACACACACACACACACACACACACAGGGTAAATTTAGCCCGTCTGTGTGTTTATCGGTCAATAAAGCTGCAAATTCAAACCGTGTGAACTGCAGTTCAATGAAACACAAAGCAGACGCACAGCAGCCAGAGGAAGTGTTCCAACACACTCATTATTAGTTTCACAGCTGGAGATTTGTGCAAATAAATCTACTGAAATAGAGGGGAAAATACAAAGATTTTGAGAGAATAGCAAAAGATTGATTTGCATGATTTTACATATCTCAAATTTTTGCTTGATTGTCTGAACATGTTTAAAAGCTCCCCAAAATTAGTACAAAAATCAGATCTGGTGGAAATGTAGATATTTCATTGGTTTCAGACCTGTGCGGGTTAAAATGGCTCCACAGCGCCACCTGGAAACTTAACAAAATGAATGTAAAATCAATGGTTTGACCTTGGAGGCGTACCCAACGTGAACCCTTCGTTCGCCTCCATATAAACACTTATTTTTTTTTAAACGTCTCATGCATTTCCAGATGAAAACACCACCGACAGTCGGAGAAAAACAGGGAATGTGTGACTCACATGTTCAGTGTTTGTCAAATCAATGCGCCCGCGGGAGCAGAGCAGCTTAAAGTGTTCGTAGAAAATGAATAATTTGTTGTGGACCCCCCCCGGAATGCTGGAATATCTCGGAGGGTTTTGGCAGAGTCGCGTTTCCGACAAGATTATGACATTTATTTATCTCTGCAGAATTCATGACGAATATAACTGAAGGTATGAAAGATTTAGTGTCTGTGGTTTGAACTATCATTCCATTCATTGGCTGGTTCTGCTTCATCTGCTTCAACACAAACCAGGGAGAGCGACAGTTACCGGTACTCACGACACCATCTTGTGGCAGGACGCGGTATTACAAGACTGGCCTGTCATTTCAAGCGAAATTAGTGTAAATAGTCTGCGAAAACTACTGATTAATCAAATATCTTACGTGAAAAGCCGTCGATCCCATGATTCATAGCAGCGCTGGCACACAGAGATATTTGGGGGGCAGGATTTATTTTGGAGAGCACACCTGGAAAATCCTGGAGAAACACTGGAGCCGTGAAAACAAGCACATTATTAGAGAGTCACACAGATGGAGTTTCAAGGGGTGGCTGAGTTCACGGGGGCCGCCGTTTCTCTGTGACACACACACACACACACACACACACACACACACACACACACACACACACACACACACACACACACACACACACACACACACACACACACACACACACACACACACACCACCACCACCACCACCACAGCTCATGTCTGTGTGTGTAGGGAAGTAATGTTAATCAAGCCCAGATGTGCGGAAAAGTCAGACGAGCCGAGTTACTGTGTGTGTGTGTGTGTGTGTGTGTGTGTGTGTGTGTGTGTGTGTGTGTGTGTGTGTGTTTGGGTTTTTATGTGTATGTGCGTGCATTTCAGTTGTGTGTAAATGTGTGTGTGAGTTTTGTGTGTGCATCTGTATTTCAGTTTAGTGTGTGTGTTGTGTGTGTTTCAGTTTAGTGTGTGTGTGTATGTGTGTGTGTGTGTTTCAATTTAGTCTGCATGTGTGTGTTTCAGTTTTGTGTGTGTGTCAGTTTAGTGTGTGTGTTTGTGTATGTGTGTTTCAGTTTAGTGTGTGTGTTGTGTGTGTTTCAGTTTAGTGTGTGTGTGTGTGTGTGTGTGTGTGTGTGTGTGTGTGTGTGTGTGCGCAGCATACTCTTGCTGAATACAGAGCTGCCTGCAGAACTGGTGAGTTTCTTGCCATTTGTGTTTCAATTTAGTCTGCATGTGTGTGTTTGAGTTTTGTGTGTGTGTCAGTTTAGTGTGTGTGTTTGTGTATGTGTGTTTCAGTTTAATGTGTGTGTTTCAGTTTTATGTGTGTGTTTCAGTTTAGTGTGTGTCAGTGTGTGCTTCAGTTTTGTGTGAGTGTGTTTCAGTTTAGTGTGGGTGTGTGTGTTTAGTCTGCATGCGCGTGTGTTTCAGTTTTATGTGTGTGTTTCAGTTTAGTGTGTTTGTTTCAGTTTAATGTGTGTGTGTGTGTTTCAGAGATGTGTGTGAGTGTGTTTCAGAGATGTGTGTGTGTGTGTCAGAATGAAGGGCCCCGGCGCAGACTGTTGTTCTAATAGCCTGAATTCACAACCTGAGAATGTCGGCGGGACGGGGGGCCACGACGGGGGGGGGGGGGCACGGCGGCGCCTTGGCGTGCGAGCCGGGTGTTTCCTCCGAGAGCAGCGGGGCATTGGAGCTCCACCAGTGTGATTCAGTCCACAGGCCCGAGGTACCGGGCTGCTCTCCTGCTCTCTGCTCTCTGCTCTCTGCTCTGTGCTCTCCTGCTCTCTGCTTTCCTCCTTTCTGCTCTCCTGCTCGGTGCTCTCCTGCTCTCCTGCTCTGTGCTCTGTGCTCTCCTGCTCTGTGCTCTCCTGCTCTCTGCTCTCTGCTCTCTGCTCTCCTGCTCTCTGCTCTGTGCTCTCCTGCTCTCTGCTTTCCTCCTTTCTGCTCTCCTGCTCTGTGCTCTCCTGCTCTGTGCTCTCCTGCTCTCTACTCTCTGCTCTCCTGCTCTCTGCTCTCCTGCTCTCTGCTCTGTGCTCTCCTGCTCTCTGCTCTCTTCCTTTCTGCTCTCCTGCTCTGTGCTCTCCTGCTCTCTGCTCTCCTGCTCTCCTGCTCTGTGCTCTCCTGCTCTCTGCTCTCCTGCTCTCTGCTCTCCTGCTCTGTGCTCTCCTGCTGTCTGCTCTCTTGCTCTCTGCTCTCCTTCTCTCTGCTCTCCTGCTGTCTGCTCTCCGCTCTCCTTCTCTCTGCTCTCCCCTCTCCTGCTCTCCCCTCTCCTGCTCTCCTGCTCTCTGCTCCCACTCCTCAGCCACGACGCACTTTATGACCAAAATGTCTATTCTCACACACACAAAAAAAAAAATATCCCCAAAATGACTACAATAAAGCCCATTTTAATGAAACGACCCAATAAATGGTGTTTTTACAAAAGGAGAAATTCAAATGCACACGAACTGCAAAGAGCGTCAACGTCCCCGTATCGGATTGTGATGATGAATTTGCGGGAATGTATCGCTAGGAAACGGTGTGAAGTCAGTGAGTTTCCTAAACCCACAGGGAGATTTAACCACAAAAAACGGTGGAGTTTTCCATGGAAGGGGGCGTCACTTCCCACTAAATCCAGTGTGATTTTGTACCTGTTAGTCAGCGCCTGACGTTTTCACTGGAGCGGCCAATTAAAAAAAAAAACCCAAAAAACCAACAAACCTGACACAGTCCAGAACATCAAAAAGTGCGTGTGTCCCGGCGAGGGAAAGTGAGCGTTTGCTCGGTTTCTCATTGGATTAAATCTTGGCCCCTGTGCCTTTAAGGCCTCGCCAAAAAAACCCCCCAAAAATAGATGACTCATCAAAACTTCACGGTTTGGAAGCAAGGGACGCTGCTGACGGAGACGCTTCCCAGCAGGCCTGCTTCAGCCACGCTGCCAAAATGCTGCATGAAAAGAAATGAGGTTTTTTTTACAATTTTTTTTTTTTTTTGGTGGTGGTGGTGGGGGGAGGGGGGGGGGGGGGGTTAACCAAACCTCCACTTATATGATTCAGATTCAACGGTAACGTGATTCAGCTTCACGGGATCTGTTTGAAACCACGACTGGCGGAGCTCCGTCCAGAATTCCACCGCACGTCCAAATTATCTCCCGTATAATTTCCCTTTAATTCCGTTTCGGTCGATTCCTGTAATTCCGAACTCGTGTGGGACGCGACGGCCAACCTTGACCTCCTGCCGTCGGCCACAGGAAGTGGCGCCACGCGGTCGCGCCGTCATGGTTTTTAGTTGGAAGTTGAGGGAAGGGAGGCGATGGTTTCGAGGCTGATCGTCTCTCTCTGCCCATATAAAGAGGGAGAGAGATGCCTGGTCACCATGGTAACAGGCGGAGGAACATTTTATCCTCTTTCAAATGTTTTTGGAACACTTTCTTCCCCACCGACCGGACGACTTTTCTTTATCGTCTTCGTGTGGCGGGAGGACGGCGCTTTATTTATTTTACCGCTGATTTGTGAGCTCTGTGCACCCGAGACGGCCGAACCCTCGATGTCTCTGTTTAAGTGTTAAATCACGAGCAAGTTCACGTTTCAACCTGAAATTTCTGCAAATACAACAATAATACCAAATTTGATCAAACTAAATGTAGCTGGAACTGAAAAATATAATCAGAAATGTCAGAATATTTTGTCAAAAATTTTTTTTTTCTTTATGTGCAGATTAAAATAAGAACATAAAATCGTTGTTAATGCCATGGGGAACAGCCCCTCTGTCCCGAGGCGTACCACAAGGATCTGTCCTGGGCCCCAATACTATTTTCATTGTATTTGTTTGCCTCTGGGTCACATAATTCGCCATTTCAGTGGGATTTCTTCTCTGTATGCTGACGACATTCAATTATACCACTAGTTCAACGTAAAGACGGCAATAAACTATCTATATAGGAGCCAAACGAGGGAAACGTTGGTTTTCTGGACCCAATGAAGGATCATTTGTGGCACAGACAGTGCAAGGATACAGTTTACAGTTTGACTCGTTGATTTTTGTGAAATTAGAGTAAACATGTTGAATAAACAGCCTGTCTACTAACTTTAAATGCTTCAAGGTCAAAGCGGGACAGAATAGAATAAGAGCTGAAGTTCTCCATGTGGTTACATCGTTGTTGCCGCGACAGAGCCGCCATTGTAGAGTTGTAAAACCTCATGACTCCGACTCAAGTCAGTTTTGTTTTGTTTTTTTTCAATTCTAGTTGGTGCAAAAGGTCAGAAATGACACGGTCATTCAGAGGTTTAGAGAGTTTAACCACATTTATGCTAATGAGGCCGTTTTTCAGGCTCGTTAGAGAAACAGGCACTTTATAGCCGGGGGTAAAAAAAAAAACCCCACACATTTAAGACTCCAGTGTTTACAACATGTGGTGCTAAATTTATGCACAAAAAAACCCCCAAACTTTTTTAGAATTTTGCAGTTAAAAGAAAAAAAAAAGGAGTTTAAGTTGGAATTACATTTAAAGGTGGGAATCTGAAGGAATTTTAGCCATATTTGCGGCATCAAACTACAGTAAATTACACCAAAGCTGCAACAAAAAGACACAATCTGACCGCAAAGAGGTGTAAAATAATGGAGAACCATAAAGTGACGATGGTACGTTAGAACTCCCGGATACGATCCATTCTAACCTCCAATGTCTCCGTCATTTTTGCACACTCGAAAGAAAAGTATTGCATTTACACTGCAGCAGCAGCAGACGCACTGACTCCAATGTAGTTAAGCATGCCGGGCCACCAGGGGGCGATGTTGCTTTTATTTTTAATTTTTTGATATTGAAACCACACAGATGTACAAGACAACGACACAATTCAGAGTGCATTGGAATGGGCAAACCACAAATCAGATGGCAGAAGAAATTAAGCCAGGGTGGCTTATTACAGTGTTGGTCTTTTGCTGGGCTGTGATTGGCTGATTGAAGTCATGTGACCTGATGCTTTCGCTCTCTCAAAGGGACATTTGTGGATTTTAACCCCAGTTACATTTGCATGCCTGAATTTTTGTTGGTTTTTTTTAAGACGCAAGCATAAAAGATTTTTTCCTAACTCATACTTTACACACCTATGATTTTGCATGCATTAAAGCTTATTCACTAAATAAAATTATTGTAGTTATCCGTACAACCATTTTTGCCTTCAAAATAATTTACAAGCATTATTTTCTTCATAGTTTACAGAGGTGTACTTGTGTGCCTTTTTTTTTTTTTTGGTGGGGGGGTTATACGATTTGTCCTCTGGCGTGCTGGAGCAAGTCGGCGCACAAAAGCCGCCTGCTATATCAGGACTGTGCCGAGCACAATGAACAATGGAGTCAAGTCAGGCCGCGTAAAGCCTGCTTCACCTTCCTCTGACAGAGTGTAGGAGGACCTGCTGACTGACGGCCCAAACACAAGTCAATACCAACTCCCACTTTACAGGTAGAGTCAAACCGTGGGGCTTAACATAATAATTCAGATTAAATGTCTAAAATATTAAGGGGGAAAAACAAGCTTTTGTGCATGCAAAACATAATAATCCAGAATAAATACGTAATAGATATTCATAGTATTATTATTTTTTTTCAAAAAAATTCTACGCAGTTCATCAAAACATATCAATAGACTTTTTAAGATTTTTAAAGACATTTTTCGACTTTTAAATTAACTTAATTAAAGTATCTTCACTTATTTGATAAGTTTATTATTCTACTTTATCTGAATATGAACACTTTTTTTAAATTGCCGTCATTTTTAAAATATTATATAAGTTGTTTGAAATGCCAACAGAGCCCCATAAATAAAACTTTTTTTTAAATTTATTTGTATTTATTGCGGTTTTATTTTATTTTTAAAATCCACCTGTTAATAAATACTTTGATAATATTCTACGCAGTTCATCAAAACAATATCAATAGACTTTTTAAGATTTTAAAGGCATTTTTTGACTTTTAAATTAACTTAATTAAAGAATCTTCACTTATTTGATAAGTTTATTACCATACAGTATCTGAATATGAACACATTTTTTAAATTGCTGTAATTTTTTAAAAATTATGTAAGTTGTTTGAAATGCCAACAGGGCCCCATAAATAAAACTTTTTTTATTTATTTATTTGTATTTATTGCGGTTTTTTTCCCATTGTTAAAGTCCACCTGTTAATAAATATTTTGATAATATCTTCATCAAGCGGCTCTTAAGGTGGCAGCGGACTACAAACCTTCCAAGTCCACCTTAAACATTTCTGCTCTTTCGTGAGAGCGACGCGAGCATGCGCTCGCGCACGCAGGGGGAGCGCGCGGCGCCCTGTCAAATCACACCGGCGGTCACGCGCACGCGGCAGCGGAGGAGACCTTACATAAAAAAGAAAAAAAAAGGAAAAGAAAATCCTCCTCGGGACTTTTTGCAGAGTCTCAACGCGCTAAAGCCGCGACGAACGCGTCGAACCGGGGAAGTAGGAGCACTTTGGAGGTTTTCACTGCGTCTCCGGGAACTTTATTGTAGTTTAACAAAATTAGAAAGTACTATTTTGTTGTGCTTTTTGCGCAGCGGAAGAGGACCGAGTGGATTTCTTAACTCCGAATTTTTAAAGCACTTTTTTTTTTTTATTGTTGTTGGTTGTTTGTTGTTTTTTTTTTTTTTTTTTGGAGCATGTGAGTGTTTTGGATCACCTGCTAAAACGTGCGAGTAGAAGCCGGAAGAGAGGCGCTTTTATTGGGACGCTTTGTTCGCTGAACCATGCTGCCCAACACGGCGCTTTACGCGGCCAAGAAACGGAAGAAGCCGGTCCAGAAAATGTAAGTCAACAACTTAAATTTTATTGTATTAACAATATTCTCCTGCACAAGAGCCTTTCAGGAAAGTTTACAAAAAAAAATGTGTTCATTTTATTTCTGCACGCCGCAACAAGTGGGGTAAAAAATATACAAATAAATAAAATAACTAGGATTTCTAAAAAATTTAAAATGATAGGAATCCATACATAAAAATGTCTAAAAATAAGCCAAAGTGGTTAAAATGCCAAAAAAAAATGGTGAAACAGAAGTCTAAAAATATCTAAAATGTAATGAAACGTTCCAGATAGTAAATTGTTATTAAAATGTTAATAAATGCAGCACAAGGCACGTTTTATATTCAGATGTCAAAACTATACATGAAGCTTAAAAGAGCTTCATTTTAAAGGTTGAACATGTCTTTTTTTTTTATAGCTCCAGGTAAATTCGATTTGGTGGGCAAGTCCCACAAATTGCTCTTTTTTGAAAAATTTGCAGACCGACTGTAACTCCGTATACGTGTGAACGTAAAAACACCTTCTCATGTTTTATTGCAATAAAACATGCAATACACCTCCTGACGTCCTCCAGCCTGCACATGCAGACGCGCTCCTACACAATAAGAGCGCAGCAGGAGCAAATAGTGGCCACATTGTGTGAATCCTCATAAAGCCTATTTTCCCCCGGGGTTTGTGGTTCTGCAGCGCCGGACCAGCGGCGGTGCCAAGGACCCAGGCTGGAAAATCAAGCTGCCCGTTTTGCTTCAGTATCATTTAAAATCTAATTATACCACCCGGGACAGCTGGGTGGTGCAAATGGCCTCTGAGGTCCAAGTCTAGGGTGGGGGGGGGGGGGGGGGGGGGGGGTGGTTAAGTGTTCCTCTGCAGCAGAGGAAGTGTGGAAGAGAGCGAAACCCCACATCAGTAAACTCATCACACCACCTTCTAGTGATTTCTGCAATGATTCTGTTGAAAGTCTGTTCTGAAATGAGTCTTGTTTCATATCGCAGGTCGTTCTGACCCCTTTTTAAGCTCCCATGAGCAGTTCCAGCACCGTACCACACAATGGAGGCATCTGATTGCAGCCAACATGTCCAGTTAGAAGTATTCCACGATAGCTGAATCAATTAAAAGGCCCTAGAAGCTCTAAAACCCCCCGAAACACTTTGTTTTAGAGTCAGTTTACTGCATTGCCAAGTTGAAATTACCGGTAGTCATTTTTCAAGCTGCTACATTGACGTCGAAAAAAGAGCTTTGAAAGCTTTTAGATGGGTCTTTCAAACCACTGCGGTCCATGTTAATTGGATTTAAGTGCTATGGCTTCTGAAGCCATTTCAAACCCTCGCAAATAGATGTTTCAGTCAAGTTTAATGTATTATACATTAAAGGGGCAATAAGTCACGTTTTACTATTGAATAATGATGATGTGATTTTACTACATCGCTTTAACCTCTCGACCTGAATTTTAAATGCATTTAAGGAGGTTAAAGTGTTAATAAGTACTTTCAGAAGTCGTTTATTATGTTGCCATGTCGGATTCTTTCATGTTAAACCCTTGAAACGGCACTAAACTTCGAGCATGGTGCATTTCGAGTGACTTCACTGTGACGTCAGCTTTAATTGGGTCGTTTTAAACGCCTCCGACTGCAGTTTTCAGGAGTTTTCAGTCTGCCGTGTTCTCTCCTTGAAATGTCTGGACATCCCTCCGTTCTCACTTGTTGCTCTCACCACTTTTTGTGACTTTGCAGCTTCGGCTGCGCGGCGGCAGAACCCGGCCAGCGCCGCGGCGTCACTGTGTGTGTGTGTGTGTGTGTGTGTGGTACTACCTGCATTAATCACAATCAGAACGTGGAGCGAGAGCACTCTCACGCAATGTTTCCACGAGGGAGGGAGGGCGGCGTAATCTGAGACTCGCTCTGTTTTTTTTTCTCCTCCTCCTCCTCCTCCGACTGCCACAACATACTTTTTTTCCTGTCTTTCCTTCTCTATTTCTCTGTGTGTGTGTGTATTTTTTTTAGAGGGGGGGGGGGTTGTTTTCTTCGCTCCCTCCCTCCCTCGACTCAAATTAACATAGTTCTGTGTCACGCAAGCGGTTACGTAAGGCTGCCATGTTGGGTTTTTGAGGAAAAGTTCTGTCTGGTGCAGTTTATTCGTGCGGTCCGCCCCGGGGCCTTCCGCCCGCCAGGTTTTACGCTGCAAAAGTAGGACGTTTAGGCCCCGTTTCCACGGCAACGCATCACGCGACGACACCTTGGGGTCAACGCCACACTCGAGGGAAGTGTGGCGTTGACGCTGCAGCAGTGAACACGCGGACAACGGTGTAGTTAGTATGTCTGGCCAGGAGGGGGCGCTGTTCCTTGCTTTTGTAATGAAACCACGTATGCATGTGTGCGGAGAAAGATATGCTACAAACGAGGACGATAGAACTACCGACATGGACGATACAACTATAGATACGGACGATATAAAGTCTCTGAAGATTCTGATATATATGAACGTTCTACGAAGATTCTGGGAAGATTCTACAAAAACTTGATGAAGATTCTAAAGTATTCAAACGTTCTACAAAGGTTCTAACAGATCTGAAAGTTCTACAAAGATTCTCTGGAGATTCTGAGGTATCGGAATGTTCTACAAAGATTCAAATATATCTGAACGTTCTACGAAGATTCTAATATAGCTGATTGTTCTACGAAGTTTCTACGAAATCTGAAGATTCAACGAAGATTCTAATATATCTAAACGTTCTATGAAGATTCGAATATATCTGAAGATTCTACGAAGATTCTAATATATCTGAACGTTGTATGAAGATTCTAATATATCTGATCGTTCTATGAAGATTCTACTATATCTGAATGTTCTACGAAGATTCTACGAACATTCTAATATATCTGATCATTCTACGAAGATTCTACGAAGGTTCTATGAAGATTCTACTATATCTGAATGTTCTACGAAGATTCTACGAAGATTCTAATATATCTGAATGTTCCACGAAGATTCTAATATATCTGAATGTTCTGGGAAGATTCTAGTATATTCTGTTCTAAGTACGTCTAAGTACATTCTGAGAAGATTCTACGAAGAGTCTACGAAGATTCTAAAGTATCTGGACGCTATAATAACAGCCAACATTTGACGTTTTCATCGCAATCAATCTAAAATGTAGAATTGTTGTCGATACCTGGAGCGTTCTCACTTGTTGGTGGATAACGTGAACAAGGGCCTTTTCTCTTGCCTGGCTGTGATTGCTCTGGCAGTCGGGCTGCATCTGATCGACCTCATAAGCTTTTTTTTTTTTTTTTTTTTTTGTGGATAGTTTTTGAGATCTTTGACCGAAACATTGAAACCTCTGTCTGTTTCAGTTCCCGGCGATTTGTTTATTGATGAACCGTTTGATGAACACAGTGAAACCTCACACTCTGATGGGTGTGATTGTGCAACAAAGGATTGGCTTGCAGGTATTCTATTGGCCGCGGTGTCCGGTTTTCTTTCCTCCGATACTCTTCCTCCTCCACCTCCTCCTCCTCCTCCTCCTCTTGGACTGTTTTTCCCGTATCATAACTCCAGCAGGGACCCGGCGCCCGAATCGTATCCAGTTTCTTTTGTTCGGTAAAGGTGTCGTTGCCCCGCCGGAGACAAAGTGCCTTTTGTGCGAACGCAGAGGAGTGTTTCTACAAGTCCAACACTACCTCCTCCTCCTCCTCCTCCTCCTCCTCCTCCTCCTCCTCCTCCTCCTCCACGCCTCTTCCAGGACAGATCGGGCCGATAAAACGAGCAGCAACAACACTGGCCGCTCATTGTTCTGGCGGGGAGCTGTGCCGTCAGGAATGCGGCGATAGCCATCGCGCCTCGATTTCAGATCCCTTCTGGGGGGAATATTGGAAGCAGATGTCTTATTGGGGGGTGGGGGTTCATATTTGCGTTGCCTGTTTCATACGTTTTCTTCAAGCATGAAAATTGACGTATAGTCACAATTTGTATAATTAACACAATGTACATATTATATAATAGTTGTGTAACAATTAAGGATATATTCATACGTGGTTTAATATCAATCAGATAAATTAAATTAAATCCCCTCCGGACTTTACTTTCTGTTAAACTCTTGTCTTTTAATAGTCATATAATAGAATTACATAGTAAAATATCTAATTATAATATAAGTAGCGTCACAATTATACATTTTTATGCATAATTTAGATCAGATAAATCCTGTTGTACTTAGTGCAGACTTAAATTTTTTGTGTATGATGTAATTACGTGATAAAAATTTTTTATTAACATAATATTCATATATTGATGATTATACATTAATATAACCATTTATTTAATCTAATATAAATGAAACGATATAATAATTGATGTATATATAATTTAACATCTAAATATTCGATATAATACATTTCAGTCTATTTTTGCACAATTGTTTTTGTTTATTTCTTACTTTTAATATCATTTTTAAAAAGCTTTTGTGTACTTGACCTGCAAAATGTGTGTTTTGATTCTTTCAGCGTCATCGTGTAATGAACGTTTATTATGTTCGGGTTAATCTGATGTTTATCTGTCATTATGATCGGCCACACGATTCGGCGTTTTCCTTTTGGGGGAAAAAACAAAAAGCAGCCGGGTTATTCCACTTTCACAAGCTTCTGGTGGAGCGTCGCTGCGAGCACTTCTCGTTTCTGCAGCGAAAGTCAGGAGGTTAGTGGGTCGAATGCCACGGTGCGGAGGGAGCATGCACACACACACACACACACACACACACACACACACGGGCGGCCTCACCTGACCTGGAATTCCCGGCGGACGCTTCAAGCAGGAACATCTGAAGCTGATTCCACTGCAGCTGCGCGGCGTGTGAGCGACCTGCAGCTGCGCCTCCACTGCCACACACTCTGCCGCAGTGTCCACGAGCAAGGCGCCGCAGCCGGCTCACGTTCCCGCCGCCGCAGCACCCTCCTTTGTTGACTCTTTCGCCCTCTTCTATAAACAGACTCTGCGACCTGAAGTCTCTGCAGCGGCTTTCCAGGAAAACCCAGATTATCAAACAAAAGGACAGGTTTATTTGTTGGTTTAAAGACGCTGCCTTAATCCGGACGACACGGTGCACGCCCAACTTTTACTCTTCTTGACCTTTTGCAGGAAGTAGCTGGCGGTTTGTGCTTCATTCACCCTCCTCGGGCTCATAGTGTCCCATAGACATCCCAAAATCCAGCTCTGAAGCTGCTTTAAAGTGAAAACACACCTTATTTCATCAATAAGATCTAAATATAAAGCCAAACTGAAGCTTTAAGGGAGAAAACTAGTGGAATGAGGCCTCAAATGTGTCGCGAGAGAATATTTTAAATCTGGAATTCACATAAAGCCAGAACTAGTAGAACTGCTGTTAAAAAAAAATACAAAAAAGTTTGTTCCCCTGATGTAGAGGAAGTGTGTGTAAATTTTTGTGTGTAGCGTGTAGACAAGCGTGACCTTTGAGAAGGTTTTTTTTTTTTTAACGCCGTGCTGACGGACGCGGGGCTGCGGCACAGGTAAACAAGCCCTGGAACAGGTGACGCCATGTTTCTCGCCTGGTTCCCGTAGCAACGGAGGACGCAGGCGGGCGTCCTCTGGAGAGGCGAGGCAGTCCGAGTTCTTCACTTTCCACTTGTGTGTGTGTGTGTGTGTGTGTGTGTGTGTGTGTGTGTGTGTGTGTGTGTGTGTGTGCACTTTAATACAGTCTTTGAACCCAGCAGTTTTCATCAAATTTCTATTTTTGCTCAATATTTCTTCACAATGTTTCAAAAGAGTTGTTTGTTGTCATTTTTTGTTGTTGTCATCCTGTGTTTTACTTATTTTTTTTAGCACTTTTATGGGATCATTTGTTTCCTTACGTCCGTTCTCGTGGGAAAAATTTAATTTCTTTCATAGAAATGTGTTTATTCAGCCTAATTCATCTTATTTTTATCATGTCCACCAATATTATCGGTATGAATTCTGCCTGGATTCCCATAAAACAAGGCGGCGGCGAGGAACCTTTTGACCCTTGTGTCTCCAGCGTCACTCTGGCGTGTCGTCGCTGCGTCATCTCACCTGACCGCCGCTCCGTCTCGCCCGCAGACCCAAACCCCCGCCTCCCGATGGCGCCAAGTCCAACCCGTCCAAGCGCCACCGCGACCGCCTCAACGGCGAGCTGGACAAGCTCACCAGCCTGCTGCCGTTCACCGAGGAGGTCCGCGCCCGGCTGGACAAGCTGTCCGTCCTGCGCCTCAGCGTGGGATACCTGAAGGTCAAGAGCTTCTTCAACGGTGAGAACGCCGCTTCTACGGTTTGCTTTTTTCTAGACCCAGCTCCTTCACAATTAGCGGCGGCGGCGTGCAGCCAAACGGCGGCTGTAAACCTCCCGCTGAGCCTGAACTCACCGATACCAGCAGGAAGTCATTTGTTAAAGTAGCTCTAATTGGATCCACACACACACAAGTCGTGTTTAGAGCCGAGTACTTTAGCCCAGTTTCAACTTTTATTGGACTAAATCTGCATCGTACGCTTCGCCGAGGGCCGCACGGTGGCGCGGCGACGAGCTCATTCGCCTCACAGCGAGGAGGCCTTGGTCATACTGGGGCAGTTTGCATGTTTTCCCCGTGTGTGTGTGTGTGTGTGTGTGTGTGTGTGTGTGTGTGGGTTTCCTGCTCCTGTGTGGCCGCTATCCCCATTTTAATTGTTTAAAAAAAAAAAAAATCTTTAATTTAAAATGTTTTGGGTTTTTTTGCTGATGGATTTTCCGTTTGAATTTTTCAATCACGTTTCAACTTATTTTAATTTTAATTTTGTATTTATTATTATGTTTTATTTATTATTATTATTTTAAATTATAATAATTATTATTTATTTATTTATTATTATTGTGTTTTATTTATTTATTATTTATTATTTGTATTATTATTTTATTTATTATTTTTATTTATTTATTATTATAATTTTTTTATTTATATTTTTTATATATATATTTTTCCCCATATTATGTATCTATTACATTTTTAGTTTTGCTATGTGTTATTATTTAAATATTTTCTTACTTTTCCTTCTTTTCTTGTTGGTTTTCTTACACCCCCCCCAACCCCTCCACACTAAAACAGCGTGGAAACATGATTTAGTTAGATTGATATCTCGCGTCGTTCCGGCCGCCGCGGCCAGAAAGAAGACGCTCTTTGTCTTGACGCCCTGGAGCTCCGCGCCGTTTCCCAAACGCCCTCAGACTTGTCTGCTGGCGAATTTCCCAGCGTGAACAAAGGCGACCCCGGCGGTGGAAAAGGCTCATGGGAAGGCCAGGCCGTCCGGCACCGTGGACCTGGGTGCTGCTGGGAAACTGCCCCGGGGTTCCGTCCCAGCGCCGGCGCTCACAACGGCGCCATTGTTTCCGGCGACCCTCGTGTTCAGACACGGCCGTGTTTTTAAGTCTCAACGCGACTCTCTTTTGTTCGCTCCGTCGTCGGCTTTCACCCAGACGGACTGGAAACCAGCGCCGACAACCACAAGTTCACCTCAAAATGCGAGGAAACACCCCAGACGTGTCTAAAACGGTCACATGTGTCATAACGTGGACAAAGAAGAGGCCACATCCCGATTCAAAAGGACCCCAGAGAAACAGGAAGTGACCACAAAATAAGCACAAAGATGTAAAAAGAAATGCGAGTAGATGCAAAATCTACTTGCTTGGATGCAGGATTCACCGAAACACCCACAATGTGGAGAAAATAGAGCTTTAAATGACCACTAATAGATAATAATGACCACAAATTGGCTCAAATGGACGACAAAGAAGACAGGAAGTGACCACAGAAAGTCCCTAAAGAAGCAAAAAGGAACAACAGCCGATAGCAAAAGGACCTCCGAGACGATTAAATACACTAATATGAGCTTAGTAAGACACAAAATGATCCTAAAGAGCCATAATGTCACAAATGAAACATGTAAAGGGGTCCATGACAACAAGAAAATCTGTAAAAATACCAGTTTAAAATAACCAAATTACTAAAATAAAAAGCATTCAAAAATTAAAAATGTATAAGCATGCAAAAAAGCTTTCAAAAATAGAGGAAACGACAAGAAAATGTGAGGAAAAAAGGATATTTACTCATGAATTGATGCAGAAAATGATAAAAGACGACAAGAAATGGTTGTGAAATGTTCTGAAATGTGGAAAATCCTTGGAATATGTATTCAATTTGTGGGGAAACATTATGCACAATGACTGGAATTTAAGTCATTATCACATATGTCTTGAAATTGGACAAAAAGCAATAAAGCAAACTGACTGGAATGTTTATGCAAATAAAACAAAAGGTTTGTAAAGCGATTGAATCGGAGGCGAGGCCCCCGGGGCTCCGGAGGAGGAGGAGACGCAACTTGTGTTCTTATAATAGCACACACACACACACACACACACACACACACACACACACACACACACACACACGCACACACACACACACACACACACACACACACACACACGCCCTCCTCCAGCTCCTCCATGCATTTCCCAGATGTTTCCCCTGCAACAGACTCGTGTGTTTCCTGCAGACTGAAGCCCCGTTTCCACGGCAACGAAAACGAGCGACAGCTTCATTCTACCGCCGGCCACTGTTTCGTAACAGAAACACGCGACAGCGCCCACTTGTGGCCTGGCATGCTAACTGCATCATCGTCTGCTGCTGCAGCGTAAACGCAATTATGAGATAATGATCTCATTATTTAAGAAAAACAGTCAGATAATGAATCTCATTAATGCAACAAAAAGTATCTCATGTTTTTATAATTGTTTTTTTCCTCATATTTTGAGATAATTCATGCATGCAATACGCTTCCTTGCGTACTAAATCGTCCCAAAGTTGATTAAAATCTCCGTAAAAGTTCGTAAACTCTAAACGTATTCTACAGGCGTGGACACTGATCCTGCCTGAAATCACAGGGATTCGGGCTTTTGTGGTCTTTAATAGAAGTCCAGGAACACAATACAAGGGGCTTCTACACAGTCACGTCCCTGCTGGGAAACGCCGGCACAGACGGGACAATTACCGTAAAATGAAGGATGAAATGCAGGGTTTTGGACGCCGGCCAGTGACTGTGAACGCAGGTGGAGGGTTGATTCTCGCAAAACGTTGTTGAAAACAAGCACATTTTGGAGTTTATTGTCCACACAGGGAAGAAACACAGTGTGTCTCAAATGGCACAAGCAAACCACAATTACATTAAATTAGACTGGATGGAAACACAGAAAACCCTGAAGAGACTCTGAATAATCACAAAAAGGCAGAAAATTATACAGTTTGACCCCAAGAGACATAAATAAGACTAAATATGTCCATAATACATACAGATTTGGTGCTAAATGCTAAAAAACAAAAATTACCATTAAAAAAAAACCCCAGATGTTGATGAAGACTTAAAAATGCAATGTGAAACAAATTCACTGGATATGATCACAAATCGATGAAAATGACCACAAACCAAAACAAAATGATCAAAAAGGAGCAAAATATGACTCCAGGAGAGGGAAAAACATCCCGAAAAATGCAAAAATGAGTTAATTGCCTAATAAAACGCCACAAAAATACACCAAAACATCAAAAACAAGCTTGAAAACGCAAAAGAAATGATCACAAAGAGGCATAAAATGATCGTTTGAGACACAATTAACCACATATAGTGACTTTAATTACATCAAAGAGAATAGATGTGCCCACAATACCCAATATTTGGTGCTAAATAACCATGAAAACACAATGTCAGTGTCAATTAAACATCAAGTTCACTGGTTGGAATAATAAATCCATAAAAAATGACCACAAACCAAAACAAAATGATCAAAAAAAGAGTGAAATATGACTGCAGGAGATGGAAAAAGGTCCCGAAAGATGTATAAAATGCTTTGTCGAAAGTCATTGTCGGAAAAAAAACATCAAAAAGATGCACGAAACGATACGAACTGGGAAGAGATGAACTTCTCAGCAAGCGAGGAGACACAGAGGAGCTCGGCCCGTTGTTTGACGAAGAGGAAGAGGAGGAACGTGAAGAAAAGAGTGGAGTTCGTGTTGGGACCTGCTCAGGCATGAGGGGAACCGCGGCTCCACCCCCCCACCCCCACCCCCCGCTTCAGCTGCTTCACCATTCAAGATGATCAAACTCAGATATTTTTCAAAATAATAGATTTATTCGGTAAAAAAAAAGCCAAATTTATAGGTAAATAATCCCAACAAAGGTGCAGCCAGACAGCACTAATCGATCACACGTGTTTAATCCCCCACAATACCACTCTCCTGTCAGTGACATCATAACCCCCCCACCTCCTCCTCCGTCGTTTCGTGCCATGCTGTTGTTGTCCCCCCCCCAGCATCAAACAAACGCACCTCTTTCATCCAGTCCTTTGAGGGGAAGAAAAAAAAACTCTTTGATGTTTTAAAGTGGTGATTCAGGCTTTTTGGGGGCAGATTTAGTGATCTTTACTTTGTCATGTTCACCTGACTCGTGTTTTTTTTTTTTTTTTTTAGTATTTGACACTTTATTGGAAGTTTCTTCTTTTTTGTTTGTTTGTTTGGTTGTTATTTTCTTTTTTGGGACTTCTTGTGCGCTTCTGTGGCTGTTTGATTGTATTTATTGTCGGGGGGATGTGTGACCTCGCTGTGTCGTTTACCGTGTCGGTTCAAGGTTATGTTTTGACCACATTTTGTATTTTAGCAATGTTTCTCAAAAACCATTGACCCGAATTGCAGGACATTTTTTGTTATGGGTGATTTTCCTTTATCCAAGGATGGTGTCGGTGCCTGTTGAGAGCGAAAGGGTCAAAGTGTTGGTCACGAAAGGGTTAAAAAAAAAAACCCAAAAAACCAGTCGGTTTTATTCCGATTGATGTCAAACCAAGACCAGAGTGTTCCGGTTTTTTTACGGCGTGTGCGGCTCCATGTGCTGAAACGCGTTGACTCATCTCTCCACCGCCGTTTTACAGGAAGTAGTTTGTCAGAGGAAGTCGGGGGGGGGGGGGGGGGGGGGGGGAGTGGAGTCATACCAGAGAGAAAGGATGTCTGCTCAACCTCTGAATCCAGACACAGTCTGCGGAGATTCCACCAAAAAAAAATCGAAATTTTTAAATGCGGATGAACGCCGAGTCACAAATCCCCCCCGTGAGATATCTGGGGTTCGGCGGTGGAAAACCACCGCGCCCTGCCCCGCCCCTCCCCCGCTCCTTGTGAATGAGAGTTTACACAAGGCAGGTATGCGGCGGCCATTGAGGAGCTGTAACGTGATCTCTGCGGCTTTTTTTCTTCGATTACCCGTTCAAGTCCACTCCGCTCGTCTTGAGGATCACGGATGTACAACCGCAAGGACCTGTGAGAAAGCAGTGAAACACAAAAGGACAATGAAAAGCAATAAAAAGAGGAGCTGGTCTGGCCTGACCTGAGATCAGCCAGAAAACAAGACTCCTAAAATGTAGAAAAGAGACGTATTAGAAAGATAAAAAGTGACGGATAGACTCACGGATTTTCTCAAAGTCTGTCTGGTTTATGTCCGTTATTGGGTTTGAGGAATCCCACGTCTGTCGAGGGTTTATTTTCAGACTCGTGAATCTTTTGCATGTATTTTTACCATAAAATGGTGTTTTGTTTTGGTTTTTTTTTTTTTTTACCTGCGCCGACCCTGCAGAGATTAAATATCCGTGTGATCTCGGGCTTTTGTGTCCCGCTCTTATTCACAGACACTTTCAGAGCGATTTCACCACCCCCCCTCCCCCCCTCCCCCCTCCCTCCCTCCCTCCCTCCCTCCCTCCCTCCCTCCCTCCACTCGCTTCTGGGAATATTTCTAATCTCTGAAATCAAAGTTGTGGAATTGATAGGGCTGTGTGCCGCGAGGGAAGGTAGTGAAAATATAAAAAAGCCTTTGTCATCCTCTCTGTCTCTCTCTCTCTCTCCATCTTTCCTTCCTTCATTCATTCTTTCCTTCTTTCTATCCTTCCGTCTTTCCTTCCTTTCTTTCCTTTTCTTCCTTTTTTCTTCTTTCTTCTTTCATTCATTCCTTCAGTGTTTCTTTCATTCTTTCTATTCTTCCTTCGTTCCTTCATTCTTTCTATCTTCCAGCTTTCCTTCCTTACTTCATTCTTTCTATTCTTCCTTCCTTCCTTCGTTCCTTCATTCTTTCTATCCTTCCGTCTTTCCTTCCTTTCTTTCCTTTTCTTCCTTTTTTCTTCTTTCATTCATTCCTTCAATGTTTCTTTCATTCTTTCTATCCTTCCATCTTTCCTTCCTTCCTTCATTCTTTCTATCCTTCCATCTTTCCTTCCTTCCTGCATTCTTTCTATTCTTCCTTCCTTCCTTCCTTTCCTCTTCGCTTCTTTCTATCCTTCTGTCTTTCCTTCGTTCCTTCATTCTTTCTATCTTCCAGCTTTCCTTCCTTACTTCATTCTTTCTATTCTTCCTTCGTTCCTTCATTCTTTCTATCTTTCCATCTTTCCTTCCTTCCTTCATTCTTTCTATTCTTCCTTCCTTCCTTTCCTCTTTGCTTCTTTCTATCCTTCCATCTTTCCTTCCTTCCTTCCTTTTTTACTCTTTCTTCTTTCATTCATTCCTTCAGTGTTTATTTAATTCTTTCTATCCTTCCATCTTTCCTTCCCTCCTTCCTTTTCCCCTCTTTCTCCTTTCATTCATTCCTTCAGTGTGTCTTTTGTTCTTTCTTTCCTTCTGGGTTGTGTTTTATCATGTTTGAGCGTCAGAAGAAGAAAACTCCCCGGCAGTGAAGGAGAGGAAACCTCCACTGTCCCCCAGAGCGTCAAAGTGTGAGGACAGTGGTTTCACAACACCGTGAACTCCTTCCTCGGCCGCTCCGCCCCAAAGTTTGCTGGTTCAACTCCTCTTACTCTCCTTGGTTTCGTTTCATCCCGTCTCGTCTCGTCGGTCCGTCGTTTCTCGAGGCTCTTTTGGTCTCGTCTCGGTTGGTAGTCGTCGATTCGGTCTTGCATCATGGAAGTCCCCGTCCTCACGAACCAAAATGATCTCTGTCTTAAAAAGTTTCCCGTCCACACGGGAAACATCAGCGTCGCCGCGACGCCGTGAAAAACGACTCCAAACGGCGGCGGCGTGGAGACGACAGGACAAAAACGATGGTTACATGAAACAGCGTCCCGAGGACAGGGTCAGAATCGTCTCTTCTCGTTTCGTGCCGATTCGGGTCATCTTGTACGGCCTCTTCTCGTCTCGCCTGGTTTCAGATCGTTTTTGACGTTTCTTGTCTTATGTGCGTATCGTCTTGAGTTGTGACCAATTGACCCTCCTTTATCTCGCCTTGTCTTGGGGGTCGTCGAGACCCGATTCTCGCACCACCTCTTCTCGCGTCGCCTTGTCCCGTCTCGTCCACCGAGCTTCTACAAGCGCTGAGCAATTCGCCCGTAAATAAAGACGACGTTTGTTTTGGTTCTCTTTGTTCACTTAACTAAACGTGACATCGTGTTACAAGCTTATTTAGTCCAAACAAAGTGCAACTGTGCAAATATTTTTTGGACGACTCTGCCTGCCGTACCAGCCGGGTGAGTTTCAGGTGAAGTTCAATCAGGACATCACACGCGCGCACACACACACACACACACACAGTGCGGCGGATATCAATGAATCACTTGTTTGTGTGAGCTGGTTTATATTAGATAATCTGCAGGTGTCGGCTCGTCACGGTACGACTCGCCGTGACTCTTCAGATCAGCATGTCGATCGTCACGGTATCAGATGGTCACGTGAGTTTGACTCGTTCAAGGTTTCTTCGGCGCAGAGAATAAAATAAAAACTCAAAGCAAATCAAGATTTTACACAAAAGAGTGTCAAAAATGACTCCATCAATAGAGTAAAAACATTTAATTTTGGTTATCTCTCAAATTTGACAGTACTAATCGTCCCCATACCTGGAACGACGCTGAAGAAGTGAAAACAGTATGTCTTCTCTCTCTCTCTCCCCGGCTTGTTCCAGGTTTTAAAAAGTGTGTTGCTCCAACCAGCCAATCAGAAATCAAACCCTATATAGTGTCATCGGGGGTTCAGCCAATCACAATCAAGGTAGGCTCCTCCCCCTTTGACTTCTCCCCACATGGCACCACGAGCGGAAGCACTTCCTCCTCTTCCCATACATGGCTGGGCGGAGCCAGTCCAGCTCACACAGACACAGCAGATTCTGAATGCAGCTCCTATGATCCAATATTCTCATGGAGGAAAATCAAGGAAAAGATGGATTTTTTGGCGGGGGGTAAATAAACTTTGAATAGAAGGTGAAATTGTTGAAAAGTTGGATGATATGACCTTTAACCTTTAACCTCTGAAAATGTGAAGATTTTTGAGGAATTTTGAGAACGCCGTTGGTTTGTCCCACCTCCGTTTGGACCGTCGTCTCGTTTTTAGGGTTCGGGTGACCCCTCAGTTTTGGCTTTCCGCTCGCCTCGCCTGGATCTCCGGGCTCCTCGCCTTTGTTTACATTACCGGAGCTCCCCCGCAGATGAAAGAGGAGCCGGCGCCACCTCCCAGGCCAGGTTCAGACATGTCGGCGGACTGAGGGCCCGAACGGGCCAAAAACAAAGGCTTGCGTAACCGCGGCTCGCCTGGATGAACACACGACGCACGATTCCCTCGCTTTTACTGCCACAGTGTGTTTCACAGCTTTTATCAATCAGAGAGACGTGACGGTGCAGTTCTACGCGCGCTCAGAACGCCGCCTCCAGCTGTTTGGCGGCGGCTCCCCATGTGCTTCCCGACGCCGCGCTCCAAGCCGCCGGCCGGATATTTTTACCCGGGCCGACGCGTTATTTTTAGGACAAATAAAACCTGGCGGGCGCTGCCAGGGAAGGCGAGAGATTCCCACCACACCTCCCCCCCCTCCCCCCCCCAGACTCTGACAGACCGATCCGGTGTCTCCTATTTGAATTTCTGGCTCATTTGCCCGGAGATAACGGCGGAATCTTAGCAGTCATATCGGCTCGTCTGGAGATTTGGCACGTTGTGGGAGGATTGAGGCGACGGATGTATCGCAACGTGTTGAACGTTATTTCCCGAAGTGATGAACACGACGCCGGAGGCCGAGTCCTCATGAATGAGTGAACAGCAAGAAGCATGACGACCTGACAAAAAAGTGTTTTCCACCTCATTGGACTCAGAATGAGACTCTGACCTCAGAAAGAACCGCAAACCACAACTCATCGTGGAAAAGTGAAGACGCTTTAGTGAAAATGTATACGTTTTAATTGATTATTGCATTCAATTGAACTGTCTGCTATTAGTTTTTGGAAGATATTTAGTCTGGCTTCACACTGATTTTTGGATTTCACCAATATTTGAATACGATTTTATTTTTATTCTGTATTTAAATTCCTTTTTTGGGGAATTTTTCTTGGCTTGTTTAAACCAATTTCCAATTGGTTTTTGGACTGACTTCATGCTGGTTTTCCTGCTGGTTTCACTTTACTTTACTTTACTTTGTTAATCCCACAAAATGGGGAAATGTACGTTGTTATAGCAACAGCGAGGTAAAAGAAGCTAAATATACAATACACTAGAATGACAGAAGTATATACAGAAAATATACAATTTACCAGAAAAATAAGCAAAGTCTACCATGTACTAGAACTTAGGAAGCACAATATACTAAATAAAGCAGAATATAAAGTATACCCAAAAAATAAGCGAAATATACAACTTCAAGAAGTTAAATATACAATATACTAAAATAAGCTAAATATACATTACACTACAACTTAGGAAGCTAAATGTACAATATACCCCAAAAATAAGCAAAATATACAACTTCAAGAAGTAAAATATACGAAATATACAATATACTAGAACTTAGGAAGCACAATATGCTAAATAAAGCAAAACATAAAGTATACTAGACAGATAAGCAAAATATACAACTGAAAGAAGTAAAATATACTAAAAGAAGCTAAACGTACAATATACAAAGCTCAATATACAATATACCCAAAAAACAAGCAAATTGTGCCACATAGTAGAACTTAAAGAAGCTAAGTATACAATCACTAAAAGAAGTTACATTTAAAGTATAATAGAACTTAAAGAAGCAAAATCTACAGTATACCAGAAAAAGAAGCAGAAAAAGCCAATATACTAGAAGAAGATAAATACACAATATACTAGAAGTTCAGAAGCAAAATATACAACATACTTTACCAGAAAAGAAACATACTGCACCATGAACATATTACCGACACACAGAGTTTCCACACAGTTCCTTCAGTCACAGGTGTTTGGGTTCACTTCCAGCTGTTTAGGCTGGATTCTGAGTTTCCAGAGTTAAAAGCTCATGTAAAAGCGACAGCGAAGAAGCGTCTCCGACTTGTTTCCGTGGCGGTGAGGGGGAACCTCGTCTGGGCGAAGCTCCGCGGCTCGGTTGGGAACGCCAGCTCTTCTGCAGCGCCGTCACGCTCGACTGGCGATCCCCTCAGCGCCATTCTGCGGCGGTGGCGTCCAGAGGCCGCGTCGCCACATCTGGGGACGAGCCAGCGCCAGCGTTTACGTTGGACGGGTCTGATTCCAAAAACACCATAAATTTATTTCGGAAAAAAAAGAAAATGGATGCCCAGTGCGTGTCACGGAGTGATAATGAAAGAAAACATGGCGTTCGGAGTGAAGACAGCCGAGAGCTGCTCCGCTCTCTGGGTTTGGCAGGAAACACGTCTCTGGCCTCCGACCTTCAACTAAACACTTGAAAAAAATACAGCCGTGCTTTGATCCACTGCAACTGTGACTTTTTCTTTCCATTTTGTTGTTTTATAGTTCAGATTGGTAGTTTTATTGTCCGTATTGGTAATTTTATAGTTCAGATTGATAGTTTTTATTAATATTGATAGCTTTATCATTCATTTTGGTAGTTTTATCATCTATTTTGGTGGTTTTCTAGTTCACATTGGTAGTTTTATCGTCCATATTGGTAGTTTTAGAGTTCAGATTGGTAGTTTTATCATCCGTATTGGTAGCTTTGTCGTCCATATTGGTAGTTTTATAGTTCAGATTGATAGTTGTATTATTCATATAGATAGCTTTATCATTCATTTTGGTAGTTTTATCATCTCTTTTGGTGGTTTTCTAGTTCACATTGGTAGTTTTATCGTCCATATTGGTAGTTTTAGAGTTCAGATTGATAGTTGTATTATTCATATTGATAGCTTTATCATTCATTTTGGTAGTTTTATCATCTATTTTGGTGGTTTTATAGTTCAGATTGGTAGTTTTATTGTCCGTATTGGTAGTTTTATCGTCCATATTGGTAGTTTTATCATCCATATTGGTAGTTTTATCATCCATATTGGTAGTTTTATTGGCATATTGGTAGTTTTATCGTTGAGATTCTCCCCTTATAGCATCCAATACTGTGTCAACCCATACGAACGTCGGGTTCTCTCCATTTCGTTCACGTTTGTAGCGTGTTATCCTCGGCACACGCGGCTGCGTGGTTTCATTTCCATGCTCAGTGCTGCTATGAGCGGCTGCTGCAGTGTGAACGCAACACGTTTCTTTAGCGGCCACGGTGTCGTCACATGAACTGTTGACATGGAAAACGGAGCTTTGGGGTTCGGAGAGTTCACGTTTCAGCAAAGAGAGAGAGAGACAGAGAGAGGGGGAAAGAGAGAGAGTTGGAAATGACAGCAAAGGCTCCTGGTTGGATTTTTTGAGTCACAAAGAAATGGAAAAAGCCTGGTGGGCTTGTCATAACAAAGGAAGACGATACATAACTCAATCGTATTTATTTTTTTAATTTGGAAAGTCACCCGATGCAACTTCCAAGACCTGGAACGTAATGAAATAAAGGAGGCCGCGCATGACTGACGTGCAGAAACGGACACAGTTGTGCTTCAGAAGAAGAGCGAGCTCTTGGTGTTATTGCACGTGAACACACACACACACACACACACACACTGCTTGTTGAAGACCTGCTCAACCTGATTGCTTCACTTTTCACTCGTGACCTGGTTGTTTTGTCTCTCTTCCATGTGTGATGTCCTTCCCCCTCCTCCTCCTCCTCCTCCTCTTCGTCCCTGTGGCGGCGGTGCGCTCCTCGCCTGCAGGTAAGCCTCCCACGTTTGTGTGATTGCTCTCTCTCGCTCTCTCTCTCTCTCTCTCTCTCTCTCCTCTTGTTGTCGCCGCTGGTTGTATTTGGTCGCCGTGCCGCCTGGAACCCGCCCATCCTGTTCCGCTGCATTCACCTCTGCCCGCTGCGTCTGTGGACGACCTGACACTCTCACTCTTTTCTCTTTTTTTCATTAAGAAGAGTCGTGTGTTTTATGAACTAATTCACAGTTTCGGCGCCGTGGCGACATGCCAAATTCAGTTTGTTTGTGTCGCTGGGAAACAAGGTGCCGTTGTATCATTTCATTACCGTGTTGCATTCGATCATATTTATTCCACTTTATCTTTTAACGTATCATAACAAACGATGTATTCGGGGTTCTCGCTTCATATCTTCTGGGTCATATCGTACGTTATTGTTTTAGGGAAGAGTGGGGTGGTCCATGACCGCAGTGGGGCCTGCAGGCGTCAGGAAGAGGCCGGAGACGGAGGGAATCAGAAGAATGGCTCTTTAATTGTCAGATAATAAGCAGGGGGATTTCTGAAAAACAGATTTTGGGCCCCAAGTCTTTCCGCACCTGCGAACATGTCACTCCGGTCTCACCAGACCTCCCTCACTGTCGTTTTAAATCAGCCGACGAAGTGTCTCGCGTCCAGGCGCTTTCCTCCGCAGCTGTGATCCGAGCGGATGTCTTGTGCTTCCAATATTTGCTCGAGCGGATTGCGTTTCCATGTTGTGCAGACGTGCAGTCTGTGTTTGATTGAGTCTGAGGCCGCAGGGAGCCGAGAGCGCGAGCCGAGCTTTCGTCTTGAGCTTTGAGCTGCTGAGAGCGGCTCTCTGAGGAAATAGAAACAGAGTTCTGACTTTAAACTCAGAATTGTGAGAGGGCGGGGGGGTTCTGCCGAGTAATTCTGAGTTTAAAGTGAAAATTTTGAGTTTAAGACTCGAAACTTTGAATTTAAAAGTCAGATATTTGTGAAAAAAGGCCAAATTCTGAGTTCAAAAGTCAGAATTCTGTTTAAGACTCGAAACTTTGAGTTTAAAAGTCAGATATTTGAGGAAAAAGGCCAAATTCTGAGTTTAAAAGTCAGAATTATGAGTTTAAAGTCAGAATTATGAGTTTAAGACTCGAAACTTTGAGTTTAAAAGTCAGATATTTGAGGAAAAAGGCCAAATTCTGAGTTTAAAAGTCAGAATTATGAGTTTAAGACTCGAAACTTTGAGTTTAAAAGTCAGATATTTGAGAAAAAAGGCCAAATTCTGAGTTTAAAAGTCAGAATTCTGACTTTAAAGTCCCAATTCTGAGTATACAAGTTGGAATTGTTAATTTCTAAGACAGAATTCTGACTTGTGAGAAAATAGTGACAACTCGGGTTCTTTATTCACAGTGGTTCTAATCCTCTTCCATACTGCTCTGTATTAAATTCACCCACATTCACACTATGGATCCAAATCGCTTCTGATTCCTCGTAAAACGTTAAATTTGTGGATTGACACAGAAGCATTGGCCGACTCTGTGAGTGTTTGACCGCAACGACCACTTCCTCCTCGTAGCTCCTGCGACGCGTGGCGACACCAGTGAAAAGAAGCTGGATACTCAATATGAAGGTTTTCGCGACAAAAAAACAAAAAAAGACTGAGTAAATAGTGAGAAGCTCTGTTGGAACAAGTGAAAGAGAAACACACTTCTCTGCCAGTAACTCATCACTCATGGCCCTGGGTGTGTTTACTTACATACTTTTCACTTTGTGTCCTGTCCGTGTGTTTCAGACAGTGTTTCCATGTGACACGTGCGTTAATCTGCATGTGCACGAGGGCTGCCTTTCCTCAACCCCCCCCCAACCCCAGTCCGGGGGCCCCCCACCTCCCTCGACTCCTCTTTCCCTCTCGCTTTCTTGTCTAAATAAACTCTTTACACGCAATCTGGCCTGGCGACCTGCCGAGCCTCTGCGTGGGGGGAAACCGCCTGTCAGTCAGCACTCAGGCTCTCACCACACTTAATGACCTGACCAACATGGCCGCCCTCAGGTCGCCATGTTGGTTTAACCAGCACGGTCCCGGCTGATTCGCAGGATAACTGTGTGTGTGTGTGTGTGTGTGTGTGTGTGTGTGTGTGTGTGTGTGGGGGGGGGGGGGGCTGCAATATGGTGCCAACTTCATTATACATTTTGGCATCTCCTCCTCTTCCTCACTTCTCCTCTTGTTCCTCCTCTTCCTCGCTTTTCCTCTTGTTCCTCCTCTTCCTCGCTTCTCCTTCACATCTTGTTCCTCCTCTTCCTTGCTTTTCCTCTTGTTCCTCCTCTTCCTCGCTTCTCCTTCACCTCTTGTTCCTCCTCTTCCTTGCTTTTCCTCTTGTTCCTCCTCTTCCTCACTTCTCCTTCACCTCTTGTTCCTCCTCTTCCTCGCTTCTCCTTCACCTCTTGTTCCTTCTCTTCCTCACTTTTCCTCTTGTTCCTCCTCTTCCTCGCTTCTCCTTCACCTCTTGTTCCTCCTCTTCCTCACTTCTCCTTCACCTCTTGTTCCTCCTCTTCCTTGCTTCTCCTTCACCTCTTGTTCCTCCTCTTCCTCACTTCTCCTTCACCTCTTGTTCCTCCTCTTCCTCGCTTCTCCTTCACCTCTTGTTCCTCTTCTTCCTCACTTCTCCTTCACCTCTTGTTCATCCTCTTCCTCGCTTCTCCTTCACCTCTTGCTCCTCCTCTTCCTCGCTTCTCCTTCACCTCTTGTTCCTCCTCTTCCTCGCTTCTCCTTCACCTCTTGCTCCTCCTCTTCCTCGCTTCTCCTTCACCTCTTGTTCCTCCTCTTCCTCGCTTCTCCTTCACCTCTTGTTCCTCCTCTTCCTCCGCTTCCACCTCCTCCTTCTCTTTCTCCTCCTCATCCTTCTTCCTCCTCCTCCATCAGTATCTACTCTGTAATATCTGTGTGTGTGTGTGTGTGTGTGTGTGTGTGTGTGTGTGTGTGTGTGTGTGTGTGTGTGTGTGTGTGTGTGTGTGTGTGTGTGTGTGTGTGTGTGTGTGTGTGCACCCCTCTCCTCCTCCTCCTCCTCCTTCCTCTCCTCCTCTGGTCTCAGGATGCTGGGGGTGAAGAGTTCTCACGCGAGGCTGAGTTGTGTGTTTGTGTGGAAGAAGCAGGAGTTCAGTTCCGCAGGCTCAAGCCCACCGCCGTTTCCAGGAGTTATGTTAACGCCAGCACAGGGCCTTCCTCCCTCTCTCTCTCTCGCTCTCTCTCTCTCTCTCTCTCTCTTCCTGTGCTGCTCTGGTCTACATCACCATCACATATCATCACATTCATAGTCATAATGATCATATTCCTTTATTTACTTGCTTTGATTATTAATATATTAATATTAGTTCTGTTTCCAATACTACAACTACACTCGTACTCTTACTATTACTCCTCCTCCTCCTACTGTTATGACTAATACAATAACTACTGACCACTAATACTCCTACTAATGCTATTATGAATACAATCATCCCCGTTACTCCTGCTCCTTTTACTACTATTACTCCGACTACTTTAATACTGCGATGCTACTATTACTACTACTGCCACCGCTACTTGTACTACTATTGATATTACTACTACTGTGATATTACTTCTTATACTACTGCTACCGCCACCTCTGCTTGTACTACTACTGCTGCTACTACTATTGCTATTACTACGACATTAATTCTACTTTTACTACTGCGATGCTATACTATTACTACTACTGCCACCTCTACTTGTACTACTATTGATATTACTACTACTACTACTGTTAATACTACTGATACGACTGCTACTGCCACCTCTGCTTCTATTAGTACTACTACTATTATTATTGCTATTACGACGACATTAATTCTACTTTTACTACTGCTATGCTATACTATTACTACTACTGCCACCTCTACTTGTACTACTATTGATATTATTACTATTACTACTACTGTTAATACTACTTATACTACTGCTACCACCACCTCTGCTTGTACTAGTACTGCTGCTACTACTATTGCTATTACTACGACATTAATACTACTTTTACTACAGCTATGCTATACTATTACTTCTACTGCCACCTCTACTTGTACTATTATTGATATTACTACTACTACTATTGTGACTATTACTACTATTTGTCCTTCTATTTCTATTACACCTACTTCTGCTACTATTACACCTACTTCTATTACTATTACACCTACTTCTATTACTATTACACCTACTTCTACTACTATTACACATACTTCTACTACTATTACACCTACTTCTGCTACTATTACACCTACTTCTACTACTATTACACCTACTTCTACTACTATTACACATACTTCTACTACTATTACACCTACTTCTACTACTGTTACACCTACTTCTACTACTATTACACCTACTTCTACTACTATTACACCTACTTCTACTACTATTACACCTACTTCTACTACTATTACACATACTTCTACTACTATTACACCTACTTCTACTACTGTTACACCTACTTCTACTACTATTACACCTACTTCTACTACTATTACACCTACTTCTACTACTATTACACCTACTTCTGCTACTATTACACCTGCTTCTACTACTATTACACCTGCTTCTGCTACTATTACACCTACTTCTGCTACTATTACACATACTTCTGCTACTATTACACCTGCTTCTACTACTATTACACCTACTTCTGCTACTATTACACCTGCTTCTGCTACTATTACACCTACTTCTGCTACTATTACACATACTTCTGCTACTATTACACCTACTTCTGCTACTATTACACCTACTTCTGCTACTATTACACCTACTTCTACTACTATTACACCTACTTCTGCTACTATTACACCTACTTCTGCTACTATTACACCTACTTCTACTACTATTACACCTACTTCTACTATTACACATACTTCTGCTACTATTACACCTGCTTCTACTACTATTACACCTACTTCTGCTACTATTACACCTACTTCTACTACTATTACACCTACTTCTGCTACTATTACACCTACTTCTGCTACTATTACACCTACTTCTACTACTATTACACCTACTTCTACTATTACACATACTTCTGCTACTATTACACCTGCTTCTACTACTATTACACCTACTTCTACTACTATACACCGACTTCTACTACTATTACACCTACTTCTACTATTACACCTACTTCTGCTACTATTACACCTACTTCTGCTACTATTACACCTACTTCTGCTACTATTACACCTACTTCTACTACTATTACACCTACTTCTGCTACTATTACACCTACTTCTGCTACTATTACACCTACTTCTGCTACTATTACACCTACTTCTACTACTATTACACCTACTTCTACTACTATTACACCTACTTCTGCTACTATTACACCTACTTCTGCTACTATTACACCTACTTCTGCTACTATTACACCTACTTCTACTACTATTACACCTACTTCTGCTACTATTACACCTACTTCTGCTACTATTACACCTACTTCTGCTACTATTACACCTACTTCTGCTACTATTACACCTACTTCTACTACTGTTAGCAGTGTGATGGACGTACTGCGTTCCTGCATGTGTCCATCATTATTTATAGTATTAGTGTTTGAGGCCGACACGACGTTTGTCTGGAATTAACTGCTAATGGTTTTTCAAGGTGTTTTTATTCAGGGCCGTTTTCCTTCCTGCCGTGTTTCCCGGAGAGACACTGACTGCTGACATGAACTTGACCCCCCCCCACAGCGACACTCCTGCAGCGCCGAGCCGTTTCCAGCCCTTATTGGGCTGACGGGGGAGGGGCGGGGGGGAGGTGGGGGGGTTCACCCTCTCACTCAGTGAGTGATGAGCTTCACTCTGCTCTTAAATAAATACCCTCCTCCCCCTCCGATGACTGAGTGGTACGCTCCATGTGGGTGTGGTAGGGGGCCATGTGCAGGATCAGACCCAAGAATGTAAACGCCGAGACGTCTCCTCCAGACCCGGGGTCAGAGGTCACAGGAGGAGCGGGGTCAGGGCCGGAGCGCATCCACATGCACGGATGATTTTTACATATATGGAAATCAGAACTAGACATCTTCTCCTTCTCCTCGTTGTGAATTTTCCCACCTAAAACAACCCCCCCCCCAAAAAAAAATGTTTTGTCACTGTTTTAGTCACTGTTCTGGTTAGTGCTGCCCCCTGTTGGTAGTTTCTGTGCACTACAAAAACACTGTAGTGCTGTCAGTCCATTAAAAAAAAAATTTATACTTATTAAAACTAAGAATTGCAATTAATTGCATTGTTTTTCTACTGAAGACCAAAGCTTGTAATTATATTTCTTCAGGAAAAAACTGTTTCTCCAAGATTACAAAATAAGAGAGAGAGAGAGAGAGAGAGAGAGTGAGCAGTTGGTCAGCCAACATGGCAACTCACTGTTTTGCTGCAGAATTACTTCTGTGGCCATCAAATATGGCTTTTCAAAGTAAAACTGATGACGTTCACGTACTCAATCATGCATCAGGGAACTTTTAAAGTGAAACTAAGAGCGTGACTGCTTCGTGGGGTTCCACAGGGCTTGATCCTGGGTCCCCTGCTATTTCCCTCTTTTGTGTTTCCAATACGTATAACTGTCCAATACATCTGGTCTCTCATATTCACATTCAGCTGCACATTTGTTTGAACTCTCTCGATGCTCTTCGGTCGTCTGAACATCCCACGCTGTTCGCCTCTAGCTGTCCCTTTGTGGTGCTTCGGTACGTCGGGCTTGTTTACCTTTTTTTTTTTTTTTCTCCCCTGTGGGTGCAGCCGTCAGTGAAATAGCTGTGGTTATCAAAAGGAGACGTGAAACCGCAGAGCAGGAAGTCACAGCGGCCATAGGGAGGAGGGCGAGCAGGAAGAGCAGAAGCCCCGAAAACAATGGAAGCGTTTAGCAATAGCGTCGCCGGTTAGAAACCCCGCTTGACAGACGGACGTTTCAACGGGAGCTCCAGAACCACCTTATGATGCCTGGAAACATAGTCTAATTTGAATTCTGACATTGTTTTTGTCCAATTTCATGTGAAATGTTGGCCTGATTAAGGTACAATTTCAGCTACTGCACACATATTGGCAGTTTGTGTTTGAAATATTGCAAACAAATACGAGATTGCATGAGAAATTGACACTATTTCACATTTAACTTTGAACAAATTCTTGGTTTTACACGAGCTAAGAATGACACGTATTATATTTTCTGATCACGATAAAACATTTTTCCTCAGTGCAACTTGTGCAATTAATGGTATTAAGTGATTCTATCAGCCCTTTTTCCTCGACAGCAACACATTAATGTCTGTAAATTACGAGTTACGGGTCTTTATAATGTTGTTGAACAGACAAGTTTCTCTTAGAACCATAAAATAAATTGTATATTTAATCGGATATTTAGATTTTCTTGAACTTTTTGGGACTCTTCAGTGTCTTTTCTTTCTTCTGAGGGAAAAAAAAGTACTTGTTTTCATATTATACTGCCCCCTAGTGGAGATATACCAGCAGAATCTTGTACTTGGCGTGGAGTTTGTTCTTGGTAGTAATCATTTGATGGATGTACAGTCTTTTTGGGGTTTTTTATTTATCTTTTTTTGGTTGAAAAATACAATAGTGTACACATAGGATATTGTACATATCATATCCTTTTCTTTTTTTTTCTTTTCTTTTTTTTAAACAATGAAAATAGCAAGAGCAATAGAACAGTCTCTGACAGCAATATAATAATGAAATACTGCGAATGTAAAGTAAAAAGTAAACAACAAAAGAAAAGAGAAAAAAATTTAATAATAATAATTAAATTAAATTAAACATGAATAGGATAAGTAATAGCAATAATGATTTTAGAAAATAACAGTAACCACAACAATAACTAAGTAATAATAATGACAATCATAATTAAACGGGTGTATAGACAAGTATATATATATATTTTAAAAAAAAATAGAATAAGCGCGAAATTACTCTTAAGTTGATGTGCAGTTTGACTGAGTTGTCGGCCGGTCGTAGCGCCCCCTGGTGGACATATAATGACAGGCTGCGTGTGGATCTGAGGCGAATCTCGCTGCTCAAAGCGTAACGGGAAGCGACTCCCTTCAGACAACAGATGATACAAGTTTTAGAAGCACACTTGGGGGGGGGGTGGGGGGGATGACGGTGGGGGGGGGGGAAACCCCCGACTCCACTACGGCGAAGTCCTCGCTCTTCATGTCAGAACCTGCAGCGTTGGGGCGAGAGACTGTCGCTGATCCCCATCTCTCCTGTCACCCCTCTTCCTCCTCCTCCTCCTCCTCCTCCTCCTCTTCCTCGTCTTCCTCCTCCTCGTCTTCCTCCTCCTCCTCATCCTCCTCCTCTTCTTCCTCCTCCTCCTCGTCTTCTTCCTCCTCCTCGTGTTCCTCCTCCTCTTCCTCGTCCTCCTCTTCCTCCTCGTCTTCCTTGTCCTCCTCCTCCTCGTCTTCTTCCTCCTCCTCTTCCTCCTCCTCCTCCTCGTCTTCCTCGTCCTCCTCCTCCTCCTCCTCGTCTTCCTCGTCCTCGTCCTCGTCCTCCTCCTCCTCATCCTCCTCCTCCTCCTCCTCGTCTTCCTCCTCCTCCTCCTGCTCGTCTTCCTCCTCCTCCTCCTCCTCGTCCTCGTCCTCGTCCTCCTGCCCCTCTTCCTCCTCCTCCTCCTCCTCCTCCTCCTCCTCCGTCCGTCGAGATGCAGAACAATGCGTCCTTTCAGCTCTCTGGTTTCAAAGTTGAGGGGAAAAACCACAAAGTGCTCCAGACCGGGCGTTGGGAGATGGAGGGATGAAGGGGGGGAGGGTGGCTTGGACTCGCGAGATGATTTTACAAACAGCGCTTTTGATGACAGGGTGGAGAAGAAAGCGAAGAACTTTTTAATCCCGCCGACATCCCCAAAAAAACCACTCCAGTCTTTTTTTGTCCGACCGGCCGTCCAAAACATGGTGAAATTCAAGTTTGACATCACAGGAGACAAAGTGAAAGCTTGAACCTGGATTATAAAATGTCTTAAAGCTTAAAAATCTGCAAAAAAAAAATTGATATTAAACATAGAAACAGAATATGTGCCCAATACTTTACCTATACTTATATTTCCATCACTCTCAGAACTGACTTCAACTAGAACTTTAACTGTTTTAGTTTAGTTCTTTATTAAACGTGTAGTTTTCACATACTTTCTCTTGTCTTTCTTCTCTCTGATGAAAATAAAAGTAAACATTGCGCTTATGTTGAGATGTGTCCTTGAATTCTAATGACACAACTTAAGAATTTAACACTAAAAAGCAAAAAAAAAAAATAATCTAATTACAAAAGACTTTTATGTATGAATAAATGCATACAAGCAGGGATTAATGGAGATTACATGAATGTTGGCCTGTGAAACTGGGATTAAGAGGTGAATTCAAAGCGTTTATAACTCCTCTTCCTTACCATGTAAAACACAGAAGAAGAAGAGGAGGAGGAGGAGAAGGTGGTTTGTGGGTGTTTCTCGGGTTTTTACGAGAGTTCTGCAAGTTGATTTTTTTTTTTTTTTTTAACCACTTCAGAAACAGTACTGGGAGTTCCCCAGGACACACGTCTCACATCTAACCCTCTACTTTGACTTTTTTTTTTCTTTTTGTTTGGTTGTTCTTGAGCTGCTTGACATTCACACGCGCATAAGTGTTTTTTGGGGATATTTCACAACATTTTGCATCTTTAAAATGAGCTTCATGTGGAAATTATTGTCATTTTTTGTCATTATTTGTTTGGTTTTCTGAAACTATAGACATTTTCTTCATGTATACTTATCAGTCAACTAATGGAAATGTGAGAATTTGTTTGTGGTGTTGCAAAATACAACAAAGTTCGGAAAACTCAGATTCAAAAACACACGAAAGGAGTGCGCTTTTGAGACGTTCATTATTCTGCTGTTACCGTAATCTCTCGACTATACGCCGCCACTTTTTCCATTCACTTTGAACCGCTTAAACAATGACGCTGCAGTTTTTACGGGTCAACAAGCTTCGTGCCGCCAAAACCTCGGTGCTGCATTCAGGTGCATCCTGTAACTCCAAACTAATTTTTTTAGTCCTTTTTAAATGTGGTGGGTGCGGCTTATATTCAGGGGTGCTCAATAGTCTGGAAATGACGGTATTTATTCACTGTTTGGTGAATTATCATTGGTTGATTGGTGTGAATTTGGGATTTTGCTCACGTTCCAAATGAAATAAAAGGGAAGTGATTGTTATGTTTGTAGTGGTTTTGGACGTGTTTTCAATGCATTTCATACATTAATTTTTAACTTTGGCTACCTTGCAAGGTATTGAAGCGTGAATGGTTCTCAAGGAACGCTGGCTTTGCCTTCAATTTGATCTGATCTCATTCCAGTAGATCGTTTGATTGTATGTTGGCTATAATGTTATGGCCGATAAGTGGTAGGGTGTGTTCAGAAAATTAATTTCGACATAAAAAAATCACAGGAATGAATACACTGTGTGATAAACAGATTTTAAAAAAAAAAGAAATTTATAGAAAATCGTTCAGATGAAATGTGACTTCTGCGCTGGCTTATGTCTGTCCATCCCACCAGAATCGCCCACAAGGGGGCGCCACCTCAAAACAAGAGCTTTTGGTCGTGACCGCGATCCGATGGAAGGGCAAATTGTTCTGAGCTGCGATTGAGGACGCCCACAGCCTCACTGTAGGTTATCATAGGCAAGCTTTTCTTCAGCATGCTACCTAGCGGTTAGCCGCTAATGCTCACGGCTCACATTTAGCGGCTAGTGTGACGAGTATAAACGCCCCCCCCATGTGATTTACAAATGAGTCTGTATTTCATTTTATCTGCGCCCTGGATATTTCTCTGCGCTTCATGAGTTTTTATTTTTATTCTAGCCGCTAGCCGTTAGCAAGAGATCAAGTAGCGGTGTGAAAAAGCATCAGAACGAGCTCCATGTTTGATTTCTTCGCCAAATGAATGTTGAGAATTGGTTTAAAGACAGTTCACCGGATACGTGACGACACAAGCTGACGACTCGTGGAAAGGGAGAGCACGGTGTCTGCTCCAGATATCTCCGGAAAAGCTGCGAATCACTTGCGAATGTGTTTCTAGCTGTAAAGAGAGTCCAGTCCGAGATTGCATCCATCGCCACGTTTAAACTGGCTTCCTCCACCTGCTTCCGCTCTCGGGATTTCATCCAGCGGTTATTTCTGCTTCTCTTGTTTTTTTGGGGGTTTTTTTTGTGCGGCGATAAGAGGGGGAAGAGGAGAGTGACAGTTGTGTTGTAAGACGACAGGAAACATCGGGCGCCTCCGCCCTGATAGACGGATCAGCCCTTCCTCTTTTTTTTGTTTTTTTCTTTTGTGCGTGTTGTTTTCTCACTGTGCACTTTCCTCAGATGTTTTTTGTTGGTTTTTTTCGGCGGGGGGGGGGGGGGGGGGGGGGTTTCTCAACATTCAATCTGTTTTGTAAGCAGCCGGTTACTGTACCGAGACGTGTACTTTGAATCGACTCAGTACTCGGTACGCCAGAACGCAAAGCACAAACAAAGTACGCATATTGACAAACGTTAGCATATAGCGGTCCTTTTGCTCAAACTCTTCCACTTTCAAACTCCAGATTTTCAGTTTCTACCGAGGTCCAACTCCAAGATGCATGTTTTTTGGGTTTTTTTTTTTAACAAGGAGACGCAGGATTTGGCCGTCATGGCTCCTTTCAGAACTTTTAGACGCTCCAGATGATCTCAAGCCGATCCGTCTTCCTCCCGCAGCCACGTTGAAGGCGTCTCAGAGCAGCTCCAGCTGGACCAGCGAGCGCAGCCTGATGTTCGGGGGGACGGCGCCGACTCCGTCCACCTCATCCTCCGCCGCCGCCGCCTCCTTCACGCCCTCCAGCGCCGTCGTGGCCTCCATTGATGGAGTCACCTTCTCGGAGGGAGACCTGCTGCTTCAGGTGAGTTCCAACCTGATGGGAGGGACACGATGGGGGTGAAGGGGTTAAACACAAACAATATGTGTGTGTGTGTGTGTGTGTGTGTGTGTGCAGGCGCTGAACGGCTTCGTGTTGGTGGTGACGGCCGAAGGCTACGTTTTCTACACGTCCCCCACCATCCAGGACTTCCTCGGTTTCCATCAGGTAAAAAAAAAAAAAAAAAAACAGGATGAATTGATGATAGATTTAAAAAAAAAAAAAAAAAAAAAAAGGATGTTTTTCCTGCTTTGGTCCAAACATCTGTACCAGAAATGGTTCCTGCCCACTTCCACCTCGCTGACCTTATCTCATGTTCCTCTGACATCCATCAACAATCTGCTTTCACTTCCTGTGTCCAGCGGCGATAGAAACCAGGACAAAACAACAGACACTTCTGCTCCAGTGAACCCCGAACAACCTTTTTCCCACAAAACACCTGTTTTGTGGGAAAAGTCTGATAGAGCTTCAATTCAATAGGAATTTATTTTTCTAACTCTATCTAACTGCACATGAAATAAACATCACAAATCATTAAAAAATGATTTGGAAAAAATTGTAGCATATTACATTAAACAAAAATTATATGCTTTTAAAAACGTGTTTATTTCTAACAGTGCACAAGTTGTATAAAGAACATTGGAAAAAACTTGAAACGTGTTTTAATATTTTATTCTCAAAAAGGCTACTTTCTATTTTATTTCTCATTTCTTGTCGATAATTAGTTTCAAATTTAGTCTCTTACCTCATATTCAATTTCTTTTTGAAATACCAAATCTTTCTGGTGTTTGCGGTGTCTGTTTACATAAAAACTGTGCTTGGAGCCACTTGAAAAACAACTCTTCATATACATTCCGACTCCCGGCGGGGTAAAGTGCAAGTTTTTTGAAAAAGACGCTAATCTACATGCACACCACCGCCGTTGTAAATAGTTTTTCTACACACGTGCGAGTGAATGAACATTAACAATTTCAATAACGAATAACAGCACCCACTAGTGGCGGGACATGAAAACTCCGTCTGTTTCTGTGTAAACAGACATTGTTTTCAAAACTGTGCAAACGTGATACTGTTCTGAAATGAAAATGCAAAAATAGTGCGTCTTCGCTTGAGACGTTGCGTAAACTGGTCCTTAATTGTACTTGGCGGCAGCCGTGTGTGTGTGTGTGTGTGTGTGTGTGTGTGTGTGTGTGTGTGTGTGTGTGTGTGTGTGTGTGTGTGTGTGTGTGTGTGTGTGTGTGTGTGTGTCACATGTCTGTGTTCCTGTGTGTGGGAACTGAGGAGCTTTGTCGACGCTGAACTCTTGACTTGTAAACACATCCGTTTGAACCGGGGTTAAAGATGGCCGCGTCACCCGGGGAGGATGCACGTGGTGCACAGCGCACACACACACACACACACACACACACACACACAGCGGGGGCAGGAAACACTTTGTTGCCGAGGCCGCAGCCGCCGCTCAAACCCCAAACTAACCAGCTGCTGCGACTATTTACGAGCGTATTAAAGCGTATTTAAAGAGCGGCAGTTGGTGCCGTGGCGGAGGGGGCCGGGCCACGAATAAAAGTGGCTGTGAGACGGAAGAAATGACGATGACGAGACGTCCCTTGTCCTCTCTTTCAGTCGGACGTCGTCCATCAGAGCGTCTTCGAGCTCATCCACACGGACGACCGAGCGCTCTTCAGACGGCAGCTTCATTTCTCGCTGAACCCAAACAGCGACGGCACCATGAGTTCCAGTGAGTCCAGTAGAAACAACCAGCTGCTACTCCGGGGCCACGGCCACATTGTCTTCCCAGAAAGAAAGGATGAGGTCTGCATGGGGCTGCAGGGGGCTGCAGGGGGCGCTCCACTGTTTTCCACCCAACAGAAGTAACCTACTAAACAAACTGCATACTACTTTAAATGAAAGCTTGGATGAAAGTCCAGTATCGTAACCAAAAAGTCCAGTATCGGTACCAGAAAGTCCAGTATCCGTACCAGAAAGTCCAGTGTCAATACCAGAAAGTCCAGTAATTGTACCAGAAAGTCCAGTATCTTTACCAGAAAGTCCAGTATCGGTACCAGAAAGTCCAGTGTCAGTACCAGAAAGTCCAGTATCTTTACCAGAAAGTCCAGTATCAATACCAGAAAATCCAGTATCGGTACCAGAAAGTCCAGTATCTTTACCAGAAAGTCCAGTATCGGTACCAGAAAGTCCAGTATCTTTACCTGAAAGTCCAGTGTCAATACCAGAAAGTCCAGTATCTGTACCAGAAAGTCCAGTATCTTTACCAGAAAGTCCAGTATCAGTACCAGAAAGTCCAGTATCAGTACCAGAAAATCCAGTATCGGTACCAGAAAGTTCAGTGTCAATACCAGAAAGTCCAGTATCTGTACCAGAAAGTCCAGTATCAGTACCAGAAAGTCCAGTATCTTTACCAGAAAGTCCAGTATCGGTACCAGAAAGTCCAGTATCGGTACCAGAATGTCCAGTGTCAATATCAGAAAGTCCAGTAGCGGTACCAAAAAGTCCAGTATCTTTACCAGAAAGTCCAGTGTCAATACCAGAAAGTCTAGTATCTGTACCAGAAAGTCCAGTATCGGTACCAGAAAGTCCAGTATCTTTACCAGGAAGTCCAGTGTCAATATCAAAAAGTCCAGTATTGGTACCAGAAAGTCCAGTGTTGGTACCAGAAAGTCTAGTATCGGTACCAGAAAGTCCAGTATCGGTACTAACAAAGTCCACTATCAGTACTAGTATGTTCTATATTAGTTGCAGAAAGTCCTGTATCGGTGTCAGAAAGTCCTGAATTAGACCCAGAAAGTCAACTATCGGTACCAGAAAGTCCAGCATCTGTACCACAAAGTCTACTATAGGTACTAGAAAGTCCAGTATGTCCAGTATCAGTCCCCAGGCAGTCTAGTATCAGTAAGTTTGTCGTTTTTTTCTGCTTCTTTGTCACTTCCTGTTTAATTATTATATAGTGTGGATAAGTACTTTGCCATTCCTTCTCCTTATGTTTTGTTATTGTTTTGTTTTTTGTGTTGTTTGTGTCTTATTTGGACGTATTCTACTTTGCTGGTTTGGCAGTTATTAGTTGTTGTTTGATTTATGTGTTTCCATCAACCCCTCCTTGCCGCTGCAGCTGCTCAGAACAGCGTGGAGCTCAGCAGCGTGACGGACTACGACCCGCTGGACATCCCGCCAGAAAACTCCTCCTTTCTGGAGAGGAACTTTTGCTGCCGCTTCCGCTGCTTACTGGACAACTCCTCGGGCTTCCTGGTAGAACACACACACACACACACACACACACACACACACACACACACACACACACACACACACACACACACACACACACACACACACACGTCTGCACACAAGCACCTCCAGCCCCCCCCCCAAAAAATCCATCTGCTTTGCCCGTAAGCCTGCTAACTCCCCAGCAAAGCCAATCCTCTGCACTTGCGGAGCTCCATCACCGAAAAATAAAAAAAGCTCAGACAGAGGTCACGACCTCCACCTCCACCTCCACCTCTACCTCCACCTCCACCTCCACCACTACCTCCACCACTACCTCCACCTCTACCTCTACCACTACCTCTACCTCCACCTCTACCTCCACCTCCACCTCCACCACTACCTCCACCACTACCTCCACCTCTACCTCTACCACTACCTCTACCTCCACCTCTACCTCCACCTCCACCTCCACCACTACCTCCACCACTACCTCCACCTCTACCTCCACCTCTACCTCCACCACTACCTCCACCTCCACCTCTACCACTACCCCCACCTCTACATCCACCTCTACCTCCACCTCCACCACTACCTCTACCTCCACCTCCACCACTACCTCCACCTCCCTCTCTACCACTACCTCTACCTCCACCTCCACCACTACCTCCACCACTACCACTACCTCCACCTCTACCTCCACCTCTATCTCCACCTCTACCTCCACCACTACCTCCACCTCCACCTCTACCACTACCCCCACCTCTACATCCACCTCTACCTCTACCTCCACCACTACCTCCACCTCTACCTCCACCTCCACCACTACCTCCACCTCTACCTCCACCTCCACCTCTACCTCTACATCCACCTCCACCACTACCTCCACCTCTACCACTACCTCCACCTCTACCTCCACCTCCACCACTACCTCCACCTCTACCTCCACCTCCACCACTACCTCCACCACTACCTCTACCATTACCTCCACCTCTACCTCCACCACTACCTCCACCTCTACCTCCACCTCTACCTCCACCTCCACCACTACCTCCACCTCTACCTCCACCTCCACCACTACCTCCACCTCTACCTCCACCTCCACCACTACCTCCACCACTACCTCTACCATTACCTCCACCACTACCTCCACCACTACCTCCACCACTACCTCTACCATTACCTCCACCTCTACCTCCACCACTACCTCCACCTCCACCTCCACCACTACCTCCACCACTGCCTCCTACCATTACCTCCACCTCTACCTCCACCACTACCTCCACCTCTACCTCCACCACTACCTCCACCTCTACCTCTACCTCCACCTCCACCACTACCTCCACCTCTACCTCCACCACTACCTCCACCTCTACCTCTACCTCCACCTCCACCACTACCTCCACCTCTACCTCCACCACTACCTCCACCTCTACCTCCACCTCCACCTCTACCTCTACCTCCACCTCCACCACTACCTCCACCTCTACCTCCACCACTACCTCCACCTCTACCTCCACCACTACCTCCACCTCTACCTCCACCTCTACCTCCACCACTACCTCCACCTCCACCACTACCTCCACCACTACCTCCACCTCTACATCCACCTCTACCTCCACCTCCACCACTACCTCTACCTCCACCTCCACCACTAC